>NC_091471.1:204447966-204771716 GCF_036971445.1 Narcine bancroftii | reverse complement strand
CTGGATGAAGAGATGTAGGAGACAGCCATCACATCGTATGAATCTGCCTCTTCAGCAAACCTTGCTGTGCTTTTATTGGGGCCCTTGACAGGGCATCAGCTAAGTGCATTTCCTTGCCTGCCTTATGGACTAGTGGAAGTTATATTTCTGTAGCCATAGCAGCATGCGCTGGAGTCTTGTCAGTGCCGCATGGATAGGCATGTTGATAATAGTCATTAGGGGAAGTTGGTCTGTTTCGATGGTTATTGGTCTACCATAAATGTAATCATTAAATTTGGAGCATTAAAACAGCATGGCCAACAATTCCTTCTTTATTTGGGTGTATCTTGCTTCAGTCTCTGTTAAGGGTCTGTATGCATATGGTACCAGCCTACCTTCCTAGAGATATGCTGTTCCTAACCCATGCTTTGAGGGATCACACATTAGTAGTACAGGGCCTTTAACATCATAATAAGCCCATTCAGAGCCAGCTCTTCAGCGCTTGACGTCCTGTTTTGCGGAAACTGCCAAAATGTTTGGCCTGGAAGTCAGCCTGAAGAAAACTGAGGTCCTCCATCAGCCAGCTCCCCACCATGACTACCAGCCCCTGCCACCCCACATCTCCATCGGGCACACAAAACTCAAAACAGTCAACCAGTTTACTTATCTCGGCTGCACCATTTCATCAGATGCAAGGATCGACAACGAGATAGACAACAGACTCGCCAAGGCAAATAGCGCCTTTGGAAGACTATACAAAAGAGTCTGGAAAAACAACCAACTGAAAAACCTCACAAAGATAAGCATATACAGAGCCGTTGTCATACCCACACTCCTGTTCGGCTCCGAATCATGAGTCCTCTACCGGCATCACCTATGGCTCCTAGAACGCTTCCACCAGCATTGTCTCCGCTCCATCCTCAACATTCATTGGAGCGACTTCATCTCCAACGTTGAAGTACTCGAGATGGCAGAGGCCGACAGCATCGAATCCACGCTGCTGAAGATCCAACTGCGCTGGGTGGGTCACGTCTCCAGAATGGAGGACCATTGCCTTCCCAAGATCGTGTTATATGGCGAGCTCTCCACTGGCCACTGAGACAGAGGTGCACCAAAGAAGAGGTACAAGGACTGCCTAAAGAAAGCTCTTTGTGCCTGCCACATTGACCACCGCCAGTGGGCTGATATCGCCTCAAACCGTGCATCTTGCCGCCTCACAGTTCGGCGGGCAGCAACCTCCTTTGAAGAAGACCGCAGAGCCCACCTCACTGACAAAAGGCAAAGGAGGAAAAACCCAAAACCCAACCCCATCCAACCAATTTTCCCTTGCAACCGCTTCAACCGTGCCTGCCTGTCCCGCATCGGACCTGTCAGCCACAAACGAGCCTGCAGCTGACGTGGACATTACCCTTCCATAAATCTTCATCCGCGAAGCCAAGCCAAAGAAGCAAGAACCAGAGGGCTGGTCAAATGTTGTTTGAGGGATTCAAACACTTTCTGCTGGTGGTCCTCCAAAGCCCACTTCACATTCTTGAGCATGAGGTGCCTGAGTGGTGTGGTCAGCTCTCTGGCATTAGGTATAAATTTTCCAAGATAATTTGCCATTCCAAGGAATCTCTGTAACGCTGCTACATTGGTAGGCACTGGCGTATCCAGGCAGAATCTGCATTTCTTGGGATTGATTCCAAGATTCACCTTCTTTGCTCTGCCAATACCTTTTTTAAGTTAGCATCATGCTCTATAACGATCTTGTCACTGACCAGGATATCATCAACGATGATGGCGCATGGGTAACTGGCAAAGATTTGCTCCATAGTGCGCTGGAAGACTTCACTGGCCGAGTTAATACCGAAAAGTATTCTTAGAAATCTGTTACAGCCGAAAGCAGTGCTAAAAGTGGTGAGGCGAGAAGAGCAATGGTCTAAAGCAACCTGCCAAAAGGAATTCCTAGCGTCCAGCATGGAAAACAGTGTTGCGCCGGCTATTTGGGTTGTGACTTCCTCTACAGTTCGCATGGGATGATGTGATCTTTTGACCACTGTGTTTCCATCTCTGGGGTTGATGTGTATTCTGATTTTGTTGGCATCCTTTTTTGCCACTACCATCAAGGACACCCATTTGGTTGGCTCAGACACTGGGGCTATCACCCCTAGACCTTCCATACAGTCTGGTTCTGCTTTGAATTTGTCCTTCATAGCCACTTGAATCCTGTGAGCCAGGTGGACTACTGGTCGCACTTCAGGGACCAGTCGCATGGAATAGGTGACTGGTAGCTTCCCCAGGTCATCGCTGAAGAGCTCCTTGCATTTGGAGTGGAATGATTTTGAAAAATCTTCCGATGACAGGCTGATTTGGTTGTCCTCTGCACTGATCAACACAAGACCAAGTTTCATGCATGCACTGATGCAAAATAATGGGATTAAATTCTCCTTCATGATGAAGAATGTGAGGACATGCTTGTGTCCCTGAATAACACACCACAGCTCTGCGGTCCCCAAAGGATGGATCTTGCTCCTCCATAGGCCACGAGGCTTGTAGACTTGCCATTTGACTGGAGCTTTTCTTTATATCTGAGCCAGTTGAAGACTTTGAGGGGGATCACATTGCATTTTGCTCCCATATTTATTTTAATTTCTGTCCTTACGCTGTTGACCATCATCAAGACAAACATCTTGCCATTTTTTTCTTACACTAGAGTGAGACGGGCCACTTGTTTTTCTTGTAGACAAACTGCCTATGTAATATTCACCATCCGAATTGTCTCTCCCTGGTCCGGGGCCACAAGGTCAATGGATCTTTGTTGTCTACTCCGTGTAGTCCTACACTTTTTTTCGTATTGGTTCCGTTTGGTGCAATTCCTGCATTTTTGTCCAAAGGCTGGGCATAGTTCCCTCCTGGGAACATGATCTGTTCCACAGTGGTTGCAGGGTGCCCATTCCATGGGGCGTCTTGGATGGCTCGCCTGGGTCCTGTTGCCGAATTCCCGCCGGTGGCTATTGCTCGACATTCTTCTCCAATGGCTGCTCAGCGTGGCTTCACACCAACGAATACGGGATACAATTTGAAGTATGTCAATGCTCGTAGCCTATGTTTGAGGAATTATTAGCTGTTTGCTATTATCCTCGGTAGTTTCATGGGCTAGGCACTTTGAAACTGCCTTAATGAGTGTAAGCTCACTGTCTTGAAGCAGAGTCCTGTGCAAATTATTGTCTAGGATGTCGCACAGCATGTAGTCTTCGATGAGTTCATCTGTGAGCTTGCCGAATTTGAAAGTATTTGCTCTTAGCCTAAAGGTGCTAACATACGATTGGATTGATTTCCATGAGCTTCTAGAAACGCGTATTAGATCTGTGCCTTTCCATTGTCACATTAAACTGGGGGCTACACAGGCTCTGAACTTGTGCTTAAGGCATTCAGGGTTCTCTCTGGACTTGACGAGTTGAATCACACAGTCCCCTTCGCAAACCTCTTCGACATAAACGAATGCCATCTTCCTTTCAATGGCCTCTGGGCCAGCCAAATTCAGCAAAATATATGCTTTTATATGGGTTGATGTCCCCATGTGCTGCAGCTATAAAAATATCATATTCTTGTGTGAATCTTTGCCGTTATTCAGTTATATTACCATCGAAGGTGAGCAGGTCCAGGCATCTGAAGCTGTCTGCCATAATGGCGGCCGAAAATGTGGCAGGGTTTTACTTACTGCATCAGCTGTGATTGATGACTTCAAGCTTGGGTTCCTGTCGATCCCACTTCTGACACCCTGTTTGCAATTGTGCTTTGGAATAAAAAGACTTGAAGCCAGTAGTTTAAAAACAACCAAGAAACTTATTAAAGAAATAACCATCTCGGCCCTTCTAGTCACACCAAGCCAAGTACTCTCCTCTATTCCCACCTACCGGCACCCTTGCCCATAACCCTCCATTCCCCTCCCATCCATATACTTATCCAATTTTTCCTTAAATGACAAAATGGAGCCTGCTACCACTACTTCTCCTGGAAGCTCATTCCACACAGCCACCACTGGCTGTGAAATTTCCCCTCATGTTACTTATAAACTTTTGCCCCTTAACTCTTAACTCATGACCTCTTGTTTCAATCGCTCCTACTCTCAATGGAAAAAGCTTATCCACATCAACTCTATCTATCCCTCTCATAGTTTTAAATACCTCTATCAAATCCCTTTTCAACCTTCTATGCTCAATCTTCCTTTGTAATCTAGATTCGGAAACCCAGGTAACATTTTTGTAAATCTCTGCACTCTCTCGATCTGGAGAGTCTGGAGGATCTCCTGCTCCCGGCCAGCACTAGATTTAATTATCCATTTATTGGCATGACTTGTTTTATTCTCAAATTCAAGTTCTAGTAGCCTTTATTTGTTATTTGAAACCAAACTGCAAATGCAGTGCACAGTAAGAAAATGAGACAATGTTCCTCTAAACCATGTGTGCTTGCATAAAATGACACGATACTACACAAAAACAGCATAAGGCAACACAAGGCTACACTATTACCTCACTAGCCAAAACTACACTAGACTAGAACCTACACAAAGCTGTATAAAGAGAATAAAACAGTGCAAACAATACAGTGATCAATAAAAAAAAACTAGACAATAGGCACAGTGGAATCAAGTTACAATATAATAGACTCTGGATATTAAAAGTCTGATAACTTGAGTGAAGAAACCACCACACAGTTCGACACCTATGCCAATGGCAGTAGGAAGAAGGCTTCGCATGAGGATAAGCGTGGTCCCCCACAATGCTGCTGGCCTCCACGGACATGGTGCACAATGAAAAAAATGCCTGCAATAGCAGAAGAGAGACTTGATGACCTCCTCAACCAACCTCACCATCTGCCACAAGGCCCCGCAATCTAAGACAGTGGCACCTCCAGAACCCCCAAACCAGGCACACAATACATCCCCTCTGGACACCATAATGCACCCTCTGCAAAACACACCATGATGTCCTCACCTCAGCCACCGGCAACAAGATACGCCTCATCCTCACAGCAGAGGTTCAGTCCGCACACCAGTCGAGGCTACATAGCTTCTTCCCGAAGGTTTGTTATTGCTTGGCGATTTCCATATTGCAACAATGTCTCACGATACTCTACTGTCCATTTTTTCAAATTAAAAACTGCACGGGGCCTTACTTAAAAAGTTACTGTAGCACCAGGCATCACTCTCCAAAGGCAAAGCCTGTCTGCATCCATCTGCAGTAAACTATCACTGGGCGCACTGGTATTTTACTGTGCTGATCATTGTGGGAATGTACAAGTGTGTGCTGCCAATCTGTATTTCCAATCATCCACACATGTGGCAAATGGAAAATCTACCCCAAAGCAGCAGGGGCATTGCTAAAACCCTTATGCTCCAATGTTGAAAACACATGGACGCTAATAATAAGATATATTGTTGAATATTTGTTGAATAAATATTCAACAATTTAATGACTAAGTGGTGTATGGACTTGGTTACACCTGTGATAACAATTTACAAAAGGCATTATTGCATAAAGGAACCGAAGATTCAAGGTTCAATTTTCCATTGTTGTCATGTATACAAAGCATGTAAAAATCTTTCCTTTGTTTGCCCTGTAAAGGCACACATTCATAAAGAGCAGGACATCAAAAGCACAGGAGAAACCAGACAAACAGGGGTTCCATTTGCCCCCAAAAAATCCTTGAATAGGACAAAATGTTTAAGCACAGTCTCTCCCAGAAAGGAACTTGGCAGGATTTCAAAGCTCTTGAGCAACTGCAGACTCCCAGGTCTGGAGAGAAGGACCTCCCACTGACAATATGATACTGGACAGATAAAGTAGCTGGACTTTTCCATCAGCTGTCTTGAGAAAAGTGATTATCTTAATAGTATACTCTGGGAACCTGCTCTTTAAGAGTCTAAAAAATTATGTTAGAAAATTCTATAGTAATGATCACAATTGTTCACTAATTTTAACTTTTGGGCAGGTGGCAATGGCTTGAATTTCTATGGTACAACCTACCTAACATCACCTCATTGAGAAGTAAAAAGGTAGCCAATTTAAAGCACCAGATCACTCCACAATCCTCACATCCAACCATTTCAATCCATTGTGAAACTCACTTGCAATGCAGACCATGAAACAGTGGGAAACATCCACAAAGCTTTAACAAATCCATTGCTTTTTGATGTCAGCCCATTTCATTCCGAGTTCTTTAGTTTATAGAGGAGCAACTCAAAGACTGCAAGTTGAAATTTTATCACCATAACAAGTATAATTGAAAAATTAATGGCCACCAAACCCCTGATTTCTTGTTAAATCTCAGCTGATTCTTTAATACCTTTCAGAGAAAGATATGTATCACCCCTGTTTGTTTCTATTTTTGAAATGTATTGCTGAAGTGATTAAGACACATTAGTCAAATTCTTTATCTCTATGAGTTAGGTGCAAAATCCACTTCCATACGCTTTTTACAAATTAATAGGTAATGTCATTATGATAGTACAGATCTATCACCAATGTACATAGTGTATATAGTTACTGTATCTAGACTGTGCTTACAGCGATTGGCTGAGAGCTAAGCCACGCCTATTGTCTGGGCCTTAAAGGGTTGTGTCCCTAGCCAGGTCGGATCATTCCGGACTGGTCGGCCACCTGTGAAGAGCTCCTGTCTTTTGCTAATAAAAGCCTTGGTTTGGATCAACAAGTCTTTGGTTCTTTCGACGAGCTCTACAGTCATATTATGTCAGATGACATTTCTGTGCAGTCCCTTTGCTATGTTAAAGGCCTGGTGAGCATGCAAATTATTGTTGTCGTTAGGTGGAATGAGCACCTTTAAGTCTCATTCTTCCACTAAATCAGTGTTTGTACCAAAGGTCCACAGGTTTTACAAAAAAAAATTTAATAGCAAGACACCTCCAAAATTTGTACAATTTTTTCATCATATGATGTGCAAAAAAAAAACACTGAATGTTGGGAAATCTAGTTAGATAAGTCTTTTGAGGAAAAGTAAACCATCGGCCACAGCTGAGCCAATCTTTCTCTCTCTTTTACAATGACTGATGACCTCAAGAGAGGAGCCAAAATCATAAAGGAACCCTATCAACCTGGTCACCAGCTCTTCTCTCTGCTCCCTGGTACAGATACAGAAACTGAAATCCAGCTCCTCTAGATTCAAGAAGAGTTTTTTTTAATCCAATGCCTGTACCTTCCTGTACTACCCTATCTTAACCATGAATAACCTCAGAAAATAAAAATAAAAATCTCCTTGGACTCCTGAGTCATAATTTGTTTTCTTATTTCTACTAACTGTAACTGTGAATATTCACTTAGCTATCCTTTGTTATTTATTATCTCTTTTTCTGTTGACATATTGTAGTAATTTAATTTTTACGATTGTAGTTGTTGGATCTGATGTACCTGTTTGGCTGCAACAAGTAAACATTTAGGTACATTTGTACATTGTTCTGATGTACCTATCTGGCAAAATAAAATCACATTGATACTGACACAGTGACTTTGACAGAGTCCAGATTATATAACAGCACATGTTCAGAGACAGAGAAGACATTTGTGCTTATTCTTGCCTTGATCATTATGACTTTTAATGTCATCCTTTCTAGACAAATGGATCTGGTCCTAAGCCATTTGGATGAAGTGCCTGCAGGTGAAGGAATTATTGAGCTTTGGCCAATGTAAGTGCTGTTTCCACATCTTGTTAATATTTTACCTGGCCAGAGAATTCACCTTCAGGGAGTTAGTGCTTTAATCTGTGGCAATTGTGTTTCTGTTCTGGCTGTTTAGTAAATCTGACAGAGAAGCACAGAAAAGTTCAGAACTCTCACCATTTCATCAACCTTTGAGGATTCTCAGTGAAAGTCCATTCTGACAGAACTTTTGTCATGAGATTTTCTGAGAAAAGCACACCATAGGAATTTTAAACAGCTAGTGGGAGCATAAAAAACTAAATACACTAACCCCCCCCCCCCCCACCTCATTATCCAGAATTCCATCAATCCACAGCCTCAAGCAACCGGTAAAAAAATTTGCAGAAAATAAATAGGTAAAAAAAAATAGAGGTTTAAAATTGGCACATTAGTTTACCAATCAGGCTATTTACAATCTCAAGCAACTGGAAAATTCACTTATCTAGCAATTATCAATCCCATAGGTGTCAGATACCAGAGGTTTTATTGTACACCCAAATCACAGCACAGGATGAGTAAATACGTAACAAATAGGGAAATCAGCAACATTACATTGGACTATTTCAGAGTTGTAGCCTGAAATCTCAACAATTCCTTCCTGGCCACAGATTCGGCTTGACTTGCTGAGTTCCTCCAGCACGTTGGTTTTTGTTCTATATTCTTGTGCCTCCAGACTATAATTTACATGGAATAGATTGCCAGAATTTACATAATTTATAATTTACATGGAATAGATTGCCAGAAGGAACACTTTAAAAACAGTGGAAACAATAGAATGAAAAAGGCTACTTGTTTCACCAATGAGACGAATGAGGAACATTCCAGGACATTATTAAACAAAATAACATAGATTATTGGTCCAAGTAGCCATATTCTATCCCTGAACTGCCCTTGTATACTTCAATCTTAACCAGAGGATTCCCCTTATAGTTTAAAAATTAAATGCTGCACAAGATCACAAGATATAGGAGCAGAAGTGGGACCATTAGCCCATCGAGTCTGCCCCATCATTCTAATCATGAGCTGATCCATCCTCCCACTCAGCCCCATTCCCCGGCTTTCCCCCTGTGACCCTTGATGCCCTGACTAATTAAATAGCTTTCAATCTCTGCCATAAATACAACCAATGACCTTGCTTCCACAGCCACCTGTGACAAGTTCCACAGACTCATGACTCTCTGAATAAATAAATTTTTCTGCATCTTTGTTTTAAATTGATGCCCAGTCGCGGTTCAGGAAGTTTCCAGTTCTCGCCAACACTCTCAGTTCATGATCTTTAACCTTGAGTTTGACCTTTTCCCACTGTGATCACCAGACTCATCCTCCCAACTTTGGCTACTTCAGCCATCCCAATCATCTCTACTCAAAGTTCTCCATCTACCCTCCTTACTGTGAATCTCTCTGTCTCTACAAATGTTGCCTCATCAATAGTTTGTACTGCCTGACTCAATGACTCATCCATCATGTCCACTGCCCTCAATTGCTCCAGCCACTCGCTCTGATCATGAGCCTAATCCCCTCATCTCACAGCAGCCTATTCTGATGACCTAATCTAACTCTTCAAACCGTATATGTATTTATGTCCTGCATATGCATAATTTGTCTGTATGAGTGTTACGTCTGGTTGTGTGCTTGCATGTTTTTTTCCACCTAGGACCAGAGAATGCAGTTTCATCAGGTTGCACTTGCTCAAACTTGAACTTTAACCAGCTTCTCTCCCATCCTGACCACACCACCTGATGTTCAGAACCACATTAGCAGATAAGACCTCTTGGACCTACTCCTGAATCTGGGCCTGACCCATGATTGCTTTGTTTTCCTTCATGAGCTCTGACATAGAAGGAAAAGTGGGCAAGACCTCATTTTCAGTTTCCGACAGAGAACACCTTGGGTGGCATGGTTAGTGTAGCAATGCTATTACAGTGCCAGTGACCTGGGTTCTAATCTGGTGCTTCTGAAAGGAAGTTATAGGTTAATTAGTGTATTTGGGGGGCACTGACTCATGGGCTGAAAGGGCCTGTTACCACGTTGTACTTCCAAAGTTAAATTAATTATTTTTATGCTTCAGAATTTTGCAGCAGCAAAACCTTTGACTGAGGTGTTCATCAGCTTCCCAAAATAACCGTCTTAATGCTCCTTTCCATCAGCTTCTGAGTCTGTTAATCAAATGCACAATGTTATTAAGTAAATAAACATGAAAGTTTGGAAGTTTCCACTCAGTTTCCATAGCTTTTGATATACTTCTCCCAAAATCGGTGCAACTGTGCAAAATGCGGTGGGATTTTACAACTAATATTCTGCGCAATGCATGTTTCCTTGAATCTTTTGCTTATATTTTCCCAAAGATCAGAAACAATGGATCAGTTAACCTTTGGTGCTTCTTCAAAGTGAAATGATTAATTCTGATAGCTGAAATTACTCAGTAGATTGAATCCATTCCTTCTGTCTGTACAGAGCAACATTTATTTTCATTCCTAAATGCAGTGATAAAAGTTATCTTTTTTTCCGACCAAGGAATTGAAAAGCTGATGATCAGCCCACGGACTTCAAAGAGGTGAAATTCAGAAAATACAACTCTTCAAGGAAGCTTTTGTACATGGGGCAAGGTATGGAAGAACAGAAGAATTTCAGAAAAGAACAATATGGCATTTGGCTGAAATCACAAACTGAGCTGAGAGAGGAAAGATACAGAACAAACCCAAGTCAGTGTAAGGAGAGTGAGTGAGGAAATTAAGCAAGAAGTGGTGTTCCAGACTGTGTAAAAGTGGAAACCATTTTTGTAGAACAGAATATGGCCTCTGTATCAAGTCACTTGTAATATGGAAGTTAAAAATTTTTTAAAAATGCAATTGACGCACAGGAAGTATGTGATGTTTCGAGACAAATGATCCTTTCTGAGTTGATTTCAGATTTAGAAACATCAAACATTTACTGTCTCTGTAATCTATCCACCAAACTGAAAGATAAATGAAAATCATGGAACAAGTCCATAACTTTACGTGAGAGATTCATTAGCATTTATCTTTCAGTGAAGAGTTCAATGCATCTGGCTACTTCCCCTCCAGTTGATGTAAAGATAATTCCAATGACTTCCCATCAAGCTAGTTTTTCTGTACAGAATGGAGAGCATTGTTTGTACAGGAAGAGAGCTCTTCCTCCAGATCAAACAACATGGGGCCATTATCTACAGACTTTACTCAGCTGGGAATCAACGCAATTCCTCACTTCAGCTCTTGATGAAGAGGCAACAACTAAATCAAAGATATGGCCAATAGGTCCTTCTTATTCCACAATCATGAGTATGAACCCAATGGTTTGATACTAATTTTTAAAAATCTGGATCTATATTTAAATATTATCAATGTCCTTTGAATTATTTTCATATTTGAAATCTTTTTCCTATATTTTTAAATGTATCATTCAATTGTTTATATATTAAATACCAACAAAAATAATTTTAAAAGAAAATAAATATTTAATTTGAATGCAGCTTGCAAAGCTTCATTTTCTTGTAAATGGATGAGGTAAACAGATGGACTGAATATTTAAAAATTATGATTTAGTAGGTCATAGCATTAAGCAATAGCAAATGAGAGATAAAGATAGTGCAAAAAATTTATGGGATCAACAATCACCTTTGGAGGAAGCATCAAGGGCTAAGAATTTACATTGACTAATTTGTTATCAGTGTCAGTAAACATCCTACTCAGTAAGCAATGCACTCGTTCACTTGTTGCTGCCCTAAGTGAATGCTACAATGCCGGAAATGCAATTAGATCCAAAACTGAAACACAAAAGGTTCTCGAAGTGCCCAGGTGAGAATATTTTTCTCAGGCCCTGTTAGCAGACAAGCAGCAGATAACTAATCATTCGCCTGTGGATCAAGGCTTGGACTTCCTGTAGCCAATCGTTTCAACTTCCCCAGCCATCCCTGCACAGATATATCTGTCCTCAGTCATATCTATTATTAGCGTAAGGCAAAACGTAAACTGGAGGAACAGCACATCATATTCGTCCTGGATAGCCTTAAACCTAAAAACATTGATCTTTCTAAATTTAGGTTACCTCCACCTCCATCTGGTTCCTCAGTTTCCTTCTCCACTTACTCCTGTTTTTACTTTACTATCTAATTCCTCGTCCTTCCCAGTGCTTTCTCCCTGAGGCTATCTCTCCACTCCTCCTACATTCTGTCCAATAACCTATCATCTCTTGGCCCCACCCCTCCTTTTACACACTTCACAGACATACACTTCACAGACATAGTACCATCCCCTTTTTTACTTCAGTCTCAATATCTGAAATTAGGACTGACCATTTCTGCCATGGAGGCTACCTAGCCCATTGAGTTCCTCCAGCAGTTCATGTTTGCTCGATGAATTTAACACTACTTAGGGAAATTATTTGTGACTATATGTCTACTGGATTTGCCTGCTGAATACTTCACACATTTACAGAAAGAATGCAAGGGGATGAGGGGGAGCAGGAAGGATTTGATATTATGTTTCCTAATAGGATTCATTTACATGGATAGAATGGAAATGTTAGTAAAGAAGTTTGATAGAGGTATCAAAATTCCCAAGCGTTTCGAACTAAAAATGGCATAATTCTTCCCATTTGGTAGAAAGGTCAAAACCCAAAGGATGAACATAAATTTAAACAATTTGTAAATGGACCAATGGGACATGAGAAGGAACATTTTCACAGAGTTGTGATCTGCACTTCATGGTCTGAAATGAAGGAAGGTGCTGACTCAAAATTTTCATTAAAAAGTGAATTTAATCGATGAAGGAAAAGACAATTTCAGATATTTGAGCAAATATGGGGAATTTGCTTGACTCACTTGCTATGATAGGGACCTGGAATAGAGATAATGAGCTGAATCATCTCCTTTTATGTTCCATAAACAAGTAATTTCTGTTACATTTGGTTGATCTAACATGTTCAGAAAAAGGAAAAGGAAATTCCGTCTTGTAATATTAAAACTGAAATATCAATTTATTTGCATCAGTCCCAAAGCTTTTTCCACTGAAGTCACATGACAGAAAACACTGTTATCCCCTTCACCATAATGAATGAACTCTGGCAAACATGGAAAGATATGATTCCTTTCTCTTCCCTAACTCTGGTCTTAATATTACGATTATCATTACGATTTCTTACATTTTCTTGGAAATCAGATCCTATTTTCATTAAGTAGAAACTGCCATCAATTTATTTCATCCCTGGGAAAGTTGAGAGTTACTTATTTCATCTCTTCATCTGCCCTGTCATCTCACCTTCCCCAGTAAGGCCAAAGCTGTTCTGAACACACAAGCTTTTAGAGTGGCGAGAAGGAAATGTAAGCTGAATGCTTTCAATTTTTGATGTTGGAACTGAATTGATGCTACAATCTAATGATTGTAAGGCTTCCCAAATGCTACTGGTGTTGTCTCACTGACGTTTGACGTTTCTAAATCTGAAATCAACTCAGAAAAGATCATTTGTCTCGAAACGTCACGTACTTCCTGTGCGTCAAATGCATTTAAAAAAAAATTCTAACTTCCAGATTACAAGTGATTGGATACAGAGGCCATATTCTGTTCTACAAAAATGGTTTCCACTTTTACATGGTCTGGCACACCACTTCTTGCTTAATTTCCTCGCTCACTTTCCTTATACTGACTTGGGTTTGTTCTGTATATTTTGAATCAAAGCACCAATGCCTCATATGTAGAAAACTTAAGAAATGAAACTTAATGGGAATATTGGTTTAGTCTTTCTAAGAAATGTGTAAGATTTCAGATTTATTGGCAGAGTACATACATAACATCACCTACAAACCTGAGATTCCTTTTTCCTGTGGGCATGGTAGAATTACACTAAATGGTAGTGCAAAAAATAAACTGTACACAGTGTAAACATGTAAACAAATAAAAGAACTGTAAACTGATAACAAATCTAATAAAACTGACTGCAATTCAGAGAGAACAAAAAAGAAAATCAATAAAGAACACAAGTAAGAGTCCTTAAATGAGTCTTAGATTGAGTTTATTGTTGAGGAGTCTGATGGTGGAGGGGGAGCAGCTGTTCCTGAACCTCGTGGTGTGAGTCTTGCGGCACCTATACCTCTTTCCTGATGGCAGCAGTGAGAGCAGAGTGGTTGCTGGGTGATGTGGGTCTTTGATGATTGCTGCTGCCCTCCAACAGCAGTGTTTCCCGTAGATGTACTCTGGGGAGGGTTTTGTCTGTAATGTCCTGGGCTGTGTCCACTACCTTTTGGTGGGCTGTACGCTCAGGGATATTGGTGTTCCTATACCAGACCATGAAGCAGCCGGTCAGAACATTTTCCACCATACCTCTAAAAATTTGTCAGGGTTTCTGGTGTCATACCAAAACTTCTGAAACTCCTGAGGAAGTAGAGTCACTGACATGCTTTCTTCATGATGCCAATTGGTGTGTTGGGTCTAGGAAAGATCCTCCCAAGACCCTAAATTTGATCATTTTCTACACCTTCTATGATCCCCCAATGATCACTGGATTGTAGACCCCTGGTTTTCCCTTCCTGAAGTGAACAATCAGCTCCTTGGTTCTGGTGACATTGAGTGCAAGGTTGTTGTTGGTGCACCATTCAGCCAAGTGTTCAATCTCCATCCTGTATGCTGGCTCATCCCCTTCCTGTATACAACCCACTACCGTAGTATCATCAGCGAATTTGTAGATGGTGTTATTGTCATACTGAGCCACACAGACGTAAGTGTAAAGTGAGTGAAGCAGGAGGATAAGAACACAGCTCTGTGGTGCTCCGGTACTGACAGAGATTGTGGACGAGATGTTCTTACCAATCTTCATTGATTGTGGTCTGGAGTTGAAGAATCCATGATCCAATTACGCAGTGGAGTGTGAACTCCCAGGTCTTGGAGTTTGCTGATCAGTTTTAAAGAGATGATGCTCCATGTCTTGACCTGCAATAAATTATTGCTGATAAATATCTTGTAAAAGACTGATGCAGCCCCAGAAATCTGGCAATGTTGGAACAACCATGAGTAATTATCTGTTTATATAACTGCAGTGTTCCAATAAGACTTGAAAGTTGCAAAATATGACTGACATTCTCTTGTCTTTTTTCCAGTTGGTTCAAATCCTTTTTATGCTTCATTTTTGATATTTCTTTTCATGTAAAAAAAAGGAAAGATAAAAATGTCCAA
This sequence comes from Narcine bancroftii, assembly GCF_036971445.1. NCBI lineage: Eukaryota > Metazoa > Chordata > Chondrichthyes > Torpediniformes > Narcinidae > Narcine > Narcine bancroftii. Next base: position 204,756,857 of record NC_091471.1, on the reverse strand, counting down.
TGTACTTTCAACAAACTGACCAATCATTTATCCAAGGTTTACTTCAACACTTACTTTGCCACATTCAATTACCACTTCTCTATGCCAGTTAACATGGGTATTCTCCACTTGAGGCAGCCCTTGAAGATACTGATCCTGACCCAACTGTTCACATGCTGTTTTTCCAACTCTCCCAGTTCAGACACATACTCATCAATCTTTCCCACAAAATTAAGCCCCACCAATTTTCCTGGTCCAAGCTGACAACCTCTCCCTCAATCGTCTTTCTCTCAAATGCAAGCAGGGAAACTATTTCTATCATTTCAGGTTTGCTTTACTTCACCTTCCCAGCATTTTCAACATATGTTGATTTTTAATGAGTTTCTTCAAATTTACTAAATTAAAGGTGATGGAGAAAGACTTCATGCTGGCTTGAGATATGGATCATTTCAATTTTAATGCTCGAAGGGAGTTAATCTAGAATCATTCAAAGCATTGCTGGATTTCTAGTTGATATCTGATGAATGAACAGGCTCCAAAACAGATGAAATCAATACATTTGAAGATTACAGCCCAGAGCCGAACAGAGCACAAGCGCAGCTAAAAAAAATACTGAGCACAGAGATAAAAAGCCATCAAATATTATTGGAGTCGTGATCAAAAATAAAAGCATAATTTATCTCAGATCAACCAAACATGTATTGCATGTAACACATTTTTATCCTGAAAAATAGACTTTATTCACAATAAAATATTTACAAAAAAGAAATCGTTCAGTCTTTTCAAATCCTAGTGTCATATCCATATTAGACATATATTCCCACCAGTGTACATTGTTGCTACATTCTCTAATTACAACATTGCCATCACTTTATTTTAACAAAAAAAAGACTTTATTCACAATAAATTATTTACAAAAGGAAAACCATTCAAAGTCTCCTTCCATATCTTTCCATGGTCTCATGAACTGCCAGACTGAGACCACCTGCAAATTGGAGGAATAAGATCTCGTATTCCATCTGGGCACCCTCCAACCAGATGGAATTAACATTGACTTCTCTGGTTTCCATTAGTGCCCACCCCCACCTTTTATCCCCTTCCCCTAGCTATATTTTGGCTTTCTTATCTCTCTCTTTCCCTTTCCCTCTATCTCCTTTACTCCATATCTGCATTCACAGAGCCAGCCCCTCCCTGATCAATTCTCACCTTTTCTCTCCTGTCCTTTCCATGCCCAATTATCACCTTTTGTCTGTTGGTCTGTGCTCCTCCACCTGCCCTTTCTTCCCTTCTTCCTTTTTTTCAGGTACCTGTCTGCTTTTTGCTCATACCTTAAAGAAAGGCTCAGAGCCAAAACATTGGTTATCTATCTTTACCTCCTATAGATGGTGCAAGACCTGCTGAGTTCCTCCAGCATTTCTGTGCTTTTACTAAGTCTCTTCACACCCCTAGCTTTGTATCCATACATTTCTATCACTCAACATTGTTACATTCATTTCCATTTACACTATTGCCATCACTATAGCACCTTGCCATTACTCCCCCCCCCCCTCTATTGTCTGAGGGGCTCCGCCTCCGTCTCAGCCCTGCAGACTGTATCAGTCTTTAGGATTGCAAAGGTGTGAGGCAGAAAAGTGTTGCAGTGTCAGACAATTAAAACTACAGAGGAGGTAAACACTCAATTCAGACTTTCTCTAACTGCCTTCCCTGCATTCCCACGAAAAAGCCTAATTCAGACCATGAAAGATAATATTACAAACTGATCTTTGTCATGCATGGAGGAAATAAATATAATGTCATTTTGAGAGTACTTACATTCTACTTTCAACATGAAACATGTTTTAGCCAATCCAATAAGTAAATGTTAATCTCAAATTTCAAACTCAAACCATCTGTGGAATAGATAAAATAATGTTTAACCTTCTCAACCTGACAGTCTTACACAAAGAAGATACGAGGAACTTAGGAGGAGGATAGGAGGCAGGTAACGACACAATTCAGCTGCAGAATGCATCACAGGCAAATTTCCTGCAGGATGAGTTCAAAGTTGCCAGATGCTAATTTACTGTGAATTTCACTGAATTAATCTAGAAAATGAGGGAATCCAACCATCAAGCCCTCCCAAGCTGCATTAGAATTAACAGCAGGAAATCAGATCCACATGTTGCATTACCCATTCAAGACCCATACTCACATTCAGACACAAGGTGGTCCATTTTAACAAAGAGTAACTGACAGGTTTTGGTGTAAGTGGGAGACTGAAGTGAAGATAATGACAAGCCAACATGTAATTTTATAAGATTTAGAGTCCCCAAATGACCCTCAGACCAGGAGGAATATGGCCATCGGCACTGAGGATAGCCGACTGGAAAGGTCCACTAGGTGGCCACCAGAGAGAAGAGAGCAGCACTAGAGCAAGAATAAGAATGAAAGGGTGGTAGTGGGGGGAGAAGGAAGAGAGAGAGAGAGAGAGAGAGAGAGAGAGAAACAAAGACAGAGAGATGCTGCTGCCTTACAGCTTTTGTAATCTAGGTTTGATCCCCTGATCTCTGGTGTTGTCTGTATAGAGTTTGAATGTTCCCCCATAACAGTATGATTTTGACTAGGTGCTCTGGTTTTTATCCCACATCCCAAAGGCATGCAGTTTGGAGGAATAATTGGCTTCTGCCCTCAGTATATAGGTGCTGGGGATATGGAGAGAACAAAATGGAATCAGTGGAAGGCTTGTTTGAATGAGTGCTTGAAGGGGCACTATGGACTTGATTGGCTCAAGGGCTTTTCCATGCTGTATGATTTAATGACACTAGGAGCAGTGACAGAGGGCACAATAGCAGGAGAAGGAGGGGAGACAGTGACAGGGCAAGGAGAAAGGCTAGAGGATGCAGCATTAGGAGAGGATCAGGAACAGTGAGAGATTCAAATCAGAGAACGGAGTTGCAGAGAGAGAGAGAATGGAGAAGAGGGCTAGGCAGGGTCAGAGGGTCAAAGGCTGAGATGGTAGGGCAGTGAGAAAGGGGAAATGAACAAGAGGGATGGTAGGGTTATTGGCAGAGAAGAATTTGTGACAGAGAGGTAAAGGTAATTCAAAGGGTACTACACAAAAGGAGCTTAGATTCAGAGCTCTCAATAAAGTGTTATTTTAGAGGTTCAGGAAGTTGACTCTCTGGAGGTACAAATCTTCTGCTTCTGAGAAGGTCTGTGGAAGTGACCACCACCATCAACTATCCTGGAATAAAATCTTTCCAGAGCTTTGCCAGAGGGCTGACCAATCATTGCACAAATACCCTTGGAATCCTAATGACAGATTATTGCCAGGGACAGCATTTATGCTTATGTTGGCTATGATAAAATGGGTTTGAATGAGAGGGTATGGATCTACATCTCCAGCCTACCATAATTGACTAAGCAAATGGCAATCCAGACATCAACAAAACCCCTTTCCATTTGATCAGTCTAGCTGGTGAGCAACTGTAAAGAAATGAGGGTGATCTTATTCTAATGGCGATGAGGGGCGGCATGGATAGTGCAGTGATTTGCGCAGTGCTGTTTCAGCGCCAGCAGTAGGGACTGGGGTTCAAATCCCATGCTGTCTGCAAGGAGTTTGTACGTTCTCTCCGTGTCTGCATGGGTTTCCTTCAGGGCCTCTTGTTTCCTCTCACCCTTCAAAATATACCAGGGGTTGTAGGTCAATTGGTTGTAATTGGGTGGCACGGGCTCGTGGGCTGAAATGAATGGCCCATTAACGTGATGTATGTCTAAATTTATTAAAACATATAAGATCCTTACAGGGCATGACAGAGTAGATGTGGAGATGCTTCTATAAGTAGGAGAAGGGATTTAGTGATGCTTAGGGGAGAGGTCATTTAAAATTGAAGTTCATAAGAACTTCTCACTAAGGTGGGTAAATCTTGGAAATTTCTGCCCTGGAGGTTTGAGGATGCAGCATCTTTAAGGGTATTTTAAGCAGAAGTAGATAAATAATTGAAATATCTTGGAATTGAGGGTGATGGGAATTGAGGGCCGTGTGCTCAGCCTGCTACGGTTCCCACTGCTGTCTCATGACTGCACTGCCAGATTCAGTTCAACCAGAATAATCAGATACCACAATAGTTGACCTTACGGCAACAATGAGAAACAGGTTTACACTGAGGAGGTTGGGTGGCTCAAAAAATGGTACGAGAACAATAACCTGAGCCTCAGTATGGACAAGACAAAAAGAGATGACCGTGGTCTTCAGGAGGATGAAGGTCAACCTTTCTCCATTGCACATCAATGGTTCCATCATGGAGAGGAGCACAAAGTTCCTTGATGTGCAGATCTATCTTGGACCTACAATACCTCTGCATTATCAGGAAGTGCATACACTTCCTAAGGAGGGCAAGGTTACGGGCCCCATCTTGACAGCCTCTTTCAGGAGCCATATATGAGAGTGTCCTGTTTGGCTGTATCATTATGGTAGGTACAAAGCATCGGACAAGAAGTCAATACAAAATGTCTGAGAAGACCGCTGGCATCTCCTTTTCCTCTATAGACAACATTTGTATGCAGCACTACTTAAAGAGAGCTCAGAGAATTATAGAAGGCTCTTTCCATCCAGCAGACAGTATTTTTGACCCAGAAAAACCAAGAAGGAGGTGCAGGAATATCAAAATCAGAACTACCAGGCTGGGAAATAGCTTGCTGAAGGTTGTGAGGTTAATGAACAATATCCTGTCATTGCGTAAATCATCCCAAAATATTTGTATATACAGTATTTATTTTAACTTATATTTTTACATATATCTCATTACGATATGGAGAGGCAGGCCCCTCCAGCCCGGGTAAGAAACCTGCATAGGAGAAGGCCACTCCGATATAAAACCTACGACCCAAGGACCTCGCTGCCACGTCCCAGCTTGCTTGGCCACGGCACACGAACCATGGGTGTAAAGGGTGGGGCCAGTACTGCGCACACTGCACTCCACCTAAAAGTTCCTTTGCGCAGGCCCGAGGACAGGTGCACGTCCTCCCCCTCCACGTCCTCCCACTCCACGTCCTCCCCCTCCACGTCCTCCCCCTCCACGTCCTCCCCCTCCACGTCCTCCCCCTCCACGTCCTCCCCCTCCACGTCCTCCCCCTCCACGTCCTCCCCCTCCACGTCCTCCCCCTCCACGTCCTCCCCCTCCACGTCCTCCCCCTCCACGTCCTCCCCCTCCACGTCCTCCCCCTCCACGTCCTCCCCCTCCACGTCCTCCCCCTCCACGTCCTCCCCCTCCACGTCCTCCCTCTCAAAAGATGCTCACAAACTCAAGCTAGCATGCTGGAACATCAGAACCATGCTAGACAAGGCTGACAGCCACCGACCTGAACGTTGGTCTGCCCTCATCGCACATGAACTCCTCAGACTTGACATCGACATAGCCGCTCTCAGTGAAGTCCGCCTGGCAGATGTAGGCAGCCTCCAAGAACGCGGCGCGGGCTACACACTCTACTGGTCTGGCAAGCCTTCGGATGAACGACGCCTATCTGGTGTAGGCTTCATGGTCAAGAGCTTCATTGTCTCCAAACTCGAAAACCTTCCGACAGGCCTCTCGGACCGAATCATGTCCATGCGACTCCCCCTTCAAAACAAGCGTCGCATCACCCTCATCATTGTCTATGCTCCAACCCTCCAGGCGGAACCAGCAGAAAAGGACAAATTCTACACCGACCTGCGCAACCTCATCCAACGCACCCCTACAGCCGACAAGGTTGTCATCCTGGGCGACTTCAACGCTTATGTCGGCAAAGACTCAGAAACCTGGCCAGGAATCCTGGGCAAGCATGGCGTCGGCAAGTGCAACGACAATGGGCGCCTCCTGTTGGAGCTCTGCGCAGAACAGCGGCTTGTCATTACAAACACCCTTTTTCAGCAGAGGGACAGCCTTAAGACCACCTGGATGCATCCCCGATCCAAACACTGGCACCTCCTGGACTACATCCTGGTGCGAGAAAGTGACAAACGAGATGTGCTCCACACCAGGGTCATGCCTAGCGCGGAATGCCACACTGACCACCGGCTGGTTCGCTGCAAGCTCAACCTTCACTTCAAGCCAAAGCCCAGGAACAGTAAAGCCCCCAGAAAGAGGTTCAATGTTGGAAACCTGCAGTCAGACGAAGCGAGAGGAAACTTCCAGGCAAACCTCAAAGCAAAGCTCGACGATGCAACCCGCCTCACGGACCCGTCCCCTGAAACCCTCTGGGATCATTTGAAGACTACCATACTGCAATCCACTGAAGAGGTACTGGGATTCTCCTCCAGGAAAAACAAGGACTGGTTTGACGAAAACAGCCAGGAAATCCAGGAGCTGCTGGCAAAGAAGCGAGCTGCCCACCAGGCTCACCTTACAAAGCCGTCCTGTCCAGAGAAGAAACAAGCCTTCCGTCGCGCATGCAGCCATCTTCAGCGCAAACTCCGGGAGATCCAAAATGAGTGGTGGACTAGCCTCGCCAAACGAACCCAGCTCAGCGCGGACATTGGCGACTTCAGGGGTTTCTACGAGGCTCTAAAGGCTGTGTACGGCCCCTCACCCCAAGTCCAAAGCCCGCTGCGCAGCTCAGACGGCAAAGTCCTCCTCAGCGACAAGATCTCTATCCTCAACCGTTGGTCAGAACACTTCCAATCTCTTTTCAGTGCCAACCGCTCAGTCCAAGATTCCGCCCTGCTCCAGCTCCCTCAACAGCCCCTAAGGCTAGAGCTGGATGAGGTCCTCACCCTGGATGAGACATATAAGGCAATCGAACAACTGAAAAGTGGCAAAGCAGCAGGTATGGATGGAATCCCCCCAGAGGTCTGGAAGGCTGGCGGCAAAACTCTGCATGCCAAACTGCATGAGTTTTTCAAGCTTTGTTGGGACCAAGGAAAACTGCCTCAGGATCTTCGTGATGCCACCATCATCACCCTGTACAAAAACAAAGGTGAGAAATCAGACTGCTCAAACTACAGGGGAATCACGTTGCTCTCCATTGCAGGCAAAATCTTCGCTAGGATTCTACTAAATAGAATAATACCTAGTGTCGCCAAGAATATTCTCCCAGAATCACAGTGCGGCTTTCGCGCAAACAGAGGAACTACTGACATGGTCTTTGCCCTCAGACAGCTCCAAGAAAAGTGCAGAGAACAAAACAAAGGACTCTACATCACCTTTGTTGACCTCACCAAAGCCTTCGACACCGTGAGCAGGAAAGGGCTTTGGCAAATACTTGAGCGCATCGGATGTCCCCCAAAGTTCCTCAACATGATTATCCAACTGCACGAAAACCAACAAGGTCGGGTCAGATACAGCAATGAGCTCTCTGAACCCTTCTCCATTAACAATGGCGTGAAGCAAGGCTGTGATCTCGCACCAACCCTCTTTTCAATCTTCTTCAGCATGATGCTGAACCAAGCCATGAAAGACCCCAACAATGAAGACGCTGTTTACATCCGGTACCGCACGGATGGCAGTCTCTTCAATCTGAGGCGCCTGCAAGCTCACACCAAGACACAAGAGAAACTTGTCCGTGAACTACTCTTTGCAGACGATGCCGCTTTAGTTGCCCATTCAGAGCCAGCTCTTCAGCGCTTGACGTCCTGCTTTGCGGAAACTGCCAAAATGTTTGGCCTGGAAGTCAGCCTGAAGAAAACTGAGGTCCTCCATCAGCCATCTCCCCACCATGACTACCAGCCCCCCCACATCTCCATCGGGCACACAAAACTCAAAACGGTCAACCAGTTTACTTATCTCGGCTGCACCATTTCATCAGATGCAAGGATCGACAATGAGATAGACAACAGACTCGCCAAGGCAAATAGCGCCTTTGGAAGACTACACAAAAGAGTCTGGAAAAACAACCAACTGAAAAACCTCACAAAGATAAGCGTATACAGAGCTGTTGTCATACCCACACTCCTGTTCGGCTCCGAATCATGGGTCCTCTACCGGCATCACCTACGGCTCCTAGAATGCTTCCACCAGCGTTGTCTCCGCTCCATCCTCAACATCCATTGGAGCGCTTTCATCCCTAACATCGAAGTACTCGAGATGGCAGAGGTCGACAGCATCGAGTCCACGCTGCTGAAGATCCAGCTGCGCTGGATGGGTCACGTCTCCAGAATGGAAGACCATCGCCTTCCCAAGATCGTGTTATATGGCGAGCTCTCCACTGGCCACCGTGAAAGAGGTGCACCAAAGAAAAGGTACAAGGACTGCCTAAAGAAATCTCTTGGTGCCTGCCACATTGACCACCGCCAGTGGGCTGATATCGCCTCAAACCGTGCATCTTGGCGCCTCACAGTTTGGCGGGCAGCAACCTCCTTTGAAGAAGACCGCAAAGCCCACCTCACTGACAAAAGGCAAAGGAGGAAAAACCCAACACCCAACCCCAACCAACCAATTTTCCCCTGCAGCCGCTGCAACCGTGTCTGCCTGTCCCGCATCGGACTTTTCAGCCACAAACGAGCCTGCAGCTGACGTGGACTTTTACCCCCTCCATAAATCTTCGTCCGCGAAGCCAAGCCAAAGAAAAATTACGATATATTGTGAATTGTAAACCTGGCAAATTTCAACAGAGATATGTGGAAAGTGTGCTAACTGGTGGCATCACAATCTGGTATAAAGCCCTCCAAAAGGTAGTGGACACAGCCCAGGACATCACAGGCAAAACCCTCCCCACTATTGAGTTCATCTACAGGGAATGCTGCCGTCGGACAACAGCAGCAATCATCAAAGACCCTCACCATCCAGCACGCGCCCTGTTCTCACTGCTGCCATTAGGAAAGAGGTACAAGTGCCACAAGATTCACACCACCAGGTTCAGGAACAGCTGCTGCCCCTCCACCATCAGACTCCTCAACCACAAACTCAATCATTTAAGGACTCTTACTTGTGCACTTTATTGATTTTCTTTTTGTTCTCTCTGTATTGCACAGTCAGTTTGTTTACGTTTGTTATCTGTTTGCAGTTCTTTTATTTGTTTACATGTTTATGCTGGGTACAGTTTATTTTTGCACTACTGATTAGTGATAATTCCGCTGCACCTACAGGGGAAATGAATTTCAGGGTTGAATGTAATGTCACATGTGTACTCTGAGAATAAATCTGAAATTTGAACATACTGTGTTTGCATATGAATGTATTGTGGTCCGGAGAAACACTGTTTCATCGGGTTGTATATGTACAGTCAGACGATCATAAACTTGAACTTGAAACTGACACAGAAGAGGAGATGAGGCTGGGGCAGAAGATCCATGATCATATTAAATGGCAGGGGGGGCTCAAAGGGCCAAACTCCTATTTTCGCATGTTCTTCTGTATGCCCCCACTGCATAAATTTTTCTACCACCTCAATGTTTCCCACCATACAACCCTGGACCCCTGTCTGATTCAGCATGTCACGGCTTTAGGACCTCTGTAACGATTCTGGTTCGAGAGCTTTGTTTGGTTAAAGCCTAGTGCTAAGACAAGGCATCCCCAAAGATATATATATATATATATATATATATATATATATATATATATATAAAAAATTTGCATACATATAAATATACAGTACTTAATACAGCTACATGGATGACATTGATAATTGGTGGATATTAATTGGTTTAATTAATTAATCACCAACCAGCTTTCTAAGGTTAGCACTAGCCTGATAATAAACACAACTCAAAACATCGGGCAACTTTAATTTGCACATTACAGGTGGATTTTAAAAATCTTTCCCAACTGCTGCAGTTTAGTTCCCACAATTTGGACATGAGGACTGCACTAAACATTATCACAACTTGTATATGCTTCAAACGTTAAAACAATGCAATCCTGAGACCGGCTTTTCCCAGCCCTTTAATTATAACACTGATTGGAGTCCACAAACATCTCATCAGCAGAAGTCAAATGAGGCCTGATTGTGGAGGTAGCTAAGACCCTCTGCTTCTGCTGGGCAGAGAGTGCTGGGTGCCATGAAGGAAGCAGACATGTCAAAACTGATTATAATTAATGGGAGGTGACAGAAGAGGGAAATGGCTCAAAGTCATGCGTGTGACCCACCAAGCTTAAAATCATAGTTACACAAGACAATTAGTTTATACTAGTCACATTGCAATGTACGTAGACTCCTTCCACCTTACAAAGAAGTTTAGAGGTTGTATGTTCATTGGGGTTCATGGGTGGCACAGGCTCATGCGATGGAGAGCTTGTCTGTATGTATGTTTACTTGTTATGTATCTCAAAATATTACTATCAAAGTTCTTTCACAAGTCAGGGTGTTCTTAAGATGACAACTATACAGGATTGTTCTAACTTTTACTATTGTTTGGCTGGTATCATGGTAAACCACAACAAAATGTTAACAGCAACTTTGCCGAAAAACATTAATTATCTTTTAGGAGTAGGGTTGCTAGTTGAAATTTTCATTTCCCCTAGAGCCCTTCTGTTTTCAATGGATTAACTGGGAATTTACTGAGACAAGATCCAGTAGAAAAGGAACATTGTCCGAATGTTGGCGTCAAATGATGTCATTTCACGCCGGGGATTAACCACCTCTACCCCTACTCATATCCACGGCGCCTGCTGATAAAACCGGTGGAAAAGGGACAGCAGAAAGTCACCCATTTCCAGTTGAAGGTAGAACACACCAATCCCCGGGGATGAGTGTGTTTAGTGGAAAAGCAATTAGTGTCCCAGTTAAGGGTGGCCCAGTGAAAATGACACAAAGGGCTTCCTATCCTGGGACACTGCACAGCCAATTAAGTGGGATGCCAGTGGAAAAGGGGCTAATAAATTGTAAATTTGCCAAACTTGGTTTACATGGTTCATGGAACTGTGCTATCATTAAGACTCAGTCAGCAATGATCTAATTGCCTTGATGACCTCTGTTGCCAAGAATATTCTGTAATCTACAAGTTATATTGCAAGGATTTAATAAAACTTTCATCTGAAATGTTCTAGGACTGGATAGATTCCACTGAGGCCAATCTTCTTTTCAGCTGATTGCTAGGGCAAGCACTTCTTACATTTTTTGAGTTCCATCTAAAAACTTGCAGCCACATTTCAATTCTCCAGACTGTCAGCTTGGTCAATTTCTCATTCCTATTGTCTGGGCAGCAACTGAGGTGAACGAGTCAATAAATCAAAATACGTTATAAAATTAAAAGATAACTCATCCGATAATTTAAACTATGCAGATTGCATCAAAGTAACAATGTTGCATTTATTACATTTATTCTTGGAGGAAAACATTGTTAACTAGATCTAGGTTCACAGCTGGGACGCGTATCTATGTAGTGAGAGTAATGTAGCTTCACCCATTACTGGTGACCTACAGACTGGCAATTCTTTTCAAATCACAGCTCTAATTATAACAGGAAGATATTTTCTGCCAAACAACTAATCTACAATAGGATTTTTCTCAGCCCTGTTAATTATTTACACCTCTTTTTGACTACGTTGCCTCATTATAACATTATTAAAAATGTTATATATATATCTCAGTACTTTTGTGAAAATGCAAAGACACAATTGGGAGCATAATTTGTCATGTCATTTTTAATGTGTTAAATCCTGAAGTTCACAACACACTGGAGTCAGAAATGCTATGCTTCATTTGAGCTTATCACTTCACTTCCCTAAGGAGAAGCATTTTCTTTTCATAAATGCAAATAAAAACTGTGAGGAACTCAGTGGTTGGAGCAGTATCTGTAGAGGGAAAAGATGATTGATGTTTCAGGCTGAAACCCTACACCAGGTCCAAGAGTGGAAAGGGAAGGTAGCCAATATAAAGAGATGGAGGGGATAGGTGGACAAAGGAGGGGAGGTGGATGAAGGGCTGAAGGAGCTAGCTGTCGAGAAACTCACATTAGAGAAAGCCACCATCTCATTTGTTCCAATGTACTCAAACCTCACCAGATTTTAATTAAAAAATAACTTTATTTAAATGATTTTTAAACAGCATACAATCAAACATAACAAAAATAAATCAATTTTTATATATAAAAAAAGAAACCCTCCCCACCCTCCCACCCCCTCAGCTAACCCCCTTAAGAGGAGTCAAAAATAAAAGTAAAAAATAAAACATGTACAATATTTCAAAGTATTTCCAAATTCATATATTCCAAATACCAAATTTTAAGAAAAAAAAAGAATTATTATCATGTAGTGGGTTTTACCACACCCAGACTTTTAGGGAGTTACTACTTTTTTGTAGTTTGTTGGGGGGGGGGGGGGTGGGGGAGTATATTTTCTTCTTTTTTGATTTTTGGGACTTTTTATATAAGAGGGAGTTTAGTGTATAAAGGTTAGAAAGGGGAGCAATATTTTATAGTGAGAAATATATTGTTAAGCTAAAGAAACGTCTAATTTGAATTTTGCAACTTTTAATGTTTAAGGATTAAATAATCCAATTAAGTGTAAACGTGTGTTGGCCTATATATAAAAAAATGAAAGTAGATATTGCTTTTTTGCAAGAAACACATTTGACTGAAAAAGAACATATGAAACTGAAGAGAGAGTGGGTTGGACATGTCTTTGCTTCTTCTTTTAATTCTAAGGCAAGGGGTGTAGCGATTTTGATTGATAAGAAATTACCATTTGAATTGGAATTATTTGAAGGAAATGCTGGGAGGGTTTTGATGATGAACTGTAAAATTTTTGCTGAATCTTGGACTTTGTTGAATATTTATGCACCTAATGTAGATGATGATTGATTCATTTCAGAGGCTTTTTTAACGTTAAATCAGGCCAATTAAAATATTTTGATTGGGGGAGACTTTAACTGTGTTTTAGATCCTTTATACGACAGATCTCTGAAAAGTATAAGGAAATCAAAGATGGCAATACATCTTTGATGAAAGATCTGAATTTAGTTGAAATTTGGAGGAGAGCAAATCCAACAGAAAAGGATTTTTCTTTTTATTCATCTAGGCACGATTCATTTTCCAGAATAGATTTCTTTTTGATATCAGCACATTTGCAAGGTAGAGTAGTGCAGGCTGAATATAAGAGTAGGGTTATATCTGATTATTCTATGTTGTTCATTTCTTGTGTGAGTTCAGAAGTGTTATAATCGACTTACGACCCCAGATGGAGGTTCAATACAATATTATTGAAGAAACCAGAGTTTATTATTTTTGTTAAGGAACAGATTACTTTATTTTTGGCTGAGTAATTTTGTAGTATGGGATGCTCTGAAAGCATATTTGCATGGACAAATTATCAGTTACTCTACAAAAGTTTAAAAAAAACAATATTTGGCAGAAAGTTTGACATTGGAGAAACAAATTACTGAGTTGGAAAAGGAATTTCAGAAAGATGTTACAAAAGATAAGAAAGCAGCATTAACTAAGTTGAAATTACATTATAATACTTTACAAACATATCAGTATGAGCGATTAATTCAATGATCAAAGCAACGTTACTATGAATTGGGTGAGAGAGCTCATAAGGTATTAGTGTGGCAATTGAAAACAGAACAGGTATCATGAACTATTAATGCTGTTAAAAAGAATTCAATAGTTGCTTATAAATCTCAGGAAATTAATGATCAGTTTTATTCATTTTATCAGAAATTGTATACTTCTGAGGGAAAGCAGGATGCTAGTTTTATTGAATCTTACTTATCCAAGTTAAAGTTACCTGTTTTAGGGGAGGAGTAGGTTAAGGAATTAGAAGCTCCATTTACAGATTTTGAGATTAAAGAAGCTATACAAGAGATGCCGAATGGAAAGTTGCCAGGGGATAACAAATTTTCAGTTGAATTTTATAAAGTATTTTATGAAGATTTATCCTTAGTATTTAGAGACGTATTGCAACAAATAACTGAGGATCAGTCATTACCGGAATCTTGTTCAAGTGCTATAATTACTGTGATTCTAAAGAAAGATACAATCCCCGAGGGACGGATAAGTTGAAAAAGAGAACTCAACTGTATGGAAGGCTGTAAAATTGGCTCTCCAGACCAAAGGTCTTTCAGATTCACACTGGCAAGAAGTCCAACCCATGGCGCTCCACTCCATAAGGTCACTCCTCTGCATGGCGACCAACACAACTCCTCACAAGCTTATGTTTATGTTCCAGAGGAAATCCATGTCTGGGTTTACTCTCCTGGCTTGGCTAATGGCTGAGAAAGCATGTAGGAGGAGCATGACAGACCCCCTGATCAAGGAGATGCACCTTCTGCACGCCAACCCAATCTATCCCTACGCGGCATATCCTGACGTCAGAGAGGACACTGTCTTGATCAGAGACCTGGCACCCACCAAAACTGAGAATCCGATACCTCAAGCAAGCCAGGAACTATCAGGTAACCCACTTAAGGCCCCGGAGGACACTGCTCGGGAAGTGGTTCAATGCACTCCACAACGAGAGCCGGAGCCCTCGAAACCCACTGACCCTGTACCACAGGGCATTCAAGAAGTTCAGGAAGCCCAAAGCCCTCTAGTACTGCAGCACACAACCAGAATTACCAGACCCCTGACAGTCTTAACTTTTAAATATTTGTAACTATAATTTTTTGAATGAATGGTCTCTGCTGTTCACCCACAGGCTTTATTCTGAAGGAAGGGATGAATGCAGTGAACTGGAATTCACTGTCAATGTATTGTTCAGAAGGCTGGCTCCACCCTCACTTCCCCCAATATAAACCCTGGTTTTCCCACCTTACCTCAGATTCACCCAAGGACTATTGTGTCTACCAGCCATTGATTGCAAGCTATTAAAAGCGTGTTTGTAATCTTCACTTATCTCTGAGTGCTATCAGTCACATTTCAAGTATGTCGAGTAAATGTTTTAGAAAAGGTAGAAATGCTATTACATAAGGCACATTATATAGTTAATTATTGCAACATTGTATGTTAACTTCTGTTTCTCTGATATTCTGGGATGTGAATTATGTATTACTCCACAAAATAATAAAGGAATAACTGAATGCATCACATAATAGTGTGTGCGTGTGCGGGTGCGCATGTGTGTTTGCGTGTGATGTGAGAAGCAGGGTTAAATAGATTTACAAGAGTCATAAAACTAACTGGGTCCATGCTCCTTTATTCATTGGCTCTTCACAAGCTACCTCTCTGAGATTTTCTATGAAGCATGGTAGCAACCAGAAAACAGTTAATCACATTGCGCAGTCCTTTAAAAAGTAACAGGGTTATGGTTACATTAATACTTCACAACAAGCCTTACGTCTCCTTCCTTTTTCTGGCTGTCCATCCCACAGGATGATGATAGTTCCTTTCAGTCAGTTTGTGGGGTTTGATATGAGGATACCCCACTCCTCAGAAAGGAACGGTGTGTGTGTGTGTGTGAATGGATTTAGGTGAGTCGGGGGTTGCTCAGGTCCAGATCAACCCTCTCGACAT
Organism: Narcine bancroftii; assembly: GCF_036971445.1. Taxonomy (NCBI): domain Eukaryota; kingdom Metazoa; phylum Chordata; class Chondrichthyes; order Torpediniformes; family Narcinidae; genus Narcine; species Narcine bancroftii. The sequence goes on along the minus strand of NC_091471.1, from coordinate 204,741,532 downwards.
CCCCTCCTGGATCCAGTGGCATGGTGAGGTCCAAGATGGCTGTGGGAAGTTCTGTTGCAGTGAACGGCCAGACCAAGTTTTGATGCAAGGGATGTCCTTTCTGCACTTCAAGGCACGTTTGCTAGATGGTCATTGACCCTACAAGAGGGTTTGTCCACCCTTTGACAGATCTTGTTTTTCACCCTGCAGGGTGTCTAGCCTCCCTCCTCACCAGGTAAGCTTTGTGGGGGAGCCAGTTTACTCACTGACCACTTGACCATATGACTGGGTTACATGGTACCAGTAGTGCTCAGATGAGTGACCTGACCTGTCTTACATCTTTTCTTTTCTTTGGCTTGGCTTCGCGGACGAAGATTTATGGAGGGGGTAATGCAGGTTCAAAGGCCAAGAGATAAATGACTTGGATATTTGCTTCATTGGAAGACCTGACGGAGATCAGGGTGTTCACTGGATCTGGACTTGGCAGGTCGACAGTAGGGGAGAAAAATTGGTGGAAGAATTTTGCCGAAGAGGAACTTCCTGCCTGTTAGCCAAATGCCAAAGTATACAAAGCCAGATTTGCATTAGTTTCAATTAACTGAATATAATTAGACATTTCAGAAGGACTACTTTGATTTCTGTAGATGAAATGAATTCTTCCAAATGACAAGTGACATTGCAGAAAAAGAAAATTCTGCTAAAAGAAACCTGCCTTTAGCAGAATAATGAAGATTTTGAAGTACTTTATCAAAAATGTTTTTATCAGAAATTAAATCTGGAAAATATGATTCAATCTATAAATTTGCTTCTTCTGCCAAATTTCAGGATATAAATCACTTCACGGGGAAGAGATACTGTGGAACATGAATAAGTTTAAAGAATAAGTTCCAGCTATGTTAATGAGAACCATACATATCTGCAGATAACCTACCCTTCTCTCAGTCCTGTACAATGAAAATGCAGGTTCCAAAGGAGAAAGTTCCAGGGGCTCTTTAAGACACGTCAACTGTTTCATACCACTACCCTAGACATCTCATGTTCACATTCCCAGCCTCTGGCTGAATCAACTGGGAATACTTCATAACTACTTCAGTAAACAGAGTATTTATTGCCAAGACTGTATCAACCAGTGAAATGGAGGCAGGTTGAAGGGTATGCCTCACAACAAACTCTATACAGATCAGTAGGCAAAGATAATTCATTCAGGAAATAGTCTGTTTTAAGTCTAGAAGAAACAAACCACCTCAACTTCTCCAAGTAAAAGCAGGAGAATTTCTCCATCAAAACAGAATGGATGAAGTATTTGAATTTGATGCATAAAATTAATCTCAATCAAACACAGCAGTGTATTTTATCAATCTTGATGAATTAGCATTAACATTCTGGCTGCTATTATGTTGCCACCATTTGAATAGAATAACTTCAATCAATAACATCAGCAGTCTGATCCCATGCTCGGACATATCCTCCTTCTTTTTGGTAACATTTTCCAAAGTATCTCACCGTTGACCAATAATTATGCACACATTCTCTGATCAACCTTATGGATACAATGGAACTTGAGTTGGTCATTTCATACTCCTTATTTTCTTACAATATGAAAGGAGACCATTTGGCCAATTGATTCTCTGTCAGATCTCAGAATAATCCCATCAATCTCTTCCTCTCACATGTCTCTTTAACTTATTCACATTCAACTCCTCGCAATTCTCTTGTCACCCACCTGAACTTACAGAGACTAATTCATTACCAGCAGGTAGGTTTTTGGATTGTTGGCGGTAAGCAGAACCCTTAGAGAAACTCCGCACATTTCAGGGAGATTGTGGAAATTCCGTACCAAGTACTGGAGGTCAGGATGGAACCTAGGTCTCTACAGCAGTACGGCAACACCACTAGCTACTGTTTCATAATGCCTCGCATGATGTGAAAATCTTGCATAATCTGTTAATGTTACTTTCAAAGGATAAAACTGGATGTTGGCATCAGCAAAGCAAATGCAGACCCATCACATGGTGATGGCATACCCGCCATGTAGATGATTTCTCTTAACAATTCAGGGAGATCCCACTAAAAGGAGAACTTGATCATTTTGTGTCTGCTGAAAAGCTAAGGCTTCAGTTCTACTAAGTGTCAAACAACCCATTAACAACAAACAGTCAGCAGATAAGGAGCATTGGGGAAGAGTATGAAGGAAGCACATGCAGACCTACAGGTTGTAGGAAGATTAATCAGAAAGGTCAGGCAATCACACCAAACAACAAGAAGTGGAGACAGTGAAAATAGAACCAGACAAATAACTAGATGAGTTGGGAAACAGTTGATGGCTATAGATTTGTACCTTAAGCTTTGGTATTCCATGCTAAAATGATTAATAACAAAAATTTCTTCTGCAGTCCTCAGAGAATGTCTGTTCCTCACACATGGAATGCTAAGGTGTACCGAGCTGATGTTCTCAGTACTGGGGTATCCTGGTCCATCCTGATGTGGATTCTGTTGAAGACAGAGAGTTAACATCACTCTGCTGAACACTTCCTGCCAAATTCAATCCACACAAGGTACAGTTGAGTTTGGCTGAGATTCATTGTACCTCTGCCAAAAGTGTAGAACATTACACATACATCACTTCTGCCATATGAAAATCAAGTTTGATTTATATTTCAAAAAAATGCAGACAACATCTGGAAATCATCAGATCTATAACAAGAAAATCTAGTTTCATGTTATCTGTTTTTAATTAAAAACAATTTCAGCTGATGCAGTAAATTGACATTAAAAACCTGACCCTTCATTAATTACAACTTTAAGCTGTTCACACAGGGCACAGACTGAGTCCCTAAATAACTGGCCTCACAAGCCTATCTGATTTACCATGTGGTTGGACAGTAACATAAAAACATTTTACTTCACTGAGTGGTGTTGATGACGAATACAGATCACATATCAACACAATGGCCCAGCTGAATTTCAGGGAACATGGTATCACATGACTTCACATAAATCTCAATGCTTTACCGTTTTCTTCAGTAGGACTGAACAAAATAGGAATCAGAGATTTTTGTGGTGAGAAATAATGAAAGCTGTGCCCTTGTAATTAACTGAAATAAATTGCAATAGGCAATACTTTTGCAGTGAAAATTGTCTTATATAATTTTATTATGAATAAACTCAATGTAGCTTTATTAAAGTGTAAATAATGGTCCAAACAGAAATTCATGTAACTTTGTTTTTGCAAAAAGAGAATGAAGAAATTATTTAATGTTTCCAGCTCAGAGATGACAGTGTTATAGCAGTCATAATACTTTAATGTCAGAGCCCTAGAATTATTGCAAGTATGTTGAACCTTGACTACTTAATACTCTTTTTTGAAATGTCCGTTTTAACAGAGATAACGATCCAGTTTTATGCAGAGAAAAATTATAAGTAGGAAAGTTATAGAGGGATTCCATAAACAACATATTACTGTGTTGAGTATTTAGAAACATTCCCCAGATATAATAATTTGGAAATTAGCCTGAGGCAAAATAATCTCAGCAGGCAGTCTAAGGTTTTCTTAGCAGAAGAAAAACTTGTTGAAATGTAATGTCCTTATCTTTAATAAAATTGATCTTTTTACACATTAAGCCTTTGGATAATTAAGAAATGAAGAACAAGTTCATCATGACTCGACTGCCGTCGCTTCAAAACGATGAACAATTTTTACTTAATTAAGTGTCCACTCATCAGAGGTACTGTAAAGGAAAGCTCTCTCTATATAATGATTTTTGAAAATAGACAATTGCTGCCCAATCATCCTGAAGAAAAATGATGCAATTGCCTGAAAAGCTGACAGATCACTAACACCCAGAACTTGTGAAATTATGTAGTATTTCAGACATTCTAATTTATGCAGTGCACAACTCAATTTTGTTACCCATTCTGGAAAGGAAAATGTAAATACCAGATGGGAAAATCTATTTGCTACAGGCCCTAGTTGGCTAATTTCTAGAGGCTTCTCTGGGTGTGGTCTGCTGGATAATTTACACTCATGGTTGAAAAATGAAATAGGAGTCCCCACCTCAACCTACAAAGAAGCCTATCCTGCCTTGGACATCATTCTTTTATTACAATGTCCAAATTCCCAACCAATTACTCATTTTGGTACCAGTAACCAATCTTTGGAGTCCATGACGGCAACTTCCTATGCATTTAACTCATTGAGCGGTTTGACAATGTTTCCGGAAACCAAACCACTTCTCTTTTGCCTTAAAAGTGGTCTGTTTTATCCCTTCTTCTACCCTTCATTTTGCATGGATACCCCACCCATATAATTTCTGTCTGTATTCTCATCCTTCTCAATTATATCCACTCCTCATTCCCACCTATGCTGCCTCTTCTATTTGTATCAGTTGCCGTTCCTCTGGCCCCTAGTCCTTTATTTCTCATGTTGACTGACCCAACAACTTCTGCCTCTGCATGTGGTAGGGAGGATCTCCAGAGAGTTCTTGTTTCATTTGTGATATTCAGCCTTTGGAATTTAAAGGAGAAAGGGAAGATTACTCTCTTCTACAATTCTCTGTAATAGCCATAACTTTGAGTAGGAGTGTGACTGGTAGGCATATTGGAGATTGGAGTGGGGAATAGGCAAAACAACTGCTAACAATTCCTCAGAACTTTATTCTCAGATTGAAAGCTGATGGTTGGCATCCATGGTGTCTGTTGTCTCTCTTCAACCACCTGCCTTTGCAAGTCAAGGTAACAGCATGTTTTAGTGCCAAATCTGAATTAATGCTGTGCATCAAACATTAGAGTCTACTTAAACCCTTTGGTCAGTAGAGAATATTTTTTGTCACATAAATCCAAGAGTCGAGTCACAACAGAATCCACTGCTGGAAAGCCAGAAGTGTTGGCCTGCTGCTTTACCTCAGAGCATTGATTTTTAACAAGCAATATCTTGTTGGTAAACTGAGCCTGACATACACAGAAACATCATGGATGTAAAATGCACCAAACCAAGAATTCCAAATTCAACCGCTTGAACTAGGGCTCCAACATCTGAAGAGTCCTCATTGAAACAAACCAACAAACATCAAAAGAAGCCATGTCACTCTTTCTTCACTTGAAATGCATTATATGTTTCTCAGGTCCAACCAATCCTTAGATCCATAGTTTTTCTGAAAACAAACATTGTGGGCCTGAAAGGCCTGTTCCCATGTTGTAACCCTAAATTTAAAAAAAAATTGGCATGAACAATTGAAGGTTAGCGGTGGTTTGGGTGTGGTTGCGGGATATGTACCAAAGTAAGGGTCGATGGATTGATGAGTTCAGGCAGGCACGGAGTATTTACAGGGAGGGGTAATGCTGTAAAGAAATTCAAGGTGTTGGGAATTAGGAATCATTGTGGGTCAGCAAGAGCAGGGATGCCTTGTAAATCAGACCTGGAGAGGGATTCTTCATGGAGACCAGAGTTTTGAATGAGTTTGTATTTACAGAACATACTGGATGGGAAGCATTTAAGCAGTGGAGTCTAACTATTGGTCTAAAAGCATGGACAATAGTTTCATTAACAGATGGAGTCAGGTAAGAGTGACAATGTTAGAGGTTGATGCAAATGTTGAAGGACAAATAGTCAAGGAATGGGATTAGTGAAAACCACTGGTATGTGAGATTGAAGATGATAGCTTCAGTCAGGTCAATGCTTATTTGGATAAAATTGATGTTCATCAATTATATTTACCAGACAAGCATTTTGACAACATAGAAAGTGAGGATGGATGGAAGGGAAGTGTAAAATTAGAGTTTGATAGCATTTGTGCAAAAAACTGCCCATTCCTCTATTTCATCCAATATTATCCCTTATTATCAGATACCTGGTCAGATGCACTTCATGCTGAATATAATGTGAGCCCTGAAAGTATAAGACAGCAAGCCCATTCTGATGTAAAGCTAAGAAAGACCAACAATTGAGCCTCATTTAACAATGAAGCAATAATGAAGTCACCAGCTATCAGAATGAGCTCCCATTAATAGGTAATGATTGGATAATATAATTTAACTTTTTATAGTGGCATTGATGGACTTGCATATTTTGGTCAGAGCACTAGGGAAAATGCTTCATTCTTTTTCAGAGGCAGGTTCTGAGATATTTTATGCTTTGATTTATTATTCACTTGAAAGGCAACACCTCAGAAAGTGCAATTCTCCCTCCCATGATTTCCAGGTTCACAGAAGGCACAACCTCTGACTCAGAGCTGACCTCTTGTGGTTGGATACACCATACAATTGCCTCTGATGGCCTTTCTGCAATAACAAAATATAGCACAAATGATATTTCTGGGAAATTCATTTAACTTCATTTTAGAAATTCAAACTGACTGAAGCTCTGCCACAGGCACAGGAAACATGTTTCCCTGGTGTTCATTTACACTCAGGAGTGTTGTGTTTCTTCATTGATTATTCCTGGCCTTGCATTGAAATACCTTTCCAGAAATGAAATAGAATTATAACTTCCAAACCTTATACCACCTAATGTTCAATCCTCATGAGCTTCAGTACATTGGATTCATTTCATGCATGTTATATGAAGTTTAAAGTTAAATTTGAGTTAACTCTGTAATGGAGAAAATTCTTTTGAAAATACCGATATTAGAAACATTAAATCCAACAAGGGGAGGGAAGATAAATTGGAGAAAACTATTGGAAAATAACATAAGATATTAAACTAAGGTGACTAACCACTGGATGGCAGCAAGAAACTGTTCTACAATTAGGTAGAATAATAATTCAGCACAGACTAGAAGGGCAAAAGGGCCTGTTTTCTGTGCTGTAATGTTCTAATACCTTGACGTAAATGATGAGCTCTCTGAATTGGAGCAACATTGTAGTTCAGGATAGGGATGGGAGGCAATTCCTGGAAGCAGGAGAACTGATGTGGGATATAATAAGACTACCACTGCTACAAATAAAAAGAATAATAATAATAACTGTAATGCAGTTGTAGATCACGCCAACCATAACGAGTTATTCTATAGATGATAAGTGTGGTGTATGTTCTTATGCCAATAGACACAATTTTAATAAGGTATTGATAATGATATGAAGATAATAGGTTTATTGTCATGTACATTGATCAATGTACATATGCACTAAAATTCTAATTGCAGCAGTTGAAAAGATACTTAATAAAAGAAAAAAAGCTATACATTAACTTAAATTAATGAAGCTATAAATACAAAATATAGATAATGGTTAACAGTAATGAAAGAGCAAGAAAAAATGGTGTTAACAATTGTTTAAATAGTCCTTTTTGCGCAGTTGGAGCAGTTCACGAATAATGCAATAAGAAAAAGTTGAAAAACCTGATAGCCGTTCTTGAACCTGGAGGTGCTGGTTTTTAGGCTTCTGTACATTCCATGCAAAGGTAGCAGTAAGAAGAGGTCAGCGTGATAGGGGTCTTTCATGTCGTCGGCTACCTTCATGAGGCAGCACCTCCTATAGATGTCTGGAATGGATGGGAGGAAGAGCCTGTGATGGACCTGGCTATGTTTGCTACCTCTTTCCTCCTTCTGTATTCCAGGGCACTTGAAGTAGAAAACCAGGCTGTTAAGCAACCTGTCAGTACACTTTCTAAAGTGCACCTATAAGTTTGATAAAGTGCTTAATAACAGGCCAGATCTCCTCAGATTTCTTTCAAAGTATAGACATTGATTTATCTCCTTCACAGTTGCCTCAATGTCTCCAGGAGAGGTCTTCTGAAATGTAGACTCCCAGGAATTTCAAAGCACTAACCCTCTCCACCTCCATCCCATCAATGCAGTAGTCCTCCAGCCATCCTTTTCTAAAATCCACAATTATCTCCTTGGTCTTGGGGATGTTGAGAGCAGGATTGTTGCTTTGGCATCACCCAAACAGATTCTTGATTTCCATCCTGTATTCTGATTAATCATTCCCATTTATTCAGCTGACAGTGGTGGTTGTCATGAGTGTACGTGGAATAGACCAAGAGACGAAGCACGGTTCCTTGAGGTGCCCCTGTGTTGATGGTCAGTGTGGATGAGATAGCGTTGCTGATCTGCACTTATTCGCGTCTGCCAATGAGGAAGTCAAGAATCCAGTTGTAGAGGGATGAACAGAGTCCCAAATATCTTTAATTGGTCATAAGCGTAGCGGTTACCACAATGCCTTTACAGCGCCAACAATCGCGATGGGGTTTGAATCCCGCACAGTCTGTAAGGAGTTTGTACACTATCCCCATATTTGTGTGGGTTTTCCCTGGGGGCTCTGGTTTCCTCCCATCATTTGAAATGTACCAGCATGTAGGATAATTAGGCAACACGGACTCGTGGGTTGAAATGGCCTGTTGCTATGCTGTATGTCTAAATTTAAAATTTGAAGTTTTGCTGGTGTGATGGTGTTGAACACTGAGCTTTAATAAAAGAACAACAGTCTGACTCTGGTGCTCTTGTGGTCCAGGTGATCTAATGCAGAGGGGATAGCCAGCAAAATGGAATCAGCTGTTGACCCAGGTCTTTCTTGGGACAGGAGTTGATTTACTCCATGACCAACCTCTCAAAGCCCTTTGTCATGGTAGATATCAGTGCCAGCAGTTGATAGCTGTTGAGACACGTCACCTTGCTCCACCTGGACACCCAAAGCTATTCTTCTTGAGCCATCTAAATGATCAGAAATCATGTCCATCAAAAAAAAAACAGCTTGCACACCTGCTTCTAGGCTTTAGTGTGTTCCAGTAAGGCAATAATTGCCTAGTAATGATATCAAGGACTGAAACCATCATTCTTTCATTTCTCTGAAATAAGATAGAGGATCATCAATTAATTCAGTCTGTAAACCTTTCCTGTAATTAGTTGAAAAATTTACCTCAGAACAGTACATGAACAACAAAAATCACAAAGAAAAACTGCAGATGCAAACATCTGGAGCGAAACTAGAAAGCCTGCAGCTGCCCTGACACTTGTTCAAAATACAAAAGTGCTAAAGAAACTCAGTAAGTCACACAGCATTCATAGCAGGGCCTTTGTCAAGGTATGAGCAAAAAGCAGGGATTTTTTTTCTCTAACTAATAATGGGAAATCAGGTGGAAAGTTTATGAAAATATGTTGGGTATAATTTGAGTTTTAATGACAAGTAGAAATAGATGGTGGTGGTTCGACTGCCTACTGTATAAATTGGAGGGAATGCCGAATATGCAGTTGAATTATTTGACACCATAATCCAAAGTAAAAATGACACCCACTGGTTAAATAGATTCCCATCTGTCTTCAGCTTCAGATAAGTTCAAGATTGTTGAAAATGAAGTCCAGGGTTGTGATGAGAATGATTGTGAAAGGCTATTGAGGCAATATTACAGCTGAACTTTACATCAGTATGCACAGAATTTTTTTTTTAGTGAACAGTCATATTCCAGGGGTCTGCTTCAATGTTTCACTCAACTTGTGGAACTGAAAGCTTTAGTGAGATTGAAAGGGGCCACGCATGGTGATTGGTTTTGCTCCCTGCATTTCCCTTGGAGTGAAGGTCAGGTTCAGAGTGCCTTGAAACAGACAGAATCCAATTGTAATTCAGGGAGCAGCTCCTCAGCCTTGAGTGAAAGGTGGTTGAAGAGGACCTTAGCAATGAATTTCCCAGTCTCAAAGAGCAGGGAACTGGTCATTACCACAGTCAGATTTATTTCCTTTCTTGAGGATGATCACAGTAGTTGAGAGGGTCAAGAACTTTAAATTCCTGGGTGTCAACATCTCTGAGGATCTGTTCTGGAGCCTCCATGTTTTTTTTTTTTGTTTTTTTTTAAATTTTTTATTTTTCACACCATAAATCACAATAGCCATGATATACACTTTTTCTTTTCCACACATTTACAGTGACTTTTTCTCCCTCCCCCCTCCCTCCTCCCAAGCCACCCCCCCATCCCCCCCCCTCTCATCCATTTTAGTTATACAATCTAGGTTGCATTAATTCAGTTAGACAATGTTGTCATTCAACAAAAATACACCAGAAATTCTACTGAGTCCATTCTTTTCTTTTCTTCTCCTTCCATCAACTTAGGTAATGTTTGTTCCCGGTAGGTTTTCGCTATTGTATTTAATGTAAGGCTCCCATACTTGTTCGAATATTTCAATATTATTTCTTAAACTATATGTTATTTTTTCTAATGGAATACATTTATTCATTTCTATATACCATTGTTGTATTCGCAAGGAAGGCTCACCATTGGCCATACATTGTGAAGTGTCTGAGGAGATTTGGTATGTCACCGAAGTCTCTCGTAAACTTCTACAGGTTTACCATGGAGAGCATTTTGGCTAGTTACATCACTGCCTGGTATGGAGGCACCAGCTCTCAGGACAAGAATAAACTCCAGAGGTTGTTAACTTGGCCTGCGACATCACAGACACCAGACTTCACTCCATCGAGGACATCTACATGAGGCAGTGTTTTAAAAAAGCAGTCTCTATCCTCAAAGACTCCCAAACTCAGACCATGCCCTCTTCACTCTGCTACCATCGAGAAAAGGGTACAGGAGCCTAAAGACAAGCACTGAACAGCATAAGGACAGCTTCTTCCCCGCTCCCATTAGATTCCTGAATAATCAATGAACTAAAGACACTGCCTTACTTTTTGGGCACTATTATTTTAATTTTTTTATAGCAATGTTGTAAGATGGTTATAATATGAATGTTTCCTCTATGATGCTGCCACAAAACACCAAATTTCATGACTTGTTTATAATAATAAATTCTGATTCTGGTGTCTCCAGCATATCCCCCTCTACCCAGTTGTTGCGATAAATTTTTACTGAAGCTTCTCACAGAGAAGGTTAGAACTCCTTTTGAATTACCATCTGCTCCTAGAACCTCACTGTTTATTAGTTGGCAAATGATAGGGGTGATGATGAGGCTGGAACTGATAGATACATCTCCCATGAAACTCAGCAGGTCATTTAGTATTTATAGGAAGCAAATGGATATAAGCAATGTTTCGGGCCTGAGCCCCTTATTAAGGTTTGAGCTAAAAAGCAGGCCTGCTTTCTTCAAAGTGTCCCTTCTAGTGGGTTCTGACTGTTCAATATTTGGTAGGTGGATGGGTCCTGTGTGTCAGGTGCCTTTAGTACTCTGTCTTTTCTCTTGAGGCATGGTGGAGTTTCTATCAATGAGAATCTTGCTTTGTCAATTAATTAGCTGTCAGATTCCCAGATCGTTCTCATCAAATCTATCCTGGAAGTTTTTTTCAGATGGATAAGTCAAAGGTTTTTTCACAGGCACTGAATATGATGGAATTCAGGGCAGTCCAGGCATCAGGCACTCTGCATCACCTGTTTGTTGGAAAGTCTGCAGATCTGTGGTCGTAGTGCAACACACGAAGGTATGTTATATTCAGGTGCTGGCCTGCTTTTTGATCATACCTTGATGAAGGGCTCAGACTAGAAACATTGGTTATATCCATTTGCTTCCTATAGATGCTACAGGACCTGCTGAGTTTCCCAGCACTTTTGAGTATTGTTTACGAAGAGCTTCTAGTGGTAGTGTTTTCATTGTTGCCATTGCCTATTACGGGGTCAATAGAGATAAAAGAACAGCCTAAACAATGATCTGTCCATGAGTCATCAGTACCTGTCATGTGATGTAGGCATCCTGATAGTCCCTCACTGTGACTATGATACAAACTAACAGGTGCCAATGGCTGAATCAGGGGTGGTGAATAAGGTTTTGTACTTGTCTTTCCAGTGAAATGTCATGTTGGTTATAGAAAAAAAACACGCTCTTGGGAGAAGGAACCCTCTGGCCTTAGTCTTCTTTATCCTTTCTTTACCTTGTGCCAAGTTGTGAGCTTGCCTACTCTGGAGTTGATGGCACCCAGTTAATCCTCTGGGCCTGCAGGTCAGTTTATATTCAAGGTCAGATTGAAAGTCCTTCTTTGCTTGATCCCTGGCTTCCCTGGTGAGGTGTATGGACAAAAAACCATTGTGTGGTGCTTCTGTGAATGGGAATGCCATGAAACATTTACTTATTCCATAGGAAGAGATACTAAGAGTTTAGACTGGCTGTGCCAGTAAGTGTTATGGAGCAACTTAATTAACCCGATGATGTGAGTGTTGTGTGCAGGCACAACAGAAGATCAAATCTTCAATCAATTTAAAAAAATTTGTTATAAAAATGAATGCAATCCATACAGAAGCACAATTTTAAATGCAAGTTAATACTACTTTATTTTTCAGTGTAAAAACTCTTTACCAATATTTCCAAATGATTTGTAAGTACCTTCAAAAAAGTAAGGGGATTGAAATTTGATTGCATTAGAAATCATATTTTTGAAGCATGATATGTGAGGGACTTTCATCATACTGACTAAGGAAGGCTCATACATGAATTTTGTGGATGCACTTCTGTTCAATATTCATGTGTTTGAACATTCATTGATAGGGTGTAATTTTGTGAGTCTTTAGCAATAGTTGAACATAACAGCTCTGGATTAGTGTTGTGCCTGCTCCAAAGGGAAGGTGTTCATAATCTCAACCTCCATTGGAAGTCGTTTAAAACTATCCAGATCTATTGCCAATGGGAGAACATGACAAAAGATACTGGTGAAAGGCTCAAAGAACTTGCAGATCTTGCAGCACCATAAATAGATTAGTATCCTCACCTGTAATCCTCACCTGTAATCCTCACCTGTAATCCTCACGTGTAAATAGATTAGTATCCTCACCTGTAATCCTCACCTGTAATCCTCACCTGTAATCCTCACCTGTAATCCTCACCTGTAAATAGATTAGTATCCTTACCTGTAATCCTCACCTGTAATCCTCACCTGTAATCCTCACCTGTAATCCTCACCTGTAATCCTCACCTGTAAATAGATTAGTATCCTTACCTGTAATCCTCACCTGTAATCCTCACCTGTAATCCCATAAACAGAAAATCCACACTCTGATCCAATCTACCTAACAACAATTGGCTGCTCAGCACTTCTGCCCAGCATCCTTCTGACCTGCTTACCAGTGTTCCTGCATTCACACACATATCCTATTGTCTACAAACTCCTCATATGAAAGACACAGGACAAATACAAAGTGCATCAAGCCCTCTAACAGGCTACCCCCTTGTAAGACAAGACGTCGCATTGCTGGCAAGCTAGCTGCACAAGCTCACTGATCTTTATAGAAACATATAGGATTATGAAGGGTATGGATAGGATAGATGTAGGAAGGTTTTTTGAGCTGGCCAGGGAAACTAAAATGAGAGGACACAGTCTCAAGATTCAGGGGAGTAGATTTAGGACAGAGATGAGGAAAAATAGGTTTTCCCAGAAAGTAGTGAATGTTTGGAATTCTCTAACCAGGGAAGTGGTTGAGGCTGCCTCATTAAACATATTTAAAATTTGGTTAGATAAATTTTTACATGATAGAGGAATTAGGGGATATGGGGAGAAGGGAGGTAGGTGGAGTTAGGTCATAAATTAGATCAACCATGATCATATTGAATGGCGGAGCAGGCTCGATGGGCCATTTTTGGCCTACTCCTGTTCCTACTTCCTATGTTCCTATGTTCCTATCTGAAGGGGGCAATGGTGGCTATTACTAAATCATCCACTATCCAAGCCACTATGCACAGATCCTTGACTGTTCAGATCTAATCCTTCTTGCAACTCATTTTCCCAAAATTCTACAATCTCTACATGCATATAAGATGAGGTTGTTCAATTTCTCCCTTCCCCACTATAAGCACATCACAGAAACGTAAGAAGTGGAGCAGGCATTGGGCCCCACTGGACTGCTCTGCCATTCTCCTCTTTGGTGCCATTTCACCATAGCCTTCAATTTCCTAATTTCTTAAATATGTATCTACTTTCTCAGTAAATACCTCCCATGAACTAACCTCCACCATCCTATAGAACATGAAAAATTCCAGATTTACCACCCCCAGTGAGAAATTCTGATGCAATTAAATGACCACTCCCTAATCTTTGTAATTACAGAATGTCCCATCATTTAAGATTTCCCGCTGGTGGAAATTTCACGATATCTACTCTGTCATACCCACAAAAAAAAATTAATGGTACCAAGAGGGGCTCTTTCTGCTGTGTAAATCTGGTTTCCCCTGCTTGGTTTATTCAGCACCCTGTAACGTGATCGATGGTACTCAGACACTTGTGAGGAACACAAATGTGTTTTTATTAGCTTTCAACTAATGGCCATTATTTACAGAGGTCTTCAGGTCATTTGGGGGTAAGGCGGGAAAACAGGGGTTTATATCAGGGCTGATGGGGGCAGAGCCAAGAGGAGGGACAACAGACTATTCTACACACAGACAGTGAATTCCAGTTCACTGCATTCACCACTTTCTTCAGAAAAGAAACTGAGGGTGAAAACAGAGACCACATTCAAAAATTTGTTTTGTATAATTATTTACAAGTTGAGTCTGTCAGGGGGCCTGGTTATTCTGTCAAGGGCCTTAGCACTGGTGAGCTTTGCTCTTCCAGAATTTCCTGTGCCTCCTGTGGTTCTTGGGTAGTGGGACTCAGAGGGGGACTTTGGAGTCCTGGGTCTAGTGGTAGCTCCATTGCAACCATGTAGTCCAGAACCCTGTGCAGAGTGTTTGGAGCTTCCAGGCCCACTGTGGGCATCGGGGCCTCAGTTTCTGAAGGTGCCAGATCTCCAATCGAGACCATGTCCTCCCTGCCATCCGGGTATGCCATATAGGCATACATCAGATTTGCTTTCAGTAGATGCACTTTCTCAACCAGCGGGACTGATTTGCTTCTCACGTGCTTCTTCAGCAGGATTGGTCCTGGTGTGGTTAGTCATGCTGGAAGAGTGATCCCCGATATGGATTTCCTCAGAAGTTGTATTGGTCACAGTGCAGAAGAGCGACCTTATGGAGTGGAGAATGGTGGGCAATACCTCTTGCCAGCATGAATCTGGAAGGCCTTTAGACTGAAGGGCCAGTTTTACAGCCTTCCAGACTCATGAATTCTCCTTTTCAACTTGTCCATTCCTCTGGGGGTTGTAGCTAGTCATTGTGAGAGTTGGTGTCTCACCAGCACGTCGTTCTGGGGCCTCATGTAGTGGGCCTTCAGGCCTTCAATGGGCATCTCATACGTTGTGCAGTCCCTGATGACTGCATATCCCTTGGGGCTGGCGTGAGAGAGAAGGGCCGATCTCCGGAGGCTGTCGGTATGGAAGACTTTGTGGGTGGCTGCTATGTAGGACTGGAAGCATTTCAACCAGTAGGCAAATTCCTCCGGGAACTTTGGGGACAGAGGATTGACCTGGAGCATGCAGGGCTTCAAGAGGGTGTCCATCCTGTCTTCAACGGTAAGCTAATAAAATTGTAATGTTATCGATGGTATTCAGAGACTTATGAGGAGCACAAACGTGCTTTTATTAGCTTACAACTAACGGCCAGTATTTATAGAGGTCTTCAGGTCATTTGGGGCTGTTGGGGGGGCAGAGCCAAGAGGAGGGGTCAACCATCTATTCGACATTGTAATGGATAAATATTGGAAGGAATTTGGTAAGATTAGAGTGTGTTACATACATACACACATTTTAAAACAGATCTTATTTGAAATACTAAGAATTGATATTCAGTAACATGGCAGAAACTTTGGAGAATGATATGCACATTTCGCAAGTAGGTGCTAATTGAAATGATGTCATGAAATGAATAGACTATTGTCTTGGAGGAGACAAACTGACTGTTTGAAAGTACCTCACAGTAAGGTCATTCCTGGGTTTTGTTTACCTAAGAAAACAGCTTGACCAAGAGGGTGAACTCCTGTGGTTTGCTGAAGAAGATGGGGGTGTTTGCAAGTGAGAGAGTCACATGGGCTTTCTGGCAGTTGACAGTTGAAGAGAGAGAGAGGTGAGACCAAGCTCAACAAGCTCTCTCAGCCAGTGTGTGTGTGACACTGAAAGAGACTGAACAGTCATGGCTGAAACAAGCCAGGGAAAGCTGGTGGGAAACAGAAAGCTCCAGAGTGGAAGAAGGCTGGAAGTGCTATCTATCTGATGGTTCTCTTGGAATAAGTGGATCAGAAAAGAACTCTGTAGTAGCCTGAAAGAAAGAGGTGATCATCTGGAGAACCCTGATTGGGCAAGTTTCATCAGCAAGACTTTGACGTGACTAATGGTGGTACCTCAATTGTGGAAATCCTGGAACAATAAATCTCTCTCTGCAAACTCTACAAGAATTTTCCTGAGTGGTAAACATTTACCTTTCGAGCATCAAAGCCTTGTGAACTTTATACATGTTAAATTATGTGCACAGTATAAGAATTGCCTGCAACCAGAGAACTTGGAAGAAGGAGAAGTGAGATTGAACTGTGAACCAAAGAACTTTTCTTAAATTTACACACACATCATACAGGCGCACTTAGAATTAAAAGGGGGTTAATTTGGGTTAGTTAAGTATAAGGATAAGTTAAAGTTTGATTCTGTTTTCATGTTTAAAGACCATTAAAAACATCTTTTGTTGAAGTAACTACTTGTCTTGGTGAGTATCTATTGCTGCTGGGTTTTGGAGTCCTTTGGGCTTGTCACAACATACAGACAGTTAATTCCAGTTCACTGCACAGCCATCCTCAGTTCACTTGACGTGAATTGAAAATAAACAAGGAATAACCTCACCAACTATGTAATATGCAAGCTTCTAGCATTGATGTAATGTGGATGGAATGAGGCACTAAATTTAATAAATAGCTGAAGAGGTGCTATATTGTTTCTCCAAAACAGTTTTTTTCCCCTGGTCATTTAGATGTAGGATATTTTCATTAATGCATATTATTAATATGAACATCTAATTCATGGGACTGAGGAATCAACCCTGATAAATCTAGTATTCAATCCATTATATAATGTCACTCCTAAATTGGAATTACAAACCAGATGTAAGCAGTAAAGTTCTGAAGAGCATTTGAACTAAATATAAAGTGAAATACATAATTATTGTTGAAGTGTTATTAAAGATACCAAAAGACAGAAATGAACACAAAGAACATCTGTCTTAAACTTAGTTCAATCTAATGGACAAAAGATGGCAAAGATAATAGTTGATGTTGGAACAAATTCAGTCAGTGAGAGAGCCCTGGGAAATAGCTATGAAACATTATTAATGCTCCACTTAGTTCAGGGAAAGTAGAATCCTCTGGAAAAAGTATTGAAATATGATGGGCCAGGAAGTAAATATTTGACAATGCTTCATAGTTGTGCAGTTTTTTTAGCAGTCAAGTTGCTAGGCAAGAACATACAGTACTTAACAAAACAGGATTTTTCCTGTTCAATTCCATGCAGGTGATTTTCATTAACTGCTTATATTGTCATTAACATCAAATCCAAAGTAGCAGGAAAACCACAACCTCTGTCACCTTTTTCACCTCAAGATTTTATATGTTACAATAAGAGCACCAACCATTCCACTGAACTCCAAGGAATATCTTTGGCTTGGCTTCGCGGACGAAGATTTATGGAGGGGGTAAAAGTCCACGTCAGCTGCAGGCTCGTCCGTGGCCGACAAGTCCGATGCGGGACAGGCAGACACGGCCGCAGCGGCCGCAGGGGAAAACTGGTTGGTTGGGGTTGGGTGTTGGGTTTTTCCTCCTTTGCCTTTTGTCAGTGAGATGGGCTCTGCGGTCTTCTTCAAAGGAGGTTGCTGCCCGCCAAACTGTGAGGCGCCAAGATGCACGGTTTGAGGCGATATCAGCCCACTGGCGGTGGTCAATGTGGCAGGCACCAAGAGATTTCTTTAGGCAGTCCCTGTACCTTTTCTTTGGTGCACCTCTGTCACGGTGGCCAGTGGAGAGCTCGCCATATAACACGATCTTGGGAAGGCGATGGTCCTCCATTCTGGAGACGTGACCCACCCAGCGCAGCTGGATCTTCAGCAGCGTGGACTCGATGCTGTCGACCTCTGCCATCTCGAGTACTTCGACGTTAGGGATGAAAGCGCTCCAATGGATGTTGAGGATGGAGCGGAGACAACGCTGGTGGAAGCGTTCTAGGAGCCGTAGGTGATGCCGGTAGAGGACCCATGATTCGGAGCCGAACAGGAGTGTGGGTATGACAACGGCTCTGTATACGCTTATCTTTGTGAGGTTTTTCAGTTGGTTGTTTTTCCCGACTCTTTTGTGTAGTCTTCCAAAGGCACTATTTGTATAGCTACAAGAATCATCGATCTAATTTCTTTCGCCACACATGACAGGACAACCCTCTCACCCCAGGAATTAACCAAGTGAATCTCTTCTGGATTGTCACCAATGCCAGTTTATCCTTTGCTATATGTTGGAACAAAACTGTGCACAGACCTGCAGGAGTGGCCTCACCAGTACACGATAACATTCTAACAATACTGCCCTATTCTAAACTCCAACCATCCTGAAGGGCGAGCCCTATATGGCATTTGGCTTCATAATTGCTTGCTGCCACTGCTTGGTAGCCTTTTTTTTTTGCAATTTATGCACAAGAACCCTGTCGTAGGATTGCTCATCTGTAATATTTCTCTGTTTAGATGTCAATCTGCCTTAAGATTTCTCACAGTGAAATCTCACCTTTTTCTCCACGTTAAGCTTCTTTTGCCAAGTTGTAGCCCATTCATTCAAGCTATGTATATCCTGTGACAAAATCCAGTACTCTTCACTGTACATATCTCCTAACCTTATTTAGTGTCAGTGGGAAATTTGGATAACTTACACTCTATCTACAATATTAATATAACTGAGGGGCAGGAATTGATCATTGGACACTCCACCACTAGTTACAGCTCCCCAGCTGAAACAAGTCCTTTCATTCTGGATGAGGTAGGCATGCAGGAGGAAAGTTGCCAGCATGCTTGAAATCTCAATTAATTACATTTGCAACAAAAAGGATTATCACTACTACATCTGAGCCACACATAGAATCAGTAAAAGTGGCGATGAAGTTTGCAAAAATCATACAAAAAATAAATAGCTTGATGTGGGTAAAGTTTGATGTGGGCATGGATTGCTGTGGGCAGGGATTCCTGTGGGCAGGGATTGCTCTGAGCAGGAATTGCTGTGGGCAGGGATTGCTGTGGGAAAGGATTGCTGTGGCCAGGGATTGCAGTGGGCAGGGATTGCTGTGAGCTGGGACTGCTGTGAGCTGGGATTGCTGTGGGTAGGGATTGGTGTGAGCTGGGATTGTTCTGAGCTGGGATCGTTGTGGGTAGTGATTGGTGTGAGCTGGGATTGGTCTGAGCTGGGATTGCTGTGGGTAGAGATTGCTGTGGGCAAGGATTGCTGTGGGAAAGGTTTGATGAGGGCAGGGATTTCTGTGGACAGGGATTGCTGCGGCCAGGGATTGTGGGAAAATATTGTTGTGGGCAGGGATTGTCCAAAGGGATTGCAGTGGGCAGGGATTGCTCAGGGCAGGGATTGCTGTGGTTAAGGAATTTATGAAGAGACTGGAGTGGGAAAAGATTAGCGTGGGCAGGGATTGTTGTGAGCTGGAATGCTGTGGGTAGTATTGCTGAGGGGAGGGATTGCTGTGGGCAGGGATTGCTGTGAGCTTGGACTGCTGTGAACTGGGATTGCTGTGGGTAGGGATTGGTGTGAGCTGGGATTGTTCTGAGCTGGGATCGCTGTGGGTAGTGATTGGTGTGAGCTGAGATTGGTCTGAGCTGGGATTGCTGTGGGTAGGGATTGCTGTGGGCAGGGATTGCTGTGGGAAAGGTTTGATGAGGGCAGGGATTTATGTGGGCAGGGATTGCTGTGGGCAGGGATTGCTGTGGGCAGGGATTGCTGTGGGCAGGGATTGCTGTGGGCAGGGATTGCTGTGGGCAGGGATTGCTGTGGGCAGGGATTGCTGTGAGCTGGGATTGCTGCGGCCAGGGATTGTGGGAAAATATTGTTGTGGGCAGGGATTGTCCAAAGGGATTGCAGAGGGCAGGGATTGTCCAAAGGGATTGCAGTGGGCAGGGATTGCTTGGGCAGGGTTGTGGACAGGAATTGCTGTGGACAGGAATTGCTCAGGGCAGGGATTGCTGTGTTTAGGGAATTTGTGAAGAGATTGGAGTGGGAAAAGATTAGCGTGGGCAGGGATTGCTGTGAGCTGGAATACTGTGGGTAGTAATTGTTGAGGGGAGGGATTGCTGTGGGCAGGGATTGCTGTGAGCTGGGACTGCTGTGAGCTGGGACTGCTGTGAGCTGGGACTGCTGTGAGCTGGGATTGCTGTGGGTAGGGATTGGTGTGAACTGGGATTGTTCTGAGCTGGGATCGCTGTGGGCAGGGATCGCTGTGGGAAAGGTTTGATGAGGGCAGGGATTTATGTGGGCAGGGATTGGTGTGGGCAGGGATTGTTGTGGGCATGGATTGCTGCGGCTAGGGATTGTGGGAAAATATTGTTGTGGGCAGGGATTGTCCAAAGGGATTGCAGTGGGCAGGGATTGCTTGGGCAGGGTTTGTGGACAGGAATTGCTGTGGGCAGGAATTGCTCAGGGCAGGGATTGCTGTGGATAGGGAATTTTTGAAGAGATTGGAGTGGGAAAAGATTAGCTTGGGCAGGGATTGCTGTGAGCTGGAATGCTGTGGGTAGTAATTGCTGAAGGGAGGGATTGCTGTGGGGAGTGATTGCTGTGGGAAGGGATTGCTGTGGGCAGAGATTAATGATGCAGGGTTTGTTATGAAATGAGCTTGGTGGCCTACCTGGATGGATTCCACCTACTTCTAAGGTAAGTTTTACTGAATTCAATGGTTAATGGCAACGTCACGATTGGACAAAACATGCAAGTAGGACGACAGGAAAAAAAATTTAAATATTAATTCCGCTGTCCTGCTCTCTCCCAGCAGTCCATTGTCTGCTCTCTGTTGCTGTGGGCCGCTCAAGGAGAGGTGTGAGGGCAATCACAAAGTGTGGCTGGGTCAAGCACCAACCCAGCAAGGTATCATTGTCCTCACTTTGAACAGTCTGAAGCCTACTGGCCCACATACCCCTCCCCCCGACCCCGACAGCTCATCTACCAGCCCCTAACGATAGATAGTGGTGATTAGTAAGGGATTACTTAAAGTAGTATGTGAGTGGAAAGAAAAAGTTTGAAATACACAGTTATAGATCAGTACTTGCAGTAGATCTTCCCACGCTCTTTTATAAATTGTGCATAAATGTTTTATTAAATTGTGCACATGTGTGTTTTATTCCTGCTACGATTTTCCCACACTCTTCTATTAATTGTTGTGTGTTAATAAAAGTAACATTTGATTGCAAACCCTTGTGTCCAGATCCATCTCCTTTGAAACTGACACTTTCTCAGTACACCAATAACCAGTGTGGGGTCAGACAGCAGGCCACCGGGGAAGTCTATCCACAGCCTGCCACCAGCCACCCCCCCACTGATCCCACTGCCCTGTTCCACAGCCCAGCCCTACCCCCCCTCCCCCCCTGTCAACCTTAATTTCAACTTTGCATATAAGACTGGAGGGATATTTTTGAGCCATTTTTTGGGGAAAAGGTGGGTCTAACATGCTGTCAAATACGGTATGTTACACGTGACATTAGAAGCCGAAGCTGTTGTGTTACACGTCCCGCTCCTTTTGCTCCCGGAATGCCAGCTTGCTGTGTAAAGTGGCACACTGACCCGGCTTTATGCCGGCTTTGTTGAGTTCAGTGTAAAAGACCAAAGCCACCCTAATGCTGGGCCTTCCTTACGGCAAAATTGCAGGATTTCTGCGTTTAAAAAATATCTCTCCGTCTCTTTCCTTCCATCTCTTCCCCTTTCTCTCTCACCCTCTCTCACCCTATAGTTCAATCCTAGTGTTTTACAGCTGGCTAATTTGTGTCACTGATCTAGCCAGCTGTTTCTTTCTTTGGCTTGGCTTCGCGGATGAAGATTTATGGAGGGGTAATGTCCACGTCAGCTGCAGGCTCGTTTATGGCTGACAAGTCCGATGTGGGACAGGCAGACACGGTTGCAGCGGTTGCAAGGGAAAATTGGTCGGTTGGGGTTGGGTGTTGGGTTTTTCCTCCTTTGTCTTTTGTCAGTGAGGTGGGTTCCGCGGTCTTCTTCAAAGGAGGTTGCTGCCCGCCGAACTGTGAGGCGCCAAGATGCACGGTTTGAGGCGATATCAGCCCACTGGCGGTGGTCAATGTGGCAGGCACCAAGAGCTTTCTTTAGGCAGTCCTTGTACCTCTTCTTTGGTGCACCTCTGTCTCGGTGGCCAGTGGAGAGCTTGCCATATAACACGATCTTGGGAAGGCGACGGTCCTCCATTCTGGAGACGTGACCTACCCAGCGCAGCTGGATCTTCAGCAGCGTGGATTCGTTGCTGTCGGCCTCTGCCATCTCGAGAACTTCGATGTAAGGGATGAAGTCGCTCCAATGAATGTTGAGGATGGAGCGGAGACAAAGCTGGTGGAAGTGTTCTAGGAGCCGTAGGTGATGCCGGTAGAGGACCCATGATTCGGAGCCGAACAGGAGTGTGGTTATGACAATGGCTCTGTATACGCTAATCTTAGTGAAGTTTTTCAGTTGGTTGTTTTTCCAGACTCTTTTGTGTAGTCTTCCAAAGGCGCTATTTGCCTTGGCGAGTCTGTTGTCTATCTCGTTGTCGATCCTTGCATCCGATGAAATGGTGCAGCCGAGATAGGTAAACTGGTTGACCGTTTTGAGTTTTGTGTGCCCGATGGAGATGTGGGGGGGCTGGTAGTCATGGTGGGGAGCTGGCTGATGGAGGACCTCAGTTTTCTTCAGGCTGACTTCCAGGCCAAACATTTTGGCAGTTTCCGCAAAACAAGACATCAAGCGCTGAAGAGCTGGCTCTGAATGGGCAACTAAAGCAGCATCGTCTGCAAAGAGTATTTCACGGACAAGTTGCTCTTGTGTCTTGGTGTGAGCTTGCAGGTTTGTAATATACAAACATTTAACTGATGCCTTCTGCTGCTGCTAAATTGTAAATAGTCTGGGGCAGGTTGATTCCTTCATGGCTGAGGAATCAATCTTTGCAGTTTAGGTGCTCAGGTCAGGAAAATTATAAGGGAAATACCAATCTACCAATCTAGTAAGGGACAGCCAATTTCCCATTGAACTAATTTGTGTCCCATTTTAATGTGAGATGTGACAAGTATCTTTGGGCTGCATAAAGTATCTGTCTCAGTTACAATTCATCTGTGATTTAACATATAAATCTTACATTCATCATGGATCACAGAAATGAAGTCTCCATCCATAGGAATTTGATGAGCATTTCAAATAAAATGTATTAAAGAAAATCTCATAAAAGTGAACCGAGGATTTCCCATTGTTGCAGAAAGCACAAAAAACATTTGGACTAATTATAGTGCAATATTATTTTTAGAATGCTGAACCTCTAGCCACAAAGACTCCAAAAATTAGATTTTATTTGCATTATATTCAATGTTTCTCAGCAAGGATTTTCATCACCTTTGTTAATCAATGAACCAAAGAGACTGCCTTATATATTATTGTTGTAAGATGGTTCATAATATGAATGTTTGCACTATGACGCTGCCACAAAACACTGAATTTCATGACAATAAATTCTGATTCTGATTCTCAATACTAGACTCTCACTATATTTGTTCTCCTCCATTCTCCTTCGAATAATCCCAATCCATTTCAAATTGTTTTTATTTCTCCATTGTGTCATTCATCATTAATGAATGGTTTTTTTGAAGTCACTAGCCCCTTTCACACTTGCAAGTGATCCCAGAAATTAACAGCCAATCGGCCTTTAAGGTGTTTACTGTGAAAGCAAAATTAGTTCAATGCCGGCGTCAGATGACGTTAGCTCACACCACGAATTGTCCGGTGTCTGAAGATGCTGGCGTTACAATCAGGCAAGTGTGAAACGAGCAATTGTAGTGTGGGATTGAAATGACCCAAGTTTTTGCGTGAGTAAAGGAATGTGAAGGAAGAAAAGATTAAAATGAAGGTATAATCTTTGCTGTGGTAAAGTTGCAGTGGGAAAGAGAGAGAAAGAGAGAGAGAGAGAGAGGAAATAAGTAGCAATAAGTCACAATAGCAGACAATTTTTAAACAGCGTAAAAAAACTGGTAGCACTCTAGCGCAAAATTTATAAAGATTGGGGAAAAAGCAATGGTGGACCTGAGATCCCAGAAGGCTGTGCAGCAGAGAAACCCCTCTATGAATGTTCCGTGCATGCAGCCATACATACAGCCCTTTCTCTGCCACATGGAATTCTGGGAGGGCAAGTCTGCCATCGTTTTTCCCACAGTATTTATAAATTATACACCATAGTGCTACCAGCTTTCCCACACTGTATAAATTTGTGTTATAGCACTACCAACTTTCCCACACTGTATAAAAATTGTCCTCTATTACTATTTCTTGTTTGCACTTTCCCACAGTCCCTTCTAAAGGTCTGCACAACAACAACAGCGGCTAAAGGGCTCATACTGTGGTGTACATAAAGTTTAATTACATTATAATTTGGCATAATTAATTTTGTTCAAATATATGATCATAATACATTAATCAATATTTAGGGCAGGTTCACCATCACTTGATGCGCCATGACATCACCAGTAGAAGGTAGAACAGTCCTAACCCCAGGGATGGCTCCTTGCAAGTGTGAAAGCATTCAGTGTCCCAGTTAGGAGTGGTCAAGTATGAAAAGCTAAATCCTCATTCCTGTCCCGGGACACTGAATGGCTAATTGAGTGGGATGCAAGTGTGAAAGGGCCTCTGATGCTCTTTCATGGTGTTACTGAAGAATTTTTTTGCTATGCAAATATTCAATTACCTTCTCCAGTTTCCAAGTAACAGCTTTTAGGCCCATTGAATTCCTCTTTGTCATTGTAGTTTGCACACTTGATCTTTACCCCTTTCTTCTTTCTTCTTTCTTTGGCTTGGCTTCGCGGACGAAGATCTATGGAGGGGTAATGTCCACGTCAGCTGCAGGCTCGTTTATGGCTGACAAGTCCGATGTGGGACAGGCAGACACGGTTGCAGCGGTTGCAAGGGAAAATTGGTCGGTTGGGGTTGGGTGTTGGGTTTTTCCTCCTTTGTCTTTTGTCAGTGAGGTGGGCTCTGCGGTCTTCTTCAAAGGAGGTTGCTGCCCGCCGAACTGTGAGGCGCCAAGATGCACGGTTTGAGGCGATATCAGCCCACTGGCGGTGGTCAATGTGGCAGGCACCAAGAGATTTCTTTAGGTAGTCCTTCTTTGGTGCACCTCTGTCTCGGTGGCCAGTGGAGAGCTTGCCATATAACACAATCTTGGGAAGGCGACGGTCCTCCATTCTGGAGACGTGACCTACCCAGCGCAGTTGGATCTTCAGTTGGATTCAATGCTGTCGGCCTCTGCCATCTCGAGAACTTCGATGTAAGGGATGAAGTCACTCCAATGAATGTTGAGGATGGAGCAGAGTCAACGCTGGTGGAAGCGTTCTAGGAGCCGTAGGTGATGCCGGTAGAGGACCCATGATTCGGAGCCGAACAGGAGTGTGGGTATGACAACGGCTCTGTATACACTAATCTGTGAAGTTTTTCAGTTGGTTGTTTTTCCAGACTCTTTTGTGTAGTCTTCCAAAGGCGCTGTTTGCCTTGGCGAGTCTGTAGTCTATCTCGTTGTCGATCCTTGCATCCGATGAAATGGTGCAGCCGAGATAGGTAAACTGGTTGACCGTTTTGAGTTTTGTGTGCCCGATGGAGATGTGGGGGGGCTGGTAGTCATGGTGGGGAGCTGGCTGATAGAGGACCTCAGTTTTCTTCAGGCTGACTTCCAGGCCAAACATTTTGGCAGTTTCCGCAAAACAGGACGTCAAGCGCTGAAGAGCTGGCTCTGAATGGGCAACTAAAGCGGCATCGTCTGCAAAGAGTAGTTCACGGACAAGTTGCTCTTGTGTCTTGGTGTGAGCTTGCAGGCGCCTCAGATTGAAGAGACTGCCATCTGTTGAGGTCTTTGCTAAACTGCTCCTTGGTTTTATTCCCTGCTCTAATGAATTTGCATATCTTGTATTTTTGAGGAAAGAGTCCAAACTATTGAATCCTTTATTTTGACATCAACAGCTCTGCTGCACATTGACTACATTTTCTTTTTGTTATTTCAGGTCATCATAAGTACAAGCTTTACTTTAATTTATGTTCTATCTGGTACAAAACTGAAGAGGTTCAGGTCTGATGTGGCCTTGCATTGTTTGCTTTTAATGCATTCTGAAATTAGATTAGGATGTGGTTTCTTATTCATACAAAATTGTTCATCACATTGATGAACAGACTCCAAGCTCTTTCTGTCTTAACCAACAGAACTGATGAACAATCCCCAACTCTTTCTATCTTGACCAACAGAACTGTATTAAAGCCCCAGTTTATACTGGAAACCACACACAAATAATCAAGGCTGGGGTGTGTGCAAAAGCAATTGAGTAATAACCCAGATAGCACTGCAGGCCAATTTTTGGAGCAATTGGTGGCTAGAACTTTAGGTGGAGAAGTAAATTCAAACAGACATTTTGTTTGGACAGCTTGCCTTGAATTGTTGAAAGTTCATTAAAGTATTTCTAAATCATATTTCCTGTAATGTATTCAGGATGAATCAGGATGATTGAAAACAATGCAATAAGCATGAATAATTGAGGAATAATTCGAATGCTTGCCAGATATATACATGGAAAATGAATGAGAAGGATTAGCTTAATCCTGTTCATTCTTCGCACTGGGAATAGGATGCAACCAAGAATATGACTAGTTGGCCAAATGAATACATTATCATCTTGAATTCTTGCCATGAACATCTACACTAATCTCTTCATAGGAATAGTCCAGTCAATGAGATGCCCACCACTTACTCTGAATGCTATTGAGCCTCCCTTGGTTACAGTTCCATAACTATGTGTTGATATTTTCCAGTAACCCTAATAATCGGCTTTGCTGGGTTATATAATTACATTTAAATTTTAAATTTAAATGTTTTATTTAAATGTTAAATTTTTATGTGTACACATACCATACAGTAACCTGCCCTGTTGTGGCCCACAAGCCCATGCTGCCCAATTGCACCTAATTAACCTACAATTCGGGTAGGTTTTCAATGGTGGGTGGAAACTGAAGCACGCAGACATGGGCAGAAGGTACAAGCTCCTTACAGACAACGCCACAGTTGAACCTGAACACTGGCAATGTAACAGCATTGTGTTAACTGTGCTGCTCCAACAAGATGCATATTCAAAGATAATCATAACATGGAGGAGAAAAGGAATAAAAAACCTTCTGTACTTTTGTGGGGCACCCTAGACTTGTCTTCTGTATATTCACGGAGAGCCCTGTCTGAGTGCTTGAACCTACCTGATTATATCTCCAGCTGGATTATCTCTCACACCATAATGTTGCTGATCAGCAAAAACTTCTGCCATGTAATGGATTGATGGTGGAAACTATTCATGGCCTCCACCATAGACCTCTTTACACATTGCAATGCTTACGGCTGCAAATTTTCATAGCCTAACCTCTCAAATAAACCAAAATTGTTCCATAATTTTCATGTTGCACGTTTGCAAGTTAATTCTTCCAGAAATGAAGCAGTATCAAACTTCTCCTCTCATTAGCTGTTGCCTTTCAAATGGAATCAATGAACATGTTGTTTCAGGCATATTGTAGTACCTCACACCATGGGACTCTGACAGTTTTGTTTATCAACCTCTGAGAACACATATATGTCAGTCTAGAAATTACATAACATCACAGCTTGGTACACTAGATGATTGAATTTGAGTTAGAGGTTGGGTGTGCTTACCTTGTGGGTGAAACATTTGTTGACTCTAGTAACACCAAGTGACATTCAATACACATCTGGATTTCTTGCGGTTAAAATTAACTTGCTGATATATGGGCTGAGAAAAGAATAGGCCACAATGCAAAATCAATTTTTTCATGACATGTCTGTCATCAACTTCTGCCTTAGTTTAAAGGAAGCTGTCTTAAGTATTGCCGAGGAACTTGATGACTGGATCCTCCTGCAGGGAAATCCATTCAGGATTTTAAAGCCCCTCACACCTTGGCTCAACCCTCCCTCTTTGATGTGCTTTTCCCTTGGGTCAATATTTTGATTTCCCCCACCCAGGTGGAACTCCTTGTCTCGATCTCAGGCCTAGAAACTGTATCCATGAAATTTCTAAGTTTGTTGGCTAACTTAGCTGGTGGTCAGAAGGCCTCTGCATGGATGGACTGTGAAGGTGAATTCTGTTATGCTTTCTGCACAATATCAGTGGCTAGTTTTGAGTTGTGGAGCAAATTTGAGGCCAGCTATTGGGTTTACTCAGCCCTCTCGTCCACCCATTCAGATTCCCTGGTGATGTGTTGTCTCCTAGTTCCACATCCAACTTCCCCACAATCCACTTCTGAATCATCCTTAACATGCGTTTGATGTCCAACTGCATGTAAATAGTTTGAAAAAAGTGTCTAATCGCAGTACAGAAGTGTTCTTTGAAGTGTTTGATTGCATTATTGACCCCCAAAGGCTCCATATTGCTCAACTTTATTTACTGGAATGCATTGAGAAACACTGGAAGTGGGTTCATTTTTATCTCCATTTTATCACCTCAGGATTGACCTTCTTTTGATCTATTCTGCTCCTTGGTAACACAATCCTCACATGCAATCTAGTTGTATTTCACCACAATGTTTCTACACTTCCTACCTATTTCACCCCCTCAGTAGTTTTGTGCTGATGAAGAAACTAATGTTCAGCCTCATCCTATCCACGTCCAATTATCACCTTTTGTCTGTTAGTCTGTGTTACTCCCCCATCCTTTAAATTCAGGTGTCTATCTGCTCTTTACTCCTACCTTGAAAAAGGGCTCAGGCCTGAAACATTGGATACATATCTTTTCCTCCTAGGGATACTGTGAGGCCGGCTGAGTTCCTCCAGCATTTCTGTGTTTTCAGGCTTGGACACCTTACCCTCATCCAACTCAAAAGTCCATTCATCATCATGAACCTTCACCCCACTGGATCATTCACTGCCTCTGATGAACCTCAGGATGCTCTCTGGAATTCTATGTGGCCTAGAATTGCATGTTTCTTGCACCTACATGTCTACTTAAAGATGACCCTTAACCACCATGGTCACACAATACAATATGGTTTTGAGTATCAGATGAGAAGTAAATATTTCTCCAATTCAACCATGTCATGAGAAGGGCCTTGGTTTAATCTTATCCAAAATGATAGCAGCTATTGGGTTTACTCAGCCCTCTTGTCCACCCATTCAGATTCCCAGGTGATGTGTTGCCTCCTAGTTTCCAATTTTTCGGATTGTGTGCTGAACCAACTTCAAGGGAAACATCACTGCACTATCTGCAAGGGAATAAGCACTGAATCAAGATGGGTGGGAAAGTAAACTTCTGCAGAGGATGCAAAGAGTTTGCACAAGTAGATAAAGGGAGTGATCAAGAAGATAACGAGGAATATATTGTGGGAAAATTTGAAATAATTCACTTTGGAGGGGAAAAAAAGAAAGCCACTTTTTAAAAATGAGATAAATGTTATTGTATAGATTAATCATGTTGTGTGAGTTTATGAAATGAGGAAAGTAATTATCAACTGCAATTCCTTGCAAACAAGGTACCACATGGAGCATTGATAGCCAAACCAAGGCTTCAGAGTTGGTGCAGTGACGATCCCCTAGAATTTGAGCAGTGATGATCCCCTGGAATTTGTGCAGTGATGATCCCCTGGAGATGGAGCAGTGACGATCCTCTGGAGATGGTGCAGTAATGATCCCCTGGAATTGGTGCAGTGATTATCCCCTGGAGATGGAGCAGTGACGATCCCCTAGAATTTGTGCAGTGATGATCCCCTAGAATTTGTGCAGTGATGATCCCCTGGAGTTGGTGCAGTGATGATCCCCTGGAGATGGAGCAGTGACGATCCCCTGGAATTGGTGCAATGAATATCCCCGGAGTTGGTGCAGTGACGATCCCCTGGAATTGTTGCAGTGACGATCCCCTGGAGTTGGTGCAGTGACGATCCCTGGAATTGTTGCAGTGACGATCCCCTGGTATTGATGCAGCACAGATTCCTTATTTGGAGATGCAAGAATAAGAGGAGACCATAAGATTTTGTGAATGATTGACAACATGAGTGTTGAGATATTTTTTGATCTGGTTATAGAGCCAAATAGATTTGACAGAATAATGAGGTCTGAGTGAGAAAGGTTACACACAGGAGGTTGATCTGTTATATTAGGGCTGATAGGATTATTGTTAATATATTAATATGAATTTTAAAGTGTAGATGTGAAATAAGAAGCCAGGGTATAGTAATAAAAAAAGAACATCCTTGAAAGTCAATCTATAGTTGAGAATGGAAAGACAGATTCATTCAAAAAAGGATGAGCAGCTGGAGAATGTTGATTTTCAAAGAGGTCTTGGATATTTTTTACACAAGTTTGACATGAAGGTAAGAAATTTGGAAGACAAAAACACATTAGTGCTTGGGCATAAGATTTGTAATTGTACCTGCCTATATTTATATAGGACACTGGTGAGAACATATCTCAAAAGCTGCTATATATTTTGGGTTGACCTGTATCACTAGATCATTAATGGTTCTATCATAATGGTTCTATCACTGAGATGAGCTTGGAGACCTGAGGTCAAGCTCTGAACTTAGAATGAGAGTTTGAGCATCACAGGTTGAAACCATTACACTGTTATTGTAATTTTTTTTTCAAGTTACCCAACAAGCAAAGTTGGGTAATAATAGACTGAAATTTGATAAATCCTGGGAACAGATTCTTTTACATCTTCTGGAAACTCCAGCCTACTATAAATATAGGGAGGTTTAGTGGTGACGGTCATCCAACATGTTAGGTTTGTTATTATTAGATGTTCCTTGTGGGATAAACAAAAAAAAACACAAATATGGGCTGCACAAAGAAGTTTAGGAAAAATATTTAACATGTGCGTTTTTTTAATGGGAAATATTCACTGAAGGATTGCCATCTTTCTGGAGATGGTTAAAAAAATACTGTTTTCTTGCAGCAGGTTTGACCTTTCAGTTATTAGTTAATTAAGTATTTGAGATTATCAACATGCATCATGTCCAAAACTCCCAATTTCATGATGATTTTCCCATGCTCTATTGACTTCTTGCCCTGGAAATGCTTTGCCAGATGCTAAAAAAATTTTATTTCTATGGATTATTTATTTTATTATTGCTGTTGAGAGAATCTGACAACCCATGTAAGTAAAATTACACTTCTGGTCTGGTATAGAAACATGCTGTCATGGTAGGGAATAGTTACAGACTTTCCAGGCTGGGACCACTCAAGAAAGAATAAAGGCTTTTCGTTTAATTAGGCGACTAAAGTATGTAACTGTTATTTATTATCCATATCTTCTGTCGAAAGATTTATTTAAGTATTCATCCACATTGCATAACAGCACCGAGGAAGACATATTTAAATAATTAACTGCAGCAAACCAATGATATGATTCTTAATGTAGCAGGGTATATTTAGCAACATTGGTGTAGGGTAACAGTAGTAAATGCATACTTATAATGGGAACCCAACAACCTTTTACAATAAAGGTGTTTTATTTTGCCTACTGTTATACTGTTTCCTTACTTCTTTGTAAAGGATCCAAATGGATTCCAGTTAGTATGGTCACAATCCAGGGCAAGTCTCTTTAACTAAAAGTACATTGGGATTTAACAGCTCACTCATCTCTACCCAGAACGTTATAATTTAACATCAAATTATAACTGAGAATGGAATGTGCTTATTTATGTATCTATTCTTTGTTGGGTGTTTGAACACATTTTCATGACTAGGTCTTTCCTGGCTCATGAGAGAAATTCACAAATTTTTTTCTACTTTTGCATGAGCTCAATAACTCTGGGGACTCATGGGGTCTGACCACATCTCTTCTCTATGCAGTTGCATCAAGACTTCTTTTTTCCCAATCACAAATCCATGGAGAATTTGTTGTAATTAGAACCTGATGTTGCCCCACAAATGCCCTTCAACAGAGCACAATTACTTCAATTTGTCATGTTTACGCGAGGGAAAATATTACAGAAATGCATACAATCTGAACTGAACAAGATGCTGGATTCCTGATCATAATTAGGTGAGAACAAAATCAAAATGAGCCAGAAATAGCCATTACTATCCAGTAATATTGAAAAACTTCCCATCAAACCCAAGCTCCCTAGTTTCATATTCTCCTACATATAAAAGTGCGATTAATTGACGTAGTGATGAAATATGCAACCTTTGAGAAACACTCATCGAACTTTTGTTGAAGGCAAATAGTGGGTTCAGGCAAAATTAATGACAAATCATGGTTTTAATAAAAAGTTGTTTCCTTTTATGGTCATTGAAGTGCCAGTTGATGAAATCGACAAAGACGATGTGGTCAAACAATAATCATGGCTTTTATTAGCAGAAACTCATGGTACAATAATGAAAGACAATAGGTGCACATACAGTTATATCCAAGGGGAATGTCCTTAACAGTAGAGATAATATACAGCCAATGTTAGTACTGCAAGGCTCGCCAGAGGGGAGACAGGCAGCTTGACAGACATTTACCACAGTCTCCCCCCGGCAGAAGAAGGTTTAAAATCAAAAGGACAGCTGCTAGGAAAGACTGAAGCAAGCGATACATGGATACCATGTTTGGCCTTGAGATACTCTAACAGCCAAAATACGCCAGTATCTAGCAAGCAATCAAAATATAATGAGATGTTTTATGAATATGTCAGCCTATCAGGTTGTTTACGAATTCTGGTGCTTCTTCTCAAAACAGGTGGCTCCTTTGCAACCTTGGGAACTGGTACAGTTCCTGGGTCTGTAGTGTGGGAAGGACTGACTTCTGGACCTGCTCCAGAATTGCCAACGTGAGGCAGTAGAGCCTTAGCATGGCCATTGGAAAGCTTACTCAGTGTGGGTAGTGGCCCACCGAAATTTAACACTACACTGTTCATCTAAGATTGAATATCTAACCCCAGTAACACAGGGGCATAGAGCTCCAGCATAATAAGGAGCCACACATCAGCAAGGGAATGTCCCTGCAAATTTAAAGTAACTTTACACTTGTCCTGTACAGTTTTTGTAAGTTCACTACAAGACATCGATATCTTTTGGTTCGCTGGATATCTCCGTAAATTTAAGGCTCTGGCAACTTTCTTGTGGATGTAGCTGTCAGTACTCCCCGAGTCTATTAGATAATCAAGAGTTTCACCATTCACCTCCCCCTTCATAGTCGACCGTTCCAGTCCATAACATCCCGCAAGCTTTACAGTCAATTGAGCTATCACAGGGGATCTCACCTTGCCGTCACTTGAAGTCGATTCAGCCTGCTCATCTGAAGATTCCCCCTTTTCACAGTTGTCTTCCATTCCTGCAGCTCCAAGAGGCATTTTCTTGGTGCTTCTCTTCTTCTTCTTATCAGTGGGAGTACTTTTCACCTTACACGCTTTAGCGAAGTGGCCGAGTTTCCCACAATAGCTGCAGGTAGCAAATCGAGCCGGGCACTTCTGTCTGGGGTGCCAGCTCTTATCACAGAAATAGCATTTTTCAGGAGTTCACCCTTTTCTTTCCTTCGGGGTTCCAGCATTCCTGGATGTTTCCTTTTCAGTTTCTAGCATTTCACTGGACCATATGGCACTTCTCAGTGTTTTGGCTAGAGTCACTGCCCAGTTGTAGGTTAAGGGCTCCATCTCCAGCAGCCTCTGTCGGATGTAACTGGAGTCAATCCCACTGACTAAAGCATCTAGCTTCAAGGCATTGCGGCGTTGTTGCACATTGACTGCCCTGACATCACATTAGTTTGCCAGTGAGTCAAGGGCCAGTGGATAGGCAGCATCACTTTCCCCGGGTTTCTGGCATCTAGTCAGCATCTGGTGTCAAGCAAGAACCACATTCCGTGGCGCTGCATAGTAAGGAGTCAGACGTTCCCGGGCTACAGCCAGAGTGGTAGCTCCTTGCGTTATGGCGAAAGGGACCTCACCTCATCGACCATGTTGTTTTGAGCCATGTAGTAATCGAAACAAGCAATCCAGTGGTTGAAAATTTCTCTGGCCCTGGGGGCAGACTGGTCGATTATCAGCCGCTCTGGCTTGAGTGTTGCATCCATTTCTGCTAATAAAAGCCATGATTATTGTTTGACCACATTGTCTTTGTCTACTTCAGCAACTGGCACTTCAATTTTATGAGCAGAAACTCATGGTACAATAATGAAAGACAATAGGTGCACACATAGTTATACCCAAGGGGAGTGTCCTTAACAGTAAAGATAATGCACAGCCAATGTTAGTACTGCAAGGCTCACAGAGGGGAGACAGGCAGCCTGGCAGACATTCACCACAGTCACATAATACATTTAAAATGTAACATACACAATAAATTTCAGCTTTTTTTTTTGCCACAAGGCAAACAAAGAGTTGCCATGAGCATTGCCCAGTGTTGCTAACAATAGGAAAAAGAAAAGCAGAAGAAGTAAGTCCCTTCAGTGTCACTGAGTGTCTGTGGATTTACCTTCAGGACTCACGCACAGAATCCTGTCCAATTCATCAGTAGCTCGAGCTCCAGATCCAACCTCCAATACGATCAGGTGGCCTTCAGCACTTGAGGCCCTATAGGAGCCCTTCTGGCTCTCAGAACCCTCTTGAACCCTGGTTCCAATATTTGCTCCCCAGGAGCCTGTCTTCAGCAGTTGGCAGCCTGTGTGGGTCCTTAAGCCACTGAGCCACTCGATACTCCACTCGTAGGTTGTCTCCTATGCTTCTTCTTAATGGGGAGCAGGGTGGTTGTTCTCCCTGTTATTGATGTCATGCACTGACTTCTCTCCTGGAATCTGCAACCCCACACGGGACACTACCTAACACAAGCGTACGAAGCCATCCATATTAGCACCGGGCAGCAGGACCCAGTGGAGCAGCCCTTTATCTCCCTCAATGCTCTGCCGGGTCCATACCTGCAGCACTGCTGCCATTACAGTAGCTCTGGCAGCAGAGCTGACTAGTGACTCTGTATATGCAGGCTATGCTTGGAAATGGTATGGTAGGGGTAGTGATGGAAGTAGATACAATAGCAGTGTTTAAAGGACTTCTAGATAGCCACCGACCTGAACGTCGGTCTGCCCTCATTGCACATGAACTCCTCAGACATGACATCGACATAGCCGCTCTCAGTGAAGTCCGCCTGGCAGATGTAGGCAGCCTCCAAGAATGCGGCGCGGGCTACACACTCCATTGGTCTGGCAAGCCTTTGGATGAACGACGCCTATCTGGTGTAGGCTTCATGGTCAAGAACTCCATTGCCTCCAAACTCGAAAACCTTCCGACAGGCCTCTCGGACCGAATCATGTCCATGCGACTCCCCCTTCAAAACAAGCGTCACATCACCCTCATCAGTGTCTATGCTCCAACCCTCCAGGCGGAACCAGCAGAAAAGGACAAGTTCTACACCGACCTGCGCAACCTCATCCAACGCACCCCTACAGCCGACAAGGTTGTCATCCTGGGCGACTTCAACGCTCGTGTCGGCAAAGACTCAGAAACCTGGCCAGGAATCCTGGGCAAGCATGGCGTCGGCAAGTGCAACGACAATGGGCGCCTCCTGTTGGAGCTCTGCGCAGAACAGCGGCTTGTCATTACAAACACCCTTTTTCAGCAGAGGGACAGCCTTAAGACCACCTGGATGCATCCCCGATCCAAACACTGGCACCTCCTGGACTACATCCTGGTGCGAGAAAGTGACAAACGAGATGTGCTCCACACCAGGGTCATGCCCAGCGCAGAATGCCATGCTGACCACCGGCTGGTTCGCTGCAAGCTCAACCTTCACTTCAAGCCAAAGCCCAGGAACAGTAAAGCCCCCAGAAAGAGGTTCAATGTTGGAAACCTGCAGTCAGACGAATTGAGAGGAAATTTCCAGGCAAACCTCAAAGCAAAGCTCGACGATGCAATCCGCCTCACGGACTCGTCCCCTGAAACCCTCTGGAATCAGCTGAAGACTACCATACTGCAATCCACTGAAGAGGTACTGGGCTTCTCCTCCAGGAAAAACAAGGACTGGTTCGACGAAAACAGCCAGGAAATCCAGGAGCTGCTGGCAAAGAAGCGAGCTGCCCACCAGGCTCACCTTACAAAGCCGTCCTGTCCAGAGAAGAAACAAGCCTTCCGTCGCGCATGCAGCCATCTTCAGCGCAAACTCCGGGAGATCCAAAATGAGTGGTGGACTAGCCTCGCCAAGCGAACCCAGCTCATCGCGGACATTGGCGACTTCAGGGGTTTCTACGAGGCTCAAAAGGCTGTGTACGGCCCCTCACCCCAAGTACAAAGCCCGCTGCGCAGCTCAGACGGCAAAGTCCTCCTCAGCGACAAGATCTCCATCCTCAACCGATGGTCAGAACACTTCCAATCTCTTTTCAGTGCCAACCGCTCAGTCCAAGATTCCGCCCTGCTCCAGCTCCCTCAACAGCCCCTAAGGCTAGAGCTGGATGAGGTCCTCACCCAGGATGAGACATATAAGGCAATCGAACAACTGAAAAGTGGCAAAGCAGCAGGTATGGATGGAAGAAACCTGAGGTCTGGAAGGCTGGCGGCAAAACTCTGCATGTCAAACTGCATGAGTTTTTCAAGCTTTGTTGGGACCAAGGAAAACTGCCTCAGGACCTTCGTGATGCCACCATCATCACCCTGTACAAAAATAAAGGCGAGAAATCAGACTGCTCAAACTACAGGTTAATCACACTGCTCTCCATTGCAGGCAAAATCTTTGCTAGAATTCTCCTAAATAGAATAATACCTAGTGTCGCCGAGAATATTCTCCCAGAATCACAGTGCGGCTTTCGCGCAGAGGAACTACTGACATGGTCTTTGCCCTCAGACAGCTCCAAGAAAAGTGCAGAGAACAAAACAAAGGACTCTTCATCACCTTTGTTGACCTCACCAAAGCCTTCGACACCGTGAGCAGGAAAGGGCTTTGGCAAATACTAGAGCGCATCGGATGCCCCCCAAAGTTCCTCAACATGAAAACCAACTGCACGAAAACCAACAAGGTCGGGTCAGATATGGCAATGAGCTCCCTGAACCCTTCTCCATTAACAATGGCATGAAGCAAGGCTGTGTTCTCGCACCAACCCTCTTTTCAATCTTCTTCAGCATGATGCTGAACCAAGCCATGAAAGACCTCAACAATGAAGACGCTGTTTACATCCAGTACCACACGGATGGCAGTCTCTTCAATCTGAGGCGCCTGCAAGCTCACACCAAGACACAAGAGAAACTTGTCCGCGAACTACTCTTTGCAGACGATGCCGCTTTAGTTGCCCATTCAGAGCCAGCTCTTCAGCGCTTGACGTCCTGTTTTGCGTAAACTGCCAAAATGTTTGGCCTGGAAGTCAGCCTGAAGAAAACTGAGGTCCTCCATCAGCCAGCTCCCCACCATGACTACCATTCCCCCCCACATCTCCATCGGACACACAAAACTCAAAATAGTCAACCAGTTTACCTATCTCGGCTGCACCATTTCATCAGATGCAAGGATCGAGAACGAGATAGACAACAGACTCGCCAAGGCAAATAGCGCCTTTGGAAGACTACACAAAAGAGTCTGGAAAAACAACCAACTGAAAAACCTCACAAAGATAAGCGTATACAGAGCCATTGTCATACCCACACTCCTGTTCGGCTCCGAATCATGGGTCCTCTACCGGCATCACCTACGGCTCCTAGAACACTTCCACCAGCGTTGTCTCCGCTCCATCCTCAACATTCATTGGAGCGCTTTCATCCCTAACGTCAAAGTACTCAAGATGGCAGAGGTCCACAGCATTGAGTCCACGCTGCTGAAGATCCAGCTGCGCTGGGTGGGTCACGTCTCCAGAATGGAGGACCATTGCCTTCCCAAGATCGTGTTATATGGCAAGCTCTCCACTGGCCACTGTGACAGAGGTGCACCAAAGAAGAGGTACAAGGACTTCCTAAAGAAATCTCTTGGTTCCTGCCACATTGACCACCGCCAGTGGGCTGATATCGCCTCAAACCGTGCATCTTGGCGCCTCACAGTTCGGCGGGCAGCAACCTCCTTTGAAGAAGACTGCAGAGCCCACCTCACTGACAAAAGGCAAAAGAGGAAAAACCCAACACCCAACCCCAACCAACCAATTTTCCCCTGCAACCGCTGCAACCGTGTCTGCCTGTCCCGCATCGGATATGTCAGCCACAAACGAGCCTGCAGCTGACGTGGACATTTACCCCCTCCATAAATCTTCGTCCGCGAAGCCAAGCCAAAGAAGAAAAGATAGACACATGAATATTCAGGAATGGAAAGACATATGCGCAAGCTGGGCCAAGGAGCCTGTTCCTGTGCTGCACTATTCTATGTTCTCTATTCTAATTCAAACCCTCAGTGATGCCTTTAAACCACATTCATAATGAAATCTAGTGTCATCTACATCAATACATAGACTGGGCCAGTTTGCACTTGATTCATTTTGAATTCAAACCTCTACACTCTGTTCCTACAACTGTGTTTAGCTGATGCCCAGAGAGACCAAAGAGTAAATGTAGCCACTGCCACAGATGTGTTGACAGGCAGAGCTGTCCATAATTGACAACTAGGCCTCAGGCGTTGGATCCAAAAGCCTCAACCTTAGAAGGCCCTGATGGCCTTTTTACAGATCACTGTTTGTCAAAGGCTTTTGAAATGTTTTTCAATGTCTGTGATGATTAAGAATGTATAAAAACATTTCAGAGAGTTAAATACTTTAAAAAAATAAATAATTTAAGAATGAACATATTTACTGAAAATATATGTGATAGTACAGATTCTATCATCAATGTGTATATGTACAGATTGTAGTATAGGATGACTGTGATTGGCTGAGAGTGTAGCCACGCCTACTGGCAGGTCTTAAAGGGTTGCTCCTAGCCAGACCAGGTCATTCTGGACTGGTCGACCTACATGTGATACGCTCCAGTCTTCTAGTTAATAAAAGCCTTGGTTTGAATCAACAAGCCTTTGATTCTTTCGACGCGCTCTGCAATATATTTGCACAATATAAATTATTTAAACATGTAAAGATTTGCTAAAATGAAAAAAAACACTTAGCTTTTCAGCTGGTTGAGTCACAGACTCACAGCACCAGAATCTATGGCTCAATCCTCACTTTGTGACATCTGCATATTTTCTCTCTTAAACTTTTGGTTTCTTTTAGTCTCTACCTACACCTCAAAGTTGTGTTGTTCAGTAGGTTAGAGAGTAGTAAAGTCATGAAGAGATACAGCCCTTTTGGCCCATCAAGCCTGTGACAACTGTTTTTTACATGATTCCTACCCTAACCCGTTTTATTCCCCCCCTTCCAGTTGACCACTCCCCCTTCCCCACCCTCTCATCAGCAAGTTCCACAACACGTCTATCTATGCACCAGGTACAATTTACAGGGGTCACCTAACCAAAAAATAATTGGAATATGAGAGAAAATTAGAGCATCTAGTGGGAGAAAAACACCGTCACAGTTCGAACATGCAGATTCCACACAGTCAGCTCCGGAGATGCTGTCAGCTGTGACGCAGTAGTTCTACTACATACGCCACTGTGCTGGCCTGAAAGGTTAATGGATCATTGTAAATTGTTAAGTAAGTGGTAGGACTTAGGGGGCAGGTGTTTGGGTGGCGTTGATGGGACCAGTGTAGGATTGGTAAGAATGGATGGTTGATCGCTGGAATCAGGAAGTGAAGGGCTTGTTTTCATGCTGCATGACTCTGTATGGTAACTTTATTCAAATAACTGGGTATGAAGCCAAGAGGCAAGGATTTTGCTGAGCTCATTGATGGAGAGGGAGATCAGATGTGCCCACAGCTGTCTTCCAATACATGTCTAATGGAGATTGTCAAACGTGAGATTGACTGACCTATAAATAGCACCTTGCCATAGATGACCATAGAAGAGAGCCTCTCTGGCAGCCCTCTGGCAAAAAAAGTATATACTATTCTGTTGGCCCATTTGCATTCACCTTTTATCATTTCATCAAATGTTACATCTTGCCATTTATTTTCAATGAGATACCAGCATTGTTCATTGATCAATGATATGGGCCATTTTAATTTATGCAGACATGTCAATCCATGCCACTATTTTACATCCAGCCAATTACTTGAAAAAAACCACCTTACTATGTTCTAATGACACTAGGCCCTTTCAAACTGCGGTGTAAAATGGGGTTAACCAAGAGGGTCCAACCAGGTCAACCCCGTCAGAACCCAAATGGGTCCCTGACCTACCTCAGAGGTAGCCAGGAAACTCTGTTAAACTTTCCTAGGTCCCATACATGGCCAATGTGAACAGGAAAATAGGGGGAAATTTTTTTTTGCATTGTACACGAATATTTACGGTATGTGAAACAGCTATGGGGTCGCCCAGGATGAAGAGCTGGTTGATACCACTCACTGTTGGGGCAAGTCTCTTAAAATGTCTCCTCATCCCTGCTTAATAAGAGTCACCCTGGAAAGAGGCTTTATCTGTGAACTTGGGGGAGGGAGGGTTAATTATCATATTGATTACTTTTCAGGCGGCTCCATTGAGGGGGAGGAACCTGCAGATGCAGCGACGGTTAAATGTTTTTAAACAATATGACTGAAAATAAAGTAAAATGCTTCAAGATTTATATTTTCATGTGAGTGAAGTTTGTTCAGTGTAAGTACAGTATATTATTTTTGTCTTTAAAACTGTTTATTTTTAATACAAGTGTATTAGTTGGGCATTATAAGAGTAAGAATCAAGCAAGCAGAAAATACACATCCAGCATCTACCAAGCCCCATAGGAGCCAGATACCAAGGTTTTTTTCTGTATTTATGATTATGACAATGTAAGTTTATTATCATTGTCAAAAATGCAATGTACAGATCAATTAAATTCTTACCTGCTGCAGGGAAATGGGCACATAAGATACACTAACTAAAATGCTGCGTTTGTTCTCCCTCCAGTCGTGAGAGCTTTTATTCACGCTACAATTTTATTAGCTTATTCCCTAACGATGGAAGCGCTACTCAAGTCTGGTATGCTACTGATAGACCTTCTGTCCTCTGACACGGCTGAGGAGTTCACATACTGGCTAGTCTGCTTCTGGGTCTACATGAACATGAACAGAGACGTC
Organism: Narcine bancroftii; assembly: GCF_036971445.1. Classification (NCBI taxonomy): domain Eukaryota; kingdom Metazoa; phylum Chordata; class Chondrichthyes; order Torpediniformes; family Narcinidae; genus Narcine; species Narcine bancroftii. The sequence continues at coordinate 204,700,465 of NC_091471.1, read as the reverse complement.
TTCCACACCAATGAATTCAGGAGGTTGGCGCTCATTTTGAGGGTATGCAGTTATTAGGGGCTGCTCTATGTATGACGCGGCTATTGAAGCATTGAAGGTTAGGTACCTGAAGTCACAGAACAAGGTCCTAGTGAGGCACTGACTCACTCTATGTCGCCAGGGGCCAGGAGAGAACATCGATGACTACCTGCTGGGTCTGTGGACACTTTCCAAGAAGTGCAGTTACGAAGCGGCTATGGGCTGCGTTCATGAGGAAGAACAGATCTGGGACATTCTAGTTGCAGGGGTCCGCTCGAGGTACATGAGGCAGTGACTACTCGAGTCGGGTAAGAAGGGCCTGAGCTGGCTAAATCACTGGAACAGGCCAAGATTGAGAATGATGATCTCAAAGCCAGCGAGCTTGCCCACCCAGGTGAGCCCTTCCAAGGACCGGCTGCTCCCTCTACCGCTACCCCTGCTCTAACGGCTGTTGCTTCCCGTGCCAAAGAGTGTTTTTTTTTTTGCAGTGTGCCAGCATCTTCGATCTCGTTGTCCAGCAAAAGACTCCATGTGTTCCAGCTGTGGCAAGAAAGGGCATTGGGTGAGGGTTTGCCACGCGAGAGTAAGCCCAAGGAAGTCCACAGTCTGCACTGCTCCCAGATCCAATTCCAGCCCCAAGCCGTCTGCTCCAAATTCACCCGAACCTGCTTGCTGCGTGACATGCAATCCTCAGAAACAGAGCAAAAAGGCTCGGTGGCCATCTTGCCGTGACCAGAATTCAAACTCGGTGCCATCATCATCGGAGGAAGATGGAGGGAGGCCAACTCGCCATGACATGACGTTCACCCCTCTCTTAAAAGCCACTAATTTCCCCCTCTCGGCTGAAGACCAAAAGCCTTTTAACTACATCCGAAACCATATAGTGAAAGCTGCCATGCATGCGGTGGATGAGAATGTACCTTTCCAAGTGGAAAGTGACGCTTCGAACGTAGCCCTTGCCACTACCCTCAGTCAGGTGAGCAGGCCGGTTCCATTTTTTTCATGGACATTACAAGGCCATGAACTCCGGAACCCATCTGTGGAAAAGGAGTCTCAAGCCATTGTAGAAGCCATAAGGCACTGGAGACAATACATGGTTGGTAGAAGATTTATGCTCCTCACTGGCCAGCGCTCGGTCGCATTCATGTTCAGTAACGTAAAAGGGGGAAAAATCAAAAATGACAAAATTGCTAGGTGGATGATCAAACTCTCTATCTACAATTATGACATTTCCTATCGGCCAAGAGTCTTTAATGACCTTCCAGATGCCTTGTCCAGAGGAAGCTGTGCCTCTGCACACACTGGCCAACTGCGGTCTATGCATAATGAGCTCTGCCATCCAGGGGTTATCCGGGTGGCTCATTTTGTCAAGGTGCGCAATCTGCCCTTCTTCAGTGAAATGACCAGATCTTGCCAGGTCTGCGGGGAATGCCAGCCACACTCCTACTGCCCCACAAAGGTGTATCCGATTAAGTCATCCAGGCCCTTCGAATGGCTCAGCATCGATTTTAAGGCACCTCCCCTCCATGAATGGGAACACCTTCTTCCTCTTGGTTATTGATGAGTACTCCCACTTCCCATTGCCATTCTGTACCCAGACACATCCATCTCATCAGTTATGAAGTGCCTAGACTCCATTTTCACTCTGTTCAGGTATCCCAGAAATATCCATAGCAACCAGGGCTCATCCTTCATGAGTGACAAGCTGCATCAGAATCTGCTGATGAGGGGCATTGCATCCCCTGGGGGAACGGGCAGGTTGAAATGGAGAACACCACGGTCTGGAAGGCTGTCAAACTGGTCCTGAAATCAAAAGGCCTTCTATACTCACACTGGCAGGATGTCCTCCCCATCGTGCTCCACTCTATCTGGTTGCTACTATGTATTGCAAAAAATGCTACTCCTCATGAGCTTCTATTCACCTTCGAAAGGTTGGCATCGGGAACTACACTCCCAGTCTGGCTCACTACTCCTGGTCCAGTCCTTCTTAAGAAGCACTTGAGGAGAAGCAAGACCAACCCCCTGGTGGAAAGGGTGAAACTGCTCCACACCAACCTCACGTATGCTTATGTGGAGTACCTGCATGTCAGGGAGGACACCATCTCCATCAGAGACCTGGCATCTGCTGGAGCAGAGGGTCCATTGCCTCAGGTGCCCTGTGAACCATGGAACTCATTCTCACTGCCCCCAGTCAGGTCCTTGGGGGGGGGGTCCGGTTTTAGAGGAAAGTGCACACCCCTCCTTCAGCAAGCCAGAGACCCAGCCCACCTCTCCTCCATCACAAGGTGACCAGGATACCCAAGGAGCCCAACACCTCCTGATGCTAAGGTGCTCCACCAGGATCTCCAGACCCCCAGACCACTTAAACTTATAGATTTATAAGTAACTATATTGTAGCGGCCGTGTAGCGGGCTGAGCAGGCTCACAGCACGGTATCGCGAACTGTTGCTGATGTGGTTTTGTGGGCATGAGGAACCATAATACAGACGGCTGAATAGTCACCTAATGGTCCACACGTGAGAGATACTGAGTGCCGATGAATTACACATTGATCTGCTGAGTCTCCTGCTAGAAGGCGCGGGACACTCACAATGCTTAATTTAAACCAGCCAGTCCCGTGGGTCGGCAGCAAACCCATAGTGGCGTCCCATCTTGTCCTGTGGAGCCCGGGACATCCGGTATATAAAAGAAGCTTGTAGATGGTAACCTGCAGATATTGGTATTCCCATGCACTTCCTCCCCTTGTCCTTCCTCCTGCTAGAGTTTCCAGATTTTGGAGGAACTGCTGAAGTATCCTCTGTGGGTTGCTGCAGTGGCACTGAACCCACAGCAGCTACGGTGGAGGGATCAAAAATTCAGGTTGGCCAATAGGGTGCACTCAAGTTGCTTGTTTGGATGCTATCTTGAATAGTTTTAGATCTACTTTTATCCTGACCAATAGAGAGAATTCAATCACATTCCCATCTTATACCATATCTGTGATGCAAAGGCTTGGGGACTCACTGACTGTGTAACTGTCTCACTCACTGCAGTGTACCTGGCTTGTGATCTGGTCTTGTAGCCATGTTGTCGAAATAATTGAACTAGTTAAGTTTCTTGACAGTGATGACCCCCATATAGTTATTGTTCAGGATTCTACACTATTGAATGTCAAGAGGCAATGTTAGGTCTTCCTGCAACTGTATTGACATTCAGTGGTACTTCAAGTCATGTCACATTTATTGTCATCTGATTGTACAAGTACAACCCAATGAAACAGCATTCTCTGGTCCTTGGTGCAAAACGCGCAGACACAAAACTAGGCATAGCACACATACAAACGAAATATACATATGCAGGACAAGTTTTTAAAAAATCTTTACAAAAAAATAAATAAATATTGTTTTGTACATATGAAAGTCTCGGATGGATGGTGTGAGCAGTTCTTTTGGTTGTTCAGAATTCTCACTGATCGTGGGAAGAAGCTGTTCTGGTGATGCTGTGCTGATATTCCTGTATCTCTTCTCTGATGGGAGCAGCTGAAAGATGCTGTGTGGAGAGTGGAAGAGATCCTCAATGATTTGGTGTGCCCTCTTTAAATGATTTCAGTAGATCACATTGATGGGGGAAGAGAAACTTCAGTGATCTGCCACTCTTATGGCCCTGTGGATTGACCTTTGATCCATTTCTCTGCAGCAACCATAAGACACAGTGATGCAGCCGGCCAGGATGCTCTTGATAGAGCTCTAGTAAAAAGTTGACATAATGGTGGCCGGTAGCCTTGTCTGCTTCATTCTCCTCAGGAAAAGTGCAGTCACTGTTGTGCCTTCCTGACAAGTGAGGAGATGTGAATGTTCCTGATAGATCACTCATTGATGAACTCTGAGGAAGTTGATGCTCTCCATTCTCTCTACTAGAAAGTTGTTGATATGTAATGGAGGATGGTCATTTCTGGTCCTGCTGAAGCCACTGGTCATCTCCTTCGTCTTGAAGCTCAGTTTGTTACTCTTGCACCATTTCACAAGATTTTCCACCTCTTCTTTGTTGTGCGACTCATCGTTGTTGCTAATGAGAGTGAATATTATTGTGTCATCTGCAAACTTGATGACACTGTTGGAGCTGGATCTGGCGATGCAGTCGTGGGCCAGTAGCATGAACAGGAGCGGGCTGAGGTGCGCCAATGCTCAGCGTCGACATTCTGCTGTCGACCCGGACAGACTGTGGTCTGCCCATTAAGAAGTCCAATATCCAATTACAGAGAGGGGTTTTGAGTCCCAGCCTCTGGGGAATGATTGTATTAAATGCCAAGCTGAAGTTATTGAACAGCAGCCTGAGGTGTCATTCTCCAGGTGGACCAGTATGGAGTGAAGCGACAAGGCTATTGCATCGTCTGTGGAACGGTTACTTCTAGGGGCACATTGAAAAAGGTCTTAATGCACTTTACAGTAGTACCAGTTCATTGAGGAACTGACATTTGAAGGCAGGATACAATCCACTGTCAATACTACATTGTGTATTTGCTACTGATTAGCGATGAATTTACAGACAGTTCTCTCTTGTTGGAAATGATCATTACTTGATACTTTTGTGACACAAATATTGTTTGTTTCTTCTGAAGTGTTGCCCAGATCTTTTCGATTGTGAGTATTGACTTGAATATTTGTCGATTAACCCTCTTGAAAGCTTGCTAAAGAGAGAGAACACAAAATCCAGACAGGTGATGTAAAATGAACAATAATGAGTTGATTGCCTAAATCACTCCAAATTTTAATTTTCAATCCCATTAATTTTTTGCCACCCTAGAGTTGAGCTATTGTGAATTACCTCTTCGAATAGCTCAGGGCCACTTACATAATATAAATGTTTAACAAATGAATTATTATTAAGCTATGTTCAGCAAATAATTTTATAATCATTTGCAATCTTTAATTCATTAAATAGTTTAATTGATGTGAAATAATCTTTCCAATTACTGTATTAATATATCCCCACTGTATTAAAGATTTTATACATCTCTGCTTAAAATACCACAATTAAAAGAAAATGAATATACCTTTCAAAAACATACAGGGATTGTTGGTTAATTGGTGTATTTGGGTGGACAGGCTCGTGGGCCAGAAGGGCCTGTTACTGTGCTGTATGTCTAAATTTAAAATTTATGTAAATTTACTTGCTTTGGAAATCCTTGCTTTCTTTAAAAGCGTAGAATAAATAACTAAATTCACTTTTAAGTGCCTTGATTTAAAAAATAGCAACATATTAAACTTAGAACATGAGCTAGTTATTTTATAAATTTTATAACACATGACCTATAAGAAATAAAGATAAAAAAAATTACAGATGCTAGAAATCTGAACTGCAACCCTTGGTCAGAACTTATGAGAATTGTCAATTTGATAGAAGTCATTTGAGGTCTGTAAAATTGCTCAGAGAAGTGGTAACAAATGCATGGGTGAAAAGCAGCTGATTGCAGATTAAGTAGACCTTGAGCAATGGACGGTGCATTTTCCAGAGAAACACTGGCAATTCCATATGCAACTGCTGGTATTTCCTCTCATTAGTGCCGGTAAGTTATGGAGTCCAGATTTCTGCACCAGACCTTTATCTGTCAGTTCCATATCTTAAGAATCACTTCTGCTTTTCTTTTCTTCCTTAATTTATTTATATTTTATAATTTAATTATTTGATGTTAAATTACTCAGAGCCCAAGGAACTCCAGCATTTGATTCCAGATGCTAGTTCAATTGGAAGAAGTTCAAGTAAATCATTGCTTCACCTGGAAAACCTTCGAGTCCTGATGCCAAGAAGGAAGGCAAAAGGACAGGGATTGCATCACCTGGACATTGGGAAGGTTCCATTGGAAGGGAAGTAGGAATTAGTGGAGACAGAGCAATGAATGGACCATTCAGAATGCTGTAAAGAAAGGGGAAGAATTTTTATTGGCCTGATGACATATAAATACATGTTATATCCATTCTCATGCTTGAAATATGTAAACATTATTTTTCTACTTCATTGAAAACAGAGCAGGGAAAAAAGCAAATTCTTAACATTATTGTTTCTATTCAAATAGATGAGAAGGCAAAGGCAGGAATGCAGGCAATATTAGAATTTCAATGCTGCTTTATCATCACTAGGTGTCTGTGTTGCTCTTTCTAAATATTGACTCCATTGCAAAGCATTTATCAAGCACATTGGATACAATTGTTCTAATAAAACTGGTGGTTATTCAGCTGCTATATATAAACAGTGATTTTAGTGCCTATTTATTTAATACTTGATTGGTCTGAAGTGTTTGGATCATAATGCTGAATGTACAGCAATATTTTCACCCACTTTAATACCATAAACAGGCTAAAGGATTGAACCTTAAGGCAAAATATGTGAATTATGTGAAATTTGCTTCAGTACCTCTTCAAAATATCAGAGTGACTGGTTCATTTTCTCAAGAGGCTCATGCGATGGACACTTCAATTTCAGAATGTCTTACCATCCTGCCTCTGGTCCTTGAATGGGTCATGGAAAGAAGAGTTTAATTGGGACAAATGTGAGATATTGCACTGTAGGAGGTCGAATACAAGGGGAAAGCATACAGTTAATGGCAGGACTCTTAAAAGCATTGACGGCAGAGGGATCTTGAGGTCCAAGTTCATATAGCCTTGAAAATGACCACACAAGTAGATAGGGTGGTAAAGAAGTGATATAGCATGCTTGCCTTCATTGCTAAGGGCATTGAATATAAGAGAAGGAAGTTATGTTGCAGTTGAATAATTTCAGTTGGGCTGCACTTGGAGTATTGTGGATTTTTGGTCATCCCATTGGAGGAAAGATGTGGAGGCTTTGGAAAAGGTACAGAAGAGATTTACCAGGATGTTGCCTGGATTAGAGGAAATGACCTATGGTGACAGGTTGGATAGACTTGATTGCTTCTCTGAAGCATCAGAGGGTAACTTGATAGGTTTATAACATTATGAAAGGCATAGGCAGGGTAGATAGATTCATTTTTTTTCCCCGGAGTAAAAATGTCACAGAGTGCAGGACATGTGTTTAAGGTAATGTGCCAGGCGGGAAGATGTGTGGGAAAGTTTTCTTTAAAAAACAAATTGGTAGGGAGATGGGTAGGCAGTCACGAGAGAAAAATTGCAAGTAAGATTAAGGTTTTAACAGGATATTTTGGAAACAAACTTGAAAAAGCTGATGAATATAACAGTGAAGGTCTTATATTTAAATACATGCAGTTTAAGAAATAAGGTTGTTGATCTACAAGGTATGACATTGTGGCCATTACTGACTGAGTTGTGGTTGAAAGAGGAGCTCAGCTGGAAACTAAATAGCCATGGATACTGTGGTGAATGTCTGCCAAGCTGCCTGTCTCCCCTCTGGCGAGCCTTGCTGTACTAACATTGGCTGTGCCTTAACTCTACTGTTAAGGACACTCCCTTTGGGTATAATTGTGTATGCACCTATTGTCTTTCATTATTGTACCATGAGTTTCTGCTAATAAGAGCCATGATTATTGTTTGACCACATCGTCTTTGTCTGCTTCATCAACTGGCACTTCAATTTTATTAGCAGAAATGGAAGCAGCACTCAAGCCAGAACGGCTGATAATCGACCATCGACTCCGAGGGCCAGAGAAATTTTCAACCACTGGATTGTTTGTTTTGATTACTACGTGGCTCGAAACAACGTGGTTAATGAGGCGATACAGTGGGGCCACCTGAACTCTCTGCTGGGTGAGGTCCCTTTCGCCGTAACACAAGGAGCTACCACTCTGGCTGTAGCCCAGGAACGTCTGACTCCTTACTATGCAGCGCCACGGAATGTGGTGCTTGCTCGACACCAGTTGCTGACTAGATGCCAGAAACCTGGGGAAAGTGATGCTGCCTATGCACTGGCCCTTGACTCGCTGGCAAATGAATGTGATGTCAGGGCAGTCAATGTGCAACAACGCCGCAATGACTTGAAGGCTTTCGAGAGAATTAAAGCTGATATTGCCAAAGCTGCACTCTCGTCCATTGACGAGGATGTCCCGTTCCAAGTGGAAACTGATGCCTCAGATTGTGCCTTGGCAGGAACCCTTAATCAAAAGGGCAGACCTGTGGCATTCTTCTCCCGCACGTTACACGGACCTGAACTTAAACATCCTGCCATTGAAAAAGAAGCCCAGGCTATTATTGAAACTGTTTGCTACTGGAGACGCTTTCTAGCTGGCAGAAAATTTATTCTTGTCACTAATCAGAAATCTGTAGCCTACATGTTCAGTACTAAACACAAAAGTAAAAATCAAGAACGATAAGATGGCACGCTGGCGAATAGAACTCTCAACTTATCCAGTGCAGACCAGGCAGGTTAAATGATCCCTCTGACGCATTGTCACGATCTGCTGCTGGTGCTCAGCTGGAGGGGCTAAAAGAGATCCATAGCAGACTGTGCCACCCAGGAGTCACGAGATTCTTCCACTACATAGGGGCTAACAACCTTCCTTACTCTCTGGAAGAAATCAGGAAATTGACTAAAAGCTGTCCTGTTTGCGCAGAATGCAAACCGCAATACTTCAAAGCTCCGGAGGCCACGCTCATCAAGGCAATCTGACCTTTTGAGAGGATTAGCTTAGATTTTAAAGGACCGTTACCTTCCAACAACAAAAATGTATATTTCCTTCCTGTCATTGACAAATATTCCAGGTTTCCCTTTGCGATACCCTGCCCTGACGTCTTGTCAGCGTCTGTCATTAAGTCACTTGACAGAATTTTCAGCATTTTTGGTTTTCCCAATTACATTCATACCAATAGGGGCTCAGCATTCATGAGCGCTGAACTGCGGCGAGCCCTGCTATGGAAGGGGATTGCCAGCTATAATCCGCAGGGCAATGAGCAGGACGAAAGGGCTAATGCTACAGTCTGGAAGACTGTTAATCTTGCTTTTAAAAACACATGGTTACCCTGTTACCTGGAGGCAGGAGGTGCTGCCTGAGGTGCTACATTCTATTTGGTCATTATTGTGTACTGCAGCAAATCAAACACCTCATGAACGTATGTTTGCCTTTCCTAGGAAATCAGGAACTGTGATGGACTGGTCAGCCTGTTTACTTGAGCCTGGAACCATGCTGCTGAAGAGCCACGCTTGGGCGCATAAAACAGACCCCCTAGTCCAACCAGTTCAGCTACTGCATACCAACCCCAACTACGCTTATGTTAAATTCCCAGACGGGAATACTGACACTGCACCCCTAAGAGATCTGGCCTCGCCTGGTTCGCCCCTTCCTCACACCCCTACTCAGAGGAAGCCTGAGAGATTGGGCTCACCCTCCCCCACCCCAGCCTGTGACCCCTAGTAAGCTTTCCATGCTGAGACTCTACTGCCTCACGTTGGTGATTCTGGAGCGGGTCCAAAAGTCAGTCCTTCCCACACTACAGACCCAGGAACTGTACCAGTTCCCAAGGTTGCAAAGGAGCCACCTGTTTTGAGAAGAAATACTAGAATTCGTAAACAACCTGATAGGCTGACATATTCATAAAACATCTCATTATATTTTGATTGCTTGCTAGATACTGGCGTATTTAGGCTGTTAGAATATTCTCAATGCCAAACATGGTATCTATGTATCGCTTGCTTCAGTCTTTCTTAGCAGCTGTCCTTTTGATTTTACGCATCTTCTGCTGGGGGGAGACTGTGGTGAATGTCTGCTAAGCTGCCTGTCTCCCCTCTGATGAGCCTTGCTGTACTAACATTGGCTGTGCATTATCTCTACTGTTAAGGACACTCCCCTTGGGTATAACTGTGTATGCACCTATTGTCTTTCATTATTGTATCATGAGTTTCTGCTAATAAAAGCCATGATTATTGTTTGACCACATCGTCTTTGTCTACTTCATCAATGGCACTTCAGATACATAGTGTATTGGAAGGACAGGAAGGTAGCAGAGGTGGTGGAATGGTTCTGCTGGTTAAAAATTGAATTAAATGTTTGGAGAGAGGAGTTATTGGATCAGAATATATGGAATCACTTATAAATAAACTGCACAGGTAAAAAGACTCTGATGGGAGCTGTATATAGGCCCCCAAAGAGTAGTCAGGATATGGTGTATGAACTACATAGGGGGATAGAGAAGGCATGTTACAATAGTTATGGGGGATTTCAAAATGCATGTTGATTGGGAAAACAAGGTTGGTACTGGATCGCAAGGGAAGGAATTTATTGCATGGTTTCTTAGGTGAGCTTGTGGGCAAGCCAACCTGGGAGCTAAAGGTAAATGAACCCTTAGGAGGCAGTGATCATTATATGATAGAATGCACCCTGCAGTTAAAAGGGGAGAAACTAAAATAGGGTATGTAGTATACCAGTGGAATAAAGGGGACTACAGAGGTATGAGAAAGGTACCGGGAGAAGTTGATTGGAAAGGCACACTAGCTGGGAGGATGGCAGAGCAACAATAGCTGGAGTTTCTGTGAGAAATAAGGAAGATGAAGAACAGGTATATTCCAAAAGAGAACAAATATTTGAATGTAAAAATTGTACAACTGTGGCCAACAAAAGAAGTCAAAACCAAAGGAAAAGCAGAAGAAAGGGCATACAAGGAAGCAAAAATTAATGGGAAAATAGTGGACTGGGAAGCTTCTAAAAGCAACTAAGAAGTTCATTAGGAAGAAAAAGATGAACTTTGAAAAGAAACCAGCAAGTGATATCAAAAAGAATACTAAACACTTTAAAAAAAAAGTATATTAAGATATTAAAGTATATGGATTGGCAGTCATTCCCACATCTTCGAGATCTATCAGGATCATTTTCTGAAGGTGGTGCACAAAATCATTGAGAAGCCCTTCCAGCATCTTTCAGCTGCTCTCGTCGGGGAAGAGATACAGGAGTATCAGAGCCAGCACCACCAGGCTGAGGACCAGCTTCTTCACACAGGCAGTGAGAAGGCTGAATGACCAAAGGAACTGCTCACACTGACCATGAGACTCTCATTTGTACAAAACAATAGTTATTTATCTATTTTTATAGATATAATACGTGTCCTGCACATGTATTATTTGTCTGTATGTGTGTTATGTCCATTTGTCTGTCTGCATGTTTTTGCACCGAGGGCCAGAGAGTGATGTTTTGTTGGGTTGTACTTGTACAAATCAGATGACAATAAACTTGACCTGACTTGAAGAGTAATAAAAAGAGGCATGACTAGATATAGGACTGATAGAAAATGATGCTGGAGAAATTGTAATAGGAGACAAGCAGATGGCAGAGGAAATGAATGAAGATTTTACATCAGTCTTCACACACATGAACACTATACCAGACTTTCTAGAGTGTCAGGGAAGAGAGGTGAGCGCAATCATGATCACCAGAGAAAACTGAATGGTCTAAAGGTACATAAGCCTGCGGACCAGATGGAATACACTTTTGTGTTCTGAAAGAAGTAGTTATAGAGAATGTGGAGGAATTGGTAATGATTTTTCAAGAAGCAATAAATTCTGGTATGTTTCCTGAGAACTAGAAAATTGCAATGATCTTCCTGCTATTTAGAAAGAGAGCGAGGCAGTAGAAAGGAAATTATAAACTTTTTCACTTAACATCAATGGTTGGGATGTTTTGGAGTCAATTGTCAAGAATGAGATTTCGAGTACCTGGAGGTCATGACAAAGACCAAAGTCAGTACGGTTTCCTTGTGGGAAAATCTTGCCTGACAAACCTACTGCAGTTTTTGAGGAAACCACAAGCAGTCTAGACAAAGGAGATGCTATATTAAGATGATCAAGAGGCCTTTGACAAGATGCTATGCATAAGGCTTCTTAACATGATGAAAGCCCATGGAATTACTGAAAAGATGGGTAGAGCATTGGCTGATCGGCAGAGAGTGGGAATAAAGGGATCCCATCCTGGTAAGCTTTGGTTACCAGCGATGTTCCACAGGGGTCGGTGCTGGGGCCACTTCTTTTTATGTTGTATGTTAATGCTTTGGATTGTGGAATAAAAGGGTTTGTGGCTAAGTTTGCAGATGATATAAAGATAATTGGAGGGGCAAGTATTGAGGAGGAAATGGCAAGGCAGCTGAGAGACTTAGAAAGATTAGGAGCACGGGCAAAGAATTGGCAAATGAAATACAATGCTGAAATGCACTTAGGTAGAAGGAATAAATAGATGGAGAGAAAATACAAAATTTGGAGGTCCAAAGGGACTTAGGAGTCTTTGTGCCCCTAAAGGTTAACCTCCAGGTTAAATCAGTAGTGAAGAAGGTGAATGCAATGTTTGTATTCATATCTAGATGAATAGGATATAAGAGCAGGGATATGATGTTGACCCACTGGTGAAGCATCACTTGGAATGCAGGTACAGTTTGGAATCCTTATTTAAGAAAGGATGTGCTGACATTGGAGAGGGTTCAGGGAAGATTTACAAGAATGATTCTGGAAATGAAGGGATTAGCATGTGAAGAACATTTGACGACTCTTGGACTGCACTCCTTGGAGTTCAGAAGAATGAGGAAGGACATCATAAAAGAATTTTGAATGTTAAAAGCCCTGGACAGAATAGATGTGGCAAAGTTGTGGGTAAGTTGTTTCCCATGGTAAGGGAGTCTAGGACAAGAGGGCACAACTTAAGGTTTGTCCTCTGGAATTTGCTCCCAAGGGCTGCTATGGAGGCCAAGTCATTGGGTATATTTAAGACTGAGACTGATAGGTGTCTGAATAGTTAGGGTATCAAAGATTATGGGGAGAAGGCAGGGGAGTGGGGCTGAGTGGGAGAATGGATCAGCTCATGATGGAATGGCGGAGCAGACTTGATGGGCTGAGTGGCCTATTCGTGCTCCTATATCTTATGGCCTTTTGATGTTCTGATATAAAGCATGTTTACTTTGTGCCAGTACTGGATTATATTTGAAGTGCAGCCTGAACCATCAATCAGAATCAGAGTGAGAGTGAAGTGTCCATTTAAGTATTTTGATTCACTTCACTTTGAAGTTTGCGTTTTAGCTTTATGTTTCACTAAATTATTTGCTTGTTTCAAAACCAAATGCAGACCAAATGCTTCTGTAGACTTGCCTTCATTTATTATCTGAAGGAAACAAATGGACAATAGATATTGGAGCAGGCTAATCGGCTCATCGAGCCAGCACCGCCATTCATTTGGATTAAGGATGATCTTCCACTATCAGTACCCTGTCCCTGCCTTCTCCCCATAATCTTTAACTCCCCTGTCCACAACCACCTTATCTAGTTCCCTCTTGAACTTATCCAGAGAACCTGCCTCTACTACCCTCTGTAGCAAAGCATTCCACAGACCAACAACTCTCCGGGTAAGTTTTTTTTTCTCATTTCTGTCCTAAAGGGCCTTCCCTTAAACTATGGCATCTAGTCCTAGTCTCCACCAATATCGGGAACATGTTATTAGTTTCTTTCGTATCCAATCCCTTAATAATTTTGTATACCTCAATCATATCTCCCCTCATCCTTCTAAATTCCAAAATATACAAGCCCATTTTATCCAACCTTTCAGCATACATCAATCCCGCCATCCCGGGAACTAATCTTGTGAATCTATGCTGCACTCCCTCAATAGCGAGAATGTCCTTCCTCAAATTAGGAGACCAGAACTGGACACAATACTCCAGGTGTGGTCTCACCAGGGCCTTGCACAACTGCAGAAGGACATCTTTACTCCTATACTCTATTCCCCTTTTTATGAAGGCTAATATGTCATTTGCCCTTTTCACAGCTTGTTGAACCTGCATGCTAGCTTTTAGTGACTGATGTACAAGTACAACTTGATCACATTGCACTTCCCCACTCCCCAACTTGACTCCATCTAAAAAGTAATCTGCCTTCCTGCTCCTGCCACCAAAGTGTATAACCTCACATTTATCCACATTAAACTGCATCTTCCATGTATCTTCCCACTCACCTAACCTGTCCAAGTCCCCGTGCATTTTCCTGACATCCTCTTCACACTTCACACTGCAACTCAGTTTTGTGCTATCTGTAAATTTGCTAATGTAATTTATAATCCCTTTATCTAAATTATTAATATATATGATAAACAATTGAGGACTCACCACTGAGCCCTGCGGGACCTCACTTGTCACATCCTGCCATCCTGAAAGTGACCTGTTAATCTCTACTCTTTTTTACCTGTCTGTCAACCAATTTTCTATCCATGTCAGCACCCTACCCCCAATACCATGCTCTCTGATTTTGCCTACTAATCTCCTATGCGGGACCTTATCTAAAAAGTCCAAGTACACCACATCTACTGGCTCTCCCCTGTCCACCCTCCTCGTCACATCCTGGAAAATTTTCATTCAGAAATCCATGCTGACTTGTAATGGAACTATTATTTCTATCTAAATGTTCTTTTATTTCTTCTTTTACAATAGATTCAAATATCTTCCCCACTACTGATGTCAGGTTAACTGGTGTGTAATTGTCTGTTTTCTCTCTCCCTCCCTTCTTAAAAAATGGTACAACATTAGTCACCCTCCAATCCATAGGCATCTCTCCTGAATCTATAGAACATTGGAAAATGTCAACCAATGCGTCCATAATTTCAAAAGTAACCTCCCTAAGCACCCTGCGATGCAGTCCAACAGGCCCTGGGGACTTAACCTTTCAATTTACTCAAGACCAGATGCTTCTGAATCTGGATTTTCATCAATTCCTCCATTACCGTTGGAATTTATATCAATTCCTTTGATACCACAGGACCTCTACCCCATATCTGACCTTTACCTATATCTTCCCTGGTGAAGACAGATCCACAGTATCTGTTAAACTCATCAGCCATTTCCTTGCTTCCCATAATAATTTTCCCGTTTCTGTTTTTAAGGCCCAATTTTGGTCCTAACTAGTTTTTTTCCTCTTTACATACCTAAAGAAGCTTCTACTATCCCCTTTTATATTATTGGATAGTTTACTCTGTACCTATTTTCTCCTCCTGTATTGCTTTCTTAGGTATCTGCTGTTGCTCGTTGAGGTTATTACCCTTTGCTCATCTTTGGAATGAACTGGTCCTGTACCTTCTTAAAAAATGCCCAGAAATACCTGCCATTTTTGTTTCACAGTTCTCCCAGCCAGGGTATCCTTCCATTATATTTTGTCAAGCTCCTCCCTCTTGGCTGCATAATCCCCTTTATTCAACTGTAATACTGATACTTCCGACTTTCTTTCCTTCTCCCTTTCAAATTGCAAATTAAAACTTAACATATTATGGTCACTATTACCCAATGGTTCCCCTACTTCAAGGTCCCTTTCAAATCCGCATCATTACACAACACCAAATCCAGAATTGTCTTCAGCCTGGAGGGGTCGATCACAAGCTGCTCTAAGAATGTATCCCAGAGACATTCTATCAACTTTCATGCAATCCCACACCAGCTAGATTTTCCCAGTCTACTTGCATGTAACAACTGTATTATTACAATTCTGACATGCCAATCTTAACTCCTGATTTATTCTGCCTCCTATATCCAAGCTACTGTTTGGGGCCTGTATATGACTCCCATTATGGTCACCTTGCCCTTGCATTTTCTCAACTCTATCCAGATTCTATTCCACCTGCTTTCATGCCACTCCTTTCAAAGGACTAAACATCATTCCTCACCAACAGAGCACCCCACCCCCTCAACCCACCTGTCTGTACTTTCGATAGGATGTTTACCCTGCCATATTAATTTTCCAATCCTGGCCCTCCTGCAGCCAGGTCTATGTTATCCCTATAACATCATACCCTCTAATATGCTGTTGAGCCTTAACCTCTTCAATTTTATTTTTACACTCTGTGCATTCATGTATAATACCTTTAATCTGTTACTCCCCACACCCCTCACCTTGTTACCTAACGCACTTGGCCATACTCTCCGACCCCTTTCTGCTCCTTCTGCCTTTTTAATTTCACTGCCCATCTGAACTTTTCCTATTTTCTCTTTCCTATCCATTGCCCTATCCCTTAGGTTCCCATCCCCCTGCCAAATTAGTTTAAACCATACCCAACAGCTCAATTAAACTTGCCCACCAGGATATTGGCCCTTTTTGGGTTCAGGTGTAACCTATCCTTCTTGTAGAGGTCATGCCTCCCCAAGAAGAAATCCCAATGGTCTAAGAATCTGACACCCTGCCTTCTGCATCAGCCCCTCAGCCACACATTCATCCATCTGATCCTTCCATTTTTGCCCCCTACTTGCACTCGACACAGGTAGTAATTCAGAAATCATAACCCTGGAGGTTTTGTCTCTTAGCTTCCATCCTAACTCATTATAATCCCTCTTCAGGACCTCCTTCCCTTTTTTATCTATGTCATTGGTACCAAGACATCAGGCTGCTCACCCTCTCCTCTCAGCATATTCTGAACCCGATTTGAGATATCTTGCACTCTGGAACCTGTGAGGCAACACACCATGGGGGTATATCTATCAGGCTCACAGAATCCCTTGTCTGTACCACTGACAATGGAGTCCCCTATGACCACAGCATTCCTCTTCCCTTCTGCACCACTCTGTCAGGTCATTCCCCTTAACAGCATCCAATACAATATTTCTGTTGCTAAGAGGAATAGCCATAGGGGTGCTCTCCACTATCCTGGCATTTTTCTTCCTCCCTTGACAGTTGCCTACTTACCCGACACCTCTAGTCTAGGGGTAACTACCTCCCTGTATCAATTACCTCTTCACTCTCCCTAATGAGCCACAGATCATCAAGCTGCAACTCCATCTCCCTAATTTGGTCCTTAAGGAGCTGCATCCCAGTTCACCCAATGCAGGTGTGACCACTGGGGAGGATGAAGGTCCTATCAACCATCTCCTCACTCTCCCTTACAAGTCGCAGGTCATCAAGCTGCAGTTCCAGTTCCCCAACTCGGTCTTTAAAGAACTGCATCTCGGTGCACCTGGTGCACATTAGCATTGGGGAGGGTGGATATCACCCATGGTTCCCACATCTGACAGCCAGAACAAAGCGCTAACCCCATAGGCATAACTCTGAGTTCTATATTAAACTTATTAAGAAAGGCAAATAATAAAGCTTACCTTTCTACTTGCCCGCTTACACCGAAGCTTGTTGAGCCAAAGCCTGGAAGTCTCAATTCCCACTCCTTCGCTGCACCACTCACTCGTTGGGGCACTCCTCGCTGGCCACTCCTTGTCCCTCCCCTCCTTTATTGGTCCTTCATCAATTAAATCTGACCAGTAAGTAAGCTTTATGTACTTATCACCCCGTCTCTCAGCCAGCACATCTCCTCTTCGACCTCCTCGTCACCCGACTATACAGCCAAAGATATTGATACCCACAAGTTGTAAAGTTTTCAGTAGTTCAAATACAAGGTAACTATATTTCATGTTGAATTTCTTTATGGATTTATATATATATTTATGAATATAATATCTCTACAAACATTTAAGTGAAATGTTGCACATTCCCAGCTTAATCTAAAAGATTTGATTGATGAAAAACACTGAATTCTGTGGCTTTAGATTGGATTTTTAAATTTGCCTTTAATTTCATAGTTCCTAGTTCATTTCTGGTTCTGTGCAATCTTTCAAGTATAACATTACATATTTTATAAGGTATACAGGTCTCAAAAACAGTTGAGTTCCTGAACAACAGAAATAATTTCTTCAAAGATACAAACAATCTAAGGGGTGTGGCCTGATGGCAAAGGAAGAAGAAGTGTAATTTTGTGTAAAGAAGTGTAAAGATTTTCATCCCCCAGTTGGACTAATAAATACCCGAATTAAAGATTTTTTAAAAAGTTCTGAAAATCTATTCTGAGGTTGTCTGAATATTACAAGACTACAATGGCTACTAATACAAAGAAGTCGAAAGCTCAGATTCAGAAGAAACTTCCTTTCAAGAGTACTGAAGAACTGAGGTCTACTTATAAAGTGGAATCCACGGAATCGACTGGTCAATCATCCAAGCACCAAGTACTCCAGCCTGCTTGAGTATTATGCCAGTGCCCTCGCAGGACAGTGCCGGGCTTCTGATTTTTTCATTTTATCTTGATCACTGTGCTCGCGATGTCAAGCGCACTGTAGAACTGCTGGAGAGTGCAATGTTGGGCCCGGCGTGCGACATCGCTGTGGGACCCAGTGGTGCGGAGGCCTGAGGCAGCGCATCGGAAGACACGCATGCGCGGTGCGTCCCAGGTCCATGATCTCCTCGAGAGGGTTTGGGCCGTCGGTGAAGCTGGCTGTCAACGGGCCGAACATGTTGGTTCTGGGTCTGTCGGTATGCAGACCAGGAGTAAAGTAAGTAAATCGTTGGCGAAACTGAAAGAACAGCAAGGGAAAGCTTCTCTACAAACTGAAGGTATGGAAGAAGAAACATCGACTACTGTTGAAGTGAAAGAAGGTAGGTCTCAAGGAGAGACAAGTGAATCCACTTTTGATGCTGTCTTTACAATTCTTGAATCTATAGCTCATCAAATGGGTAACATGTCAACACAAATGTCAACTCAGATTGACCATGGATTTATGAACATGACTAAATGAATAATATTTGTGAGGATGTTTCTTCTGTTAAGAAAGATATTTCTCTTGTTAAAGTTGACGTCAATAGATGTTTGAATATGGTGGATTACAGTTCAAGATAATTTTAAGAAAATGGAAGGTGCCTTTCAAGAGTGTAGAGAACAAGTGGAACGCAATAAAGAAAAAATAGAAAAAGTGGAAGATTCATTTATTGGATGGGAAATTCAGAAGAAGGATTTATTGAAAAATAAATCTTTGGAAAATCAAAGTAGCTGGAATAATGTCAAAATAGTGGGAATTCTGGAAGGAATTGAGGGTTCGGATCCAAAATTTTTTTTTAATAAGCGGATCCCTGAAGCGTTGGGACTTGAAGTTTTTCCGAAGTGTTTGGAATTAGATAGGGCACATAGAGCTTTGAGAAACAAACCATATCCAAGTCAACCTCCATGAGCAGTTTTGATTTGTTGCTTACAGTATCAAGACAGGGAGACTATTTTGTGATGTGGTTCAAAATGCATGTAGATATCAGCCTCCGTTGATGGTGCAGGATAATAAGGTTTTCTTTTACCCGGACGTAAGTCAAGAAATTATTAAAAGGCGTAAAGAATTTAATTCTGCTAAAGAAGTGCTTTGGAAGAAGGGATACCAATTTTCTTTTCGATACCCTGCAGTTTTGAAGATTTTTTATGGCAATTTCCAATCACAGTTTTTTGAGAGTGATCATGAAGCTTTAATTTTTGCTAATTCTTTGCCAGACAGGGCTACTGAAAGGCATTCTTCACCTAATAGGAAGACGTCTGATAAGAAGAATGGAAATGGGAACGGGAAGGCAAATATGTCAAAGAGTTTAATTGACATTGATGACCCAGAACAAGCTTTGAGATTGAATTCACTGGGGTTATGAACTGATTTAGATTCATAATTTTGTAAGTCCGGTTCAGGGGGTGGGGGGATGACACTGAAGCTTTTGGAAGTCATCTGCCACCTGCAGGGGGGATTTTATTTCTTTCCACACCCAGTTAATCGGGGAGTTACTACTTTTTTTGTAGTTTTTAGTTATATCTAAAAAACCTTTTATTTATTTGTGTAATTTCTATTTTGTTTATGGGGGGGGGTTAATACTTGATTAATTCAGGGGTTACTTGGCAAGGGGATCTTTATTTTGTTTTATTGAGGAGAGGGGTTTTTTTATTGACTGAGTGAATAAAGGGTTTTCTTTAATTGTTAAAATAATGTCTAGTTTGAATTTTGCAGCATTTAATGTTCAAGGCTTAAATAACACAATTAAGCGTAAATGTGTTTTAGCTTATATAAAAAAAATGAAAGTGGATATTGCTCTTTTGCAGGAAACTAATTTAACCGAAAAAAAAAACATTTAAAATTGAAGAGAGACTGGGTTGGTCATGTAATTTCATGAGGAGCATGAGGAGTGGCGATTTTGATTCATAAGAAAATACCATTTGAACTTGAATCCTTGGTGGAAACAGCTGGTCAAATCTTAATGATTAATTGTAAATTGTTTGCCGAGTCAGGGTCTTTGTTAATGTGTATGCGCCTAATGTTGACGATAAGCAATTCATGTCTGAAGTTTTTTTAACTCTGAGTCAAGCCAAGGAAAATATCCTGATTGGGGGAGATTTCAATGGTGTATTAGATCCATTATTGGATAAATCTCCAAAAACTGAAAAAATCAAAAGCAATGGTCCAATTGGTTTCTCTGATGAAAGACTTACATTTGATAGAGGTTTGGAGAAGACTAAATCTTACTGAGAAAGAATTTTCATTTTATTCTTTGCGCCATGATTATTTTCAAGGATTGATTTATTTTTGGCATCAGCACATTTGCAAATGCATTTTACTCAAGCTGAATATATGAGTAGAATAGTTTCTGGCCATTCATTCTTACTTATTCCTTGTGTTGGGCCAGAAGTCACTCATTTAATTTTTCATTGGAGGTTTAATGCACTGTTACTGAAAAAGCCAGAATTTGTAAAATTTATTAAGGATCAAATTGCTTCTTTTCTAAACTTGAACAGGAATTCAGTTCAGAGTAATTTTACTTTATGGGATGATTTAAAGGCCTTTTTTCGTGGTCAAATTATTAGTTTTGCATCCAAAGAAAAGAAATTTTTGGCGGAGAGTCAGATGTTGGAGAAACAGAAGCTGACTTGGAAACAGAATTTCAGAGGAATTGTACAAGGATAATAAAGCAGTTTTAACTAAATTGAAGTTACGATATAATACATTACAAACATATCAGTATGAACGTTTGATTCAAAGATCCAAGCAATGTTATTACGAATTAGGGGATAGAAAGTTCTAGCATGGCAATTGAAAACAGAGCAAGCATCGAGAACTATTAATGCTGCGAGAAAAGGTAATTCAGTTATTTATAAACCTCAGGAAATTAATGACCAATTTTTATCATTTTACCAGAAATTTTATACTTCTGAGGGAGTTTGAGACAATGGTTCTATTGAATCTTTTTTGTCAGATTTAAATTTGCCAATATTAGGGGAAGATGATGTGAGGATATTGGACACTCCTTTTGCTGATTTAGAGATAAAGGATGTTATTCAACAAATGGCTAATGGGAAGTCTCCAGGAGATGATGGATTTACTGTTGTATATTATAAAGCTTTTTATGATGATTTGTCTCCTCTATGGATATTTTTCAGCAGGTAATACAGGAAGAAGCTTTACCAGATTCGTGTTTGAGTGAAATAATAACGGTTATACCAAAAAAAAGACAGAGACCCTTTGAATGCAGCTTCATATCGGCCATTTTTTATATTGTATCTAGATTATAAAACAATAGTGAAATTATTGGCAAATAGACTTGCTAAGTATTTACCTCAATTGGTACATGTAGATCAGGCTGGTTTTATTAAAAATAGGAATGCCTCTGATAATATTCTTAGAGTGATTTCATTGATCAATGCGTCAAGTCATCAACCCAACCTACCAATGGTAGTTGTTCTTGATGCTGAAAAAGCTTTTGATTGGGTCAAATGGATTTTTTTATTTAAAGTCTTGGAGAAATTTAAATTTGGACCCTTTTTTATTGGTTGGGTAAAGGCACTATATAATAATCCAGTTGCTAGGGAAGCAACAAATGGTCAAACCTCTTTGCTATTTAAATTATTGTGTTCAACTCGTCAAGGTTGTCCTTTGTTGCCAGCTCTATTTGTATTGGTCATTGAACCATTAGCTTAAGCTAGCCTGAAGAAAACTGAGGTCCTCCATCAGCCAGCTCCCCACCATGATTACCAGCCCCCCCACATCTCCATCGGGCACACAAAACTCAAAATGGTCAACCAGTTTACCTATCTCGGCTGCACCATTTCATCAGATGCAAGGATCGACAATGAGATAGACAACAGACTCGCCAAGGCAAATAGCGCCTTTGGAAGACTACACAAAAGAGTCTGGAAAAACAACCAACTGAAAAACCTCACAAAGATAAGCGTATACAGAGCCGTTGTCATACCCACACTCCTATTCGGCTCCGAATCATGGGTCCTCTACCGGCACCACCTACGGCTCCTAGAACGCTTCCACCAGCGTTGTCTCCGCTCCATCCTCAACATCCATTGGAGCGCTTACATCCCTAACGTCGAAGTACTCGAGATGGCAGAGGTCGACAGCATCGAGTCCACGCTGCTGAAGATCCAGCTGCGCTGGATGGGTCACGTCTCCAGAATGGAGGACCATCGCCTTCCCAAGATCCTGTTATATGGCGAGCTCTCCACTGGCCACCGTGACAGAGGTGCACCAAAGAAAAGGTACAAGGACTGCCTAAAGAAATCTCTTGGTGCCTGCCACATTGACCACCACCAGTGGGCTGATATCGCCTCAAACCGTGCATCTTGGCGCCTCACAGTTTGGCGGGCAGCAACCTCCTTTGAAGAAGACCGCAGAGCCTACCTCACTGACAAAAGGCAAAGGAGGAAAAACCCAACACCCATCCCCAACCAACCAATTTTCCCCTGCAACCGCTGCAATCATGTCTGCCTGTCCCGCATCGGACTTGTCAGCCACAAACGAGTCTGCAGCTGACGTGGACTTTTTACCCCCTCCATAAATCTTCGTCCGCGAAGCCAAGCCAAAGAAGAAGGCAGAATGAGAACATTAGAGGTATAAGAATTGCAGATGATGATATAAGATTAATTTATTTGTTGATGATGTTTTGATATATTTAATTAATCCGGAACAATCTTTAATTTATTAGCAAGAATGTTTAGAACAATATGGTGTATTGTCAGGATATAAGGTAAATTGGGAGAAAAGTGAAATATTACCAATTTCTGATGCAAATTATGATCAGCGTAGAAAAATTACCAAATTTCATTGGACTGGTAAAGTTAAGTATTTGGGTATAATGATTGATGTAAATATTCAGTCATTGTATAATTTAAATTATGTACCATTAATGAGAAAGATTAAGGATGATTTGATTAAGTGGAAGGATTTGCCTTTGTCATTAGTAGGTCAGCTAAATTGTATTAAGATGAATGTTTTTCCACAAATTCAGTATCTTTTTCAGTCAATTCCTTGTTTACTTTTGAAATCTTTTTTTAAGGACTTAAATAAAGTAGTATGAGAATTTTTATGGAAGGGGAAGTTAGCTCGAGTAGCGATACATAAATTGATTTGGAAATATGCCTTGAAAGGTTTACAATTGCTTTATTTTAAAAATTATTATGAAGTAGCCCAATTAAGATTTATTAATTGCATGTTGGATGTTTCATATCCTCCTACTTGGGCTAGGGAAGAATTGGCTAGTATTTCAGAACCTTAATCATATCATATTTAAGTGGAATTCTGTTTTATTACAGAGATATAATGTACTGATTTTAAAACATTTGTTAGAGATTTGGACTAAAAGGAATTTATTGATAGGTATGAAAGGTAAAATATTGCTTCAGGCTCCAAAATATCAAAATAAATTGATTCCTTTTTTGGTGTATAATAGATTTTTAAAAGAATGGCAGATTAAAGGAATAAAATTGTTGCAGGATTGTTTAAAAGGAGGTAATTTTTTTAATCATTTAATTAACTTAGAGAGAAAATTTGGAATTTAAGTGAATATTTGTGTACTGTCAAATTAGAGCATTAATGAAAGATAATTTTTGAAGAGAAATGAAAATTTCTAAGTTAACGAAATTTGAGTTCTTGATTTCTCATTCATTAAATAAAGGTTTTATTTCTGAGATGGGAATGGGAAAATGACTTAATTTGTGATATTAATCAGGTCGATTGGGAGACTATGTGTTTTGATGGTGTGACTAAATTGCTTAATGTAAGATATAGTATGGTTAATTATAATTTTTTGCATCAGTTGTATCTGACCCCTGAGAAATTGAAAAAATATGGATTTAGTAATTCAGAAGTATGTTTTAGATGTGGATTATGTGTAGGAACATTTTTACACTCAGTTTGGATTTGTGATAAGGTTCAATCATTTTGGCAAAAAATTAGGGAATTTCTTCAAAAATTGTTTAAGATTAATTTTTTACTAGATCCAAAAATGTGTTTGTTGGGTTGTACTGTCCTATTTAGTGATTTGGGGTTGGACAAGTTTCAGACTGCTTTTCTTCATCTAGCATTGGCTGTAGCACGTAAATGTGTTGTGATTCCATGGAAAGATGAGGCTGAGGTAAATGTAACTCGTTGGCAGTATGAGTTGAGGTCTTGTATTTATATGGAGAAAATAGCATATAATTTGCATTAAAATTATGACTTTTTTATTAAGATGTGGTCGCCATATTTGAAATGTATGAGTTTAGTAATATCTTAAATTGTTGTATGTGCTTCTTTTATGATGTTTTTTATATGTTTCCCTTGCAGAGTTTGCTGACAGTGGGTGGAGGGGGGTGGGTTAGTTGTAGTTTTTCATTTTTATATTATGGACTTTGTATAAGTATTGTCTTGAAAAGTTTAAAAAAAGGTTAAAAAAGATACAAACAATCTCATCGGCTAAGACTTAACTTGTCAAAAATCTTCTGAATTAAATCTGCAATAATTGTATTTAGGATCATTCGGCATTTAATGCAAATTGTAAACAAATAAACAAAGTGCAAAGCCTTTACAGCACCAGCGATCAGGACCAGGATTCAAATCCTGCGCTGTCTGTAAGGAGTTTGTACGTTCTCCCCCATCCACATGGGTTTTCCCCAGAAGCTCTGGTTTCCTCTCACCATTCAAAACATACCGGACGTTGTAGGTTAATTGGGTGTAAATTTGGAGGCAAGGACTCATGGGCCGAAATGGTCTGTTACCGTGCTGTATGTCTAATTTTAAAAAAAATCTTCTGTTCTCTTCAATACCAACCTCCCCTTCATCATTTTTACATTTTCCACAGTCTTAAGGAAAGCAGCCAAAATATTAAAATACCTATTCCACCTGGTCACAATCTCTTCTCCTCCCCTCTCATTGGGTAGAAGATGCAGGACCTTGAATATAAGCATAACTAGATTCAAGTAAAGTTTCTTTTCCTCTGTTATAAGACTATTGAGTGGATCTCTCATTAGCAAAATGGTGATGCCCTTGTACTGTTTTTAACTGAGTCTTTTCTCTGTAACACAATACTCTGCATTTTTGTTTTACTTTGTACGACCTGTTGTACTTAAATATGGGATGACTTGTCTGGATCATGCAAGACATTTTTTAACTGTATCTTGGTACACTTTACATTAGACACTGAATTCAATTCAATATCATGCCAATTTATAACTTGTACACTGAATCTGTAACTTGGACAATTGGCTGCACTCTTGTTTCCACCTAATTTTATCCTAGCTTTTGGAGCCTACTTTCCTTGAATGAAGAATAAAACTTGAGAGTGGAGTGCTGTGAAATTGTCTTTAAGACATGCATAATAAGGTCACAATTGAAGTGGCGCAATGACGCTCCCAAGTTTTCAAACTCAAACAACCTGAGGGCACTAATACTTGTATCTGCAGATAAGCTACATATTTCTAATGGATAACAAATAAAACTTATGGGGACATTTACACTCCAAACTTTACCTTGGTGCAAAGTATTTTTTTTTAGCTTTGTCAAGACTTAGCTGTTAAAACCCAAACCATCTCATAAATTAAATGAACAGACATTCCTTAAAACATCATTGATAAAGATCATAGGATAATAAGTTCCTTACTGGGGACCTCCAGCTCTGAACTATTTGCTCATTTCTCATAAATCTAGCAAGCAATTTAATAATATTAAAGTTTCTCAGCCCATAATAGATCATTCTTTCATGTTTTGTTCTTTTTGTCCAGTCAATGCTAACAGAATCCTCAGATTAAACTGTTCAGCAATGACCTGCATTCAACTAACTTGTACCCTAATTTGGACATGGTACAGGGTTATGGGATGGTTATATATGATGTTTTGAACCATAGCAGTCTTAAAAAAAATTTATTAATTTTCCACAAAACATAGAATAATATAGAGAAAATGTGCAAAAAAAATATACATTGTCCTTGAATATAATAGTCAAACACTTTCAAATTAATTCAACGTTTACATATATTGACAGTTACATTGAGTAAGGAAATAAAAAGTTAAAGCATAAAACAAAAACAATCTAATTCTGACGGGAAAAAAAAAACAGATAAAAACCTACCAAAAAACAAAAACAACTGGTCATTCCATTCTGAGAGTAATTTCAATGTAAGTACAAAAGAGATCCATCCTGAGTAAATGCAACCACACTTGGGAGAAAAAAAAAAACAAACTGGAAATGGTTCAATTTTGTTTATTAGTTTGAGTCATTCAAAAATATTGAATAAATTGTTGTCAGGTTTTTTTGAAGTTAAAAAATGTCTGAATTCTATTTTTTTCTAAAAAAAAATCAATTGATAACTACTTCTAGCTTTTGGGCATTATTTCAACTTGAATCATTAGGACTTGTAGTTATTTTAAATCTTTTACATATGCTTATTACTCTGTAGATGCTCAATGGTACAGTTTGCATCAATAGTCTCCTAGTGCTGCAGAAATGTAAATATGAAAGATAATGTTCAGCTTTTAGATACATACAATATGAAGAATTTAACACACTGTTGGTAGTTGAATGAAAACAGCTCTTGAATATTTGATTCCAGCAATTTTAAGCCAGCGTAAAAGCAAAAATAAATTACGAAAGTAAGCTTGCGGCAAATATAAAAACCGACTGCAAAAGCTTTTATAAATATGTCAAGAGGAAAAGATTGGTGAAATCCAGAGTAGGTCCTTTGCAGTCGGAATCAGGGGAATATATAATGGGGAATAAGGAAATGGCAGACCAATTAAATTCTTACTTTAGTTCTGTTTTTACAAGAGAGGATACAAATAACCTCCCAAGGATGTTGGGAAACATAGAGACTAATGCAAGGGAGGAACTGAAAGAAATCAGTATCTCTAAGGACATGGTCTTGGGGAAATTGATGGGATTGAAGGCAAATAAATCCCAAGGGCCTGATAATCTACATCCTAGGGTACTTAAGGAAGTGGCCATTCAGATAGCAGATGCTTTAAGAATTATTTTCCAGAACTCGATAGACTCAGGATCAGTACCCATGGATTGGAGGGTAGCTAGTGTTACCCCATTATTTAAAAAGGGGGGTAGAGAAAAAGTGGGGAATTATAGGCCGGTGAGCCTTACATCAGTAGTGGGCAAAATGATGGAATCCATTATTAAGGATGTAATAGCGGAGCATATGACTAGCAGAGAAGGGATCGGACGGAGTCAACATGGAATTACAAAAGGTAAATCGTGCTTGACAAATCTATTGGAATTCTTTGAGATGGTGAGAGGTAAAATAGATGGGGGAGAGCCAGTGGATGTGGTGTACCTGGACTTCCAAAAGGCCTTCGATAAGGTCCCGCATAAACGACTGGCTTACAAAATCAAGGCTCATGGGACTGGGGGTAAAGTATTGATGTGGATTGAGAACTGGCTGGCAGGTAGAAGACAGAGAGTTGGGATAAATGGCTCATTTTCTGAGTGGCAGGCGGTGACCAGTGGGGTGCCACAGGGATCTGTACTGGGACCCCAGCTGTTCACAATTTACATTAATGATCTGGATGAGGGGATTGGATGTAATATCTCCAAATTTGCAGAAGACACTAAGCTAGGAAGGGTTGTGTGCACGGAAGAGGGGGTCAGGAAGCTCCAGTGTGATTTGGATAAATTGTGGGACTGGGCAGATACATGGCAAATGCACTACAATGTGGATAAATGTGAGGTTATCTACTTTGATACAAACCGGAGGGCAGATTACTATTTGAATGGCAATAGATTAAGAGATGGGGAAGTGCAGAGAGACTTAGGGGTACTTGTACACCAGTCTCTGAATGCGAGCATGCAGGTACAGCAGGTGGTTAAAAAGGCAAATGGTATGTTGGCCTTCATATCAAGAGGGTTTGAGTATAGGAACAAGGATACCTTACTGCAGCTGTACAGGGCCTTGGTGAGACCACACCTGGAGTATTGTGTGCAGTTTTGGTCACCTTATCTAAGGAAGGATGTTTTTGCAATGGAGGGAGTGCAGAGGCGATTCACCAGGCTGATACCTGGAATGGCAGGAATGACTTATGAGGAAAGATTGCGCAAATTGGGATTGTACTCGCTGGAGTTTAGAAGATTAAGAGGGGATCTCATAGAGACATATAAAATTCTGGCAGGACTGGACAGAGTGGATGCAGATGGGATGTTTCCAATGATGGGAAAATCCAGAACCCGGGGCCATGGTTTGAGGATAATAGGCAAACCATTTAGGACCGAGATGAGGAGGAATTTCTTTACCCAGAGGGTGGTGAATCTGTGGAATTCTTTGCCACAGAGGGCAGTAGAGGCAGGTTCATTAAATATATTTAAGAGGGAATTAGATCTATTTCTTCAGTATCAGGGTATTAAAGGTTACGGAGAGAAGGCGGGGACGGGGTACTGAACTTTAAGATCAGCCATGATCTCGTTGAATGGAGGAGCAGGCTCGAAGGGTCGAATGACCTACTCCTGCTCCTATCTTCTATGTCTCTATGTTTCTATGAGTTGAGATCATAAATTTTATTAGACCGATTTTAGGTTGTTTTTCAACAAAATATGTTCAACATCAAACTTAGTTGGGTCTAAACTTGTTTTCTGAATTAAGGTAGCTTTTTAAGAGGGTGTTTATTCTGGAATAAATCATAAAATTGCTGTAATAGAACATAGAACATCACAGCAAAGTGCAGGCCTTTTGGCCCACAATGTTTCTGACAAACTTATATAAACCTATTCCACCATTAACCTAACCCTTCCCAAACTCAGAGCCCATAAACATTCCTGCCATGACAGACAACAGCCACATAATATAATTTAAGATTTTGCTTAATCAGAAATGAACATCAAATTTTGAACAAAATTCCTGAGAGAAGGCTGACAAATAGATTTCTGTCAGCACTATTTTGGTTTATTGCTTTGCCAATAATTTTCTTGATAAGTTTGAGTTACAAGGATGCGACCGAGTAGACAATTTGCAAGTTATTTTATGTTCATGTCTGTGTGAACACATGATTATATATAAGACCCACTGGCTAAAATTGAAATCAATGATTGGATTTTGAAGCTTTTGGACAGAATTGGACAAAATAATACCATAGAAACAATTGTTCTTTGCGTAAGCTAAAGATTGGCCTAAACATTTAAAAGGATCTTGAGAAATGTAGCTCTCCTGGGTGGAACAACCTTTATCTATAATAACTCCAAAATTACAGCTATACTATCTAGAGTCACAAATGCCACACCATCAACAACCTGGGGTCACATCAACCATAAACTGAAGTAAAAAAAATCACATGAACACTAAGACTAAAAGAACATATTAGAGGGTAATAAGTGACAACACAAGCACTCCAAAGCCTATCCATTATCAACAGTACCCAACTGAGGAGTGCAATGGAATACTCTGGTCTTTTCTGGATAAATACAATATCAATAATGATTACAAGGCTCAATGTCATTGGAAACACAGCAGCCCACTTAATTGATATTCTATCTGCTATTGCACACAATGACTACAGTCAGCAACCTGTCCAAAAATACATTGGTTATTCCAGTGGTCCCTCCCAATTAAATTAAATATATAATTGAGGTAAACAAAAGCTTTAGTCACATGCAAACACTTGCAGGTAGCATCACCTTGAACTGAAAATATCTGTTGCTTCATTATCACTGGTTTAATTCCCAGATCTACTTCCCCAGTGGCAAAGGGCTGCATGGGTGCAAAGGCAGACAGATATCTCTTTAACTGGATTCTGGACTTCCTATTGAAAAGACTGCAGTCTGACTGGGTTGACATCGAGCACTATCACGCTGAGAGTTCCCAACTCTCTGAAGCCTTTTCCTGTCCTGTGAATTGGCACGTCCATACTAGACAATGATGCAACCAGTCAGCATGTGCTCTCCATGATACAGCCACACATCAAGGGTGTATGCTCAGCTCTCTCCTGTTCACACTACTGACCCACAAATGCAATGCCACATCCAGCTCAACAGAGTTATCAAGTTTGCAGATGACTTGACAGTAGTTGCCTCATTAGCAAAAATGAAGAGTCGGACTGCAAAGTAGAGGTGGGAGATCTTGTGAAATGGTGCGAGAATAACCACCCTCCACTACACATTAATAGCTTGGTGGTGGAGAGAGAGGTGATCACCAAATTCCTTGGAGTTCACATATGAAGTGACCTATCAAGGACACATAATTTGTTAGGAAGGTATTAGTTAACTTGTAGTTAGCAACTGCACTTGCTTAGAAGGCTGAGTTGGGCAAGACTACCAGTGACAATTCTCTCACTTTCTACAGGAGTTCTATTGAGAGCGGCCTGGCCGCTGCATCACAGTGTGGTATAGTTGCGGAAGATCACTCGATTGGAGATCAATCCACAGGACCATAAAAGCATCAGAGAGGATCACTGGTGCTGTCCTCGACCCAATGATGGGATTTACAGGGATCATCATTTAAAGAGGGCTCCAAAAGTCAGACAGGACCCCGCATGCAGCATCTTCCAGCTCTTCCTGTCAGCAAAAAGATACAGAAGTGTCAGGGCCAGAACCACCAGGCTGAGGAATAGTCCCTTCCCATGGGCAGTGAGAATGCTGAATGACTGCTAAACAACTCTCCGTGACTCTACAATTTATTAAGAATATTTATTTTAATATATGTACATATTCATATATGTACCGTGTGTGTGTGTGTGTGTGTGTGTGTGTGTGTGTGTGTGTGTGTGTGTGTGTGTGTGTGTGTGTGTGTGTGTGTGTGTGTGTTCCGCAATGTGAACCAGAGAACACTATTTTGTTGGGTTGTACATGGGCCACTTTAGTTGCCCATTCAGAGCCAGCTCTTCAGCGCTTGACGTCTTGTTTTGCGGAAACTGCCAAAATGTTTGGCCTGGAAGTAAGCCTGAAGAAAACTGAGGACCTCCATCAGCCAGCTCCCCACCATGACTACTAGCCCCCCCACATCTCCATCGGGCACACTGAACTCAAAACGGTCAACCAGTTTACCTATCTCGGCTGCACCATTTCATCGGATGCAAGGGTCGACAACGAGATAGACAACAGACTCGCCAAGGCAAATAGCGCCTTTGGAAGATTACACAAAAGAGTCTGGAAAAACAACCAACTGAAAAACCTCACAAAGATTAGCGTATACAGAGCTTTGTCATACCCACACTCCTGTTCGGCTCCGAATCATGGGTCCTCTACCAGCATTACCTACGGCTCCTAAAACGCTTCCACCAGCGTTGTCTCCGCTCCATCCTCAACATTCATTGGAGCAACTTCATCACCAACATTGAAGTACTCGAGATGGCAGAGTCTGCAAGCATCAAATCCATGCTGCTGAAGATCCAACTGTGCTGGGTAGGTCACGTCTCCAAAATAGAGGACCATCGCCTTTGCAAGATCATGTTATATGGCGAGCTCTCCACTGGCCACCGAGACAGAGGTGCACCAAAGAAGAGGTACAAGGACTGCCTAAAGAAATCTCTTGGTGCCTGCCACATTGGCCACCGCCAGTGGGCTGATATCGTCTCAAACCGTGCATCTTGGCACCTCACAGTTTGACGGGCAGCAACCTCCTTTGAAGAAGACCACAGAGCCCACCTCACTGACAAAAGACAAAGGAGGAAAAACCCAACACCCAACCCCAACCAACCAATTTTCCCTTGCAACTGCTGCAACCGTGTCTGCCTGTCCCGCATCGGACTGGTCAGCCACAATCGAGCCTGCAGCTGATGTGGACATTACCCCTCCATAAATCTTCGTCCGCGAAGCCAAGCCAAAGACAAGACAAGACTGGTACAATGACAAATAAATTTGAACTTGAACTTGAAATACTCTGATTGCTTCAGGGTCACCCACGCAATGTGAACTGAAACTGACTCCGCAGTTCCCTCCTATAACCCCATGAAGGGAAAATCTACCCCACTGCCTTCACTTAATTTACAGTGATGACCAAATTAAGCTGGTGCAAAAAGAGCAACCATTTCAGTGCCAACCACTACCTACCTGCAACCAAACAGATAATTATACCCATTATATCTGAAAAATCCGATGCACTGCTTAATCTCAACTAGAAGAGAAACCATGCAATATTCTCAGCCAAAAACAGGATATAAAAAGCACCGGTCCAATACGAATATAAGGCAAGACTTAAAAGAAATTTGTTTGGATTTAAAGCGAATTTGACATTAAGTTGAGTCCAATTAGAGGAGCCGCAACAATGAGAGAACTGGGCAATTGCTCAGATGTACCAATGTGTGCAGGTAAGGCATTTAACTGATCCATCTTAAGCCCTTCAACTCACTTTGAATGCTTATCTGAGTATTTTCTTTCATAACTCCCAACTTAATGCTTTTAATCCCAAAATAATAAATCCTCCTTGCATAATGTAGTGGAGGGTGAATTTTTTTGTGATCTTTATCTTGAAAGAAATATAGGTTAATCATTGAGTACAGAATTGCTGGAAAGCCTTTGCCATAGCAAAAATATCCAGAATGGCAACAATTCCCAATGCTTCAGCCACATTGATCTATTACCACTGAACACAGAACCTTCACCTTCTACAGTACCAGGTCATTCTACATTACGCAAGGTGGTGATCAGTGATTAAGAGCCTGCTATTGAGCATGTGTTTGGCAAAAGTAGCTTGCATTTATTTTACCATTCAGATTACCAACACTGCCAATTTAACACATTTGTATTAACTATGTTGGTTATATATCTTTGTTTCTTACAGATGCTGAGGAACCTGCTAAGACTCTCCAGCACTTCTGTGTATTGCACAGAACTCCACCATCTGCAGACTTTCTTGTTCAACATCTTTACCCATATCTCTAGGCAACCACTGTTACATATGGATTTTAAAACAAACTTAGTATCCGGAATCAGAATAAGAATTTATTGTCATGAACATGTATCACAAATTAATTTTGTTTTGTGCCAGCATCATTGTGCATTACAGGTGCAAAAATTACATCTCCTTAAATACATTTTTCCAAAAACAAAATGACTACAAAAAAAGAGGAAAAAGTGATATACTATCTGTGGTCTATCGTCCATTGTGAAATCTGATTGCAGAGGGGAAGAAGCTGTTTATTTACTGTTTGGGTGTTCCTCTTCAGGCTGCCATACCTCCTTCCCGATGGTAGTTGTGAAAAGAGGGCATGGCCTGGATGATGAAGGTCCTTGAAGATAGAGGTTGCTTTTTTGAGACACCGCCTCTTGTAGTTGTCCTTAATGGAGTGAAGACTGATGTCCAGGATGACATTGGCTGAGTTCCCAACTCTCTGAAGCCTTTTCCTGTCCTGTGAATTGGCACGTCCATACTAGACAATGATGCAACCAGTCAGCATGTGCTCTCCATGATACACCTGTTGAAATTTGCAAGAGTCTTTGGTGACATTCCAAATCCTCTCAAATTCCTCATGAAATATAGGTGCTTCATGATTCTTCATGATTGCATTGACATGTAAGCACCAGGATAGATCTTCAGAGATGTTGACACTTGGGAATTAGAAATTTTTTACCCTTTCCACTGCTGAGCCCTCTTTGAGGACTGGCTTGTGTTCTCCTTGTTTTCCCTTCCTTATTTTTTGTATATTTTATTTGTTTCCATACATGTATTAATATCAAGATACAAAGATTAATAGTTATATAGCCTTATCAAATCCATTATACATGTTTCATACCCTCCAAAAAACCCCACCAACCCCTTCCCTCCAAAATAGGCCATAAAAACAGGAAAAAAAAGAGAAAGAAAAGAGAAAAATGATACTTGGTTACCAACGTGTCAGCACCATTCAGTCAATTTTCGCCTTTTCAGTATTATTTTATTATTCCAAGGAGTTAACAAGGTTTCATGACATTAAGATACAAATAAGTTGCAGAAACTCAGCAGCTCTCGCAAAGCCCATAGGGAGGCAAAGGTATATAACAAATGTTTATAAATTTATAAATTTATACCTACAATATGTAAATATCGACTCCAAATTTTCAAAAAAGTAACATTTATTTCTTAAGTTATATACAGTCTTCTCAAGCAATATATAGCTATGTATTTCCACATGTCATCTTTCAATGCCTAAATGCGAATCTGATTTCCATGTCACTGCTATACATTTTCTTACAACAGCCAACACAATTTTCCCAAGCTCCTTTTGATAAAAACTCAATTTCAATTTTGGTCTTATCACTGAAATATTACCCAGTAAAAAGAAGATTTGATCTTGATCTAACTAGATTTGATCTAACTCCAGTACCTTGTTCCAAGAATGTTCCTAGTTCTATCTAAAATGGTCTCAATTTTGAACATAACCATGAAGAATGCAAAAAAGTCCCAGTGTCTCAATCACATAATATTTATCTGATAAATCTGACTTCAATATATTTAATTTTTGTTGGGTAAGATATAATTGATGTAAAAAGTGATACTGAACCAATCTATATCTAACATTTATTGTATTGTCATTCTATCATAACATAATTCCAACCAATTTTTCTCCCCAATATTAATATTTAGGAGGTTTCCCTTCTTTAAGTCCACATCCAGTTCCTTACTTTTGCTAATAGAGAGTGGAAGGTTGTTGTCTGACTTGAGGCCTGAGCTTGTATACCTTGACAAAGGGCTCAGGGCCAAAACATTTATTATATACCTTTGCCTCCCTATGGGCTTTGCGAGAGCTGCTGAGTTTCTGCAACTTATTTGTATCTTAGTCAAAATGAGGGATGGTGGGAATGTGAGAGGAGTGCACAGAACACCATTCTCATTACAACTCAGCAAAATCCCACCTGCTGATGTGAGAGACACATTTACATCGTATCTGTAAGGTATAGGAAAATATGCTTGAATATGCAGATTGGGGTCCTACACCCATAGTGTTCCAGGAATTCTTTGGTGAATGGGTTAGTTTTCCTTTCCTTAAGCTTGCTGGGTTTTTTTTGGTCTGGTGGAATACTAATTCCAGCCTCTGCTGGGTCCCATGTTGATGGCAGTGACCTTTCCTAAAATCACATTCATGGCATCAGCCTTGATTCAGAATCTGTTGGCAATTGATTTTATGTGACTGACCCAATTGAACAAACTGTTGTGAGGCTGTGAGGAGGTCGATGTATTGAGTTATTGGACTTGATAATAACTTAATGATTCCGATTTCTTCTCCGATTGGTTTTGAAGAAATATGACACAAGACTAGGATTCCCTGATTTAATGTCCATGAAGCAAAAGGATCACGTCACTGTCCACAATTTAGATTCATTGTGCCTATTAAATCTACCAAATTCCAAAGAACCAAAATACAAGCTAAAAATCCTTGTTCATAAGTAAGAACATCACTTTTCAATAGTGACCACTGTACTGTAACAGACCTCATTCTTGTAATTCAATGCATTCAATTCTAATGCTGGATTTTGAAAAATCACTCTCTACTTCTTTAAATTTCCACCTTTATCTCTCAATTTTTCTATTTTAATTTTGTGTTCTCTTTACAGTCCCTGTAAAGTCTCATTCTCCTTCACTCTGAATATCTTAGCCATTATAACGTGATTCCAGCCTTCCTGCAGCAAATAGCAATCACTACAATGAGATGGAACTCTACAACAAATATACTGGTTTAGGTAAATCATGTACATCAAGTCGTCAAGTTTATTGTCATCTAATTGCACAAGTACAATCCAATGAAACAGCATTCTCCAGTCTTCGGTGCAACCAGACATAACTCACATACAGACAAACAATACATATGTTGGACAAGTATTTTATCGATACAAATAAATATGGTTTCATGAATATGAGAATCTCAGATGGTTAGTGCGAGCAGTTCCTTTGGTCATTCAGCTTTCTCA
This sequence comes from Narcine bancroftii, assembly GCF_036971445.1. NCBI lineage: Eukaryota > Metazoa > Chordata > Chondrichthyes > Torpediniformes > Narcinidae > Narcine > Narcine bancroftii. The sequence continues at coordinate 204,664,636 of NC_091471.1, read as the reverse complement.
CTGCCCATGGGAAGAAACTTTCAGCCTGTATTCCTGTATCTCTTCCCCGATCATACCAGCTGAAAGATGTTGTGTGCAGGGTGGCAGAGTCCTCAATGATTTTGTGTGGCCTCTTCATACATTTATTTTATAGAATGTACAAACATGTAAATTGGGGCAGGAGTCGGATACCACACTACTTTAGCTGGGTTCACCCTTTAACAAGATCATGGCAGATCAGATTGTAATCTTTCTTTTTTAAATATTTTATTTTAAAGTTTGCATACATATAGCATATACTTCCATCATTTTAATACAGATTGATACTGACTACAAAACCAAAACATACCCCCTTCACTTAAAAACTAAAACCCTCCAACTCCCCCCAAAAAACAAATCAATCATTACTTATACATGTTAATAATGTATGGTAGCATATTAAAGAAAAGAAGAAGAAAAAGAAAGATAAAAATGCTGGATTGTACTAAGGCAGGTCAGGGAGTATAGAGGGCTTGACTATCAAATATTATCTGTGCTCTCTGGTGAGGTCGTAAGGAACAGTGATTAGAAAAGAATAAAACTAACACATAGTACCTATCTTATATATATATGGGCTCCATATTTTCAGGTATGTATTATATTTATTTCTCTAATTTTCCCCTGCAACCGCTGCAATCGTGTCTGCCTGTCCCGCATCGGACTTGTCAGCCACAAACGAGCCTGCAGCTGACGTGGACTTTTTACCCCCTCCATAAATCTTCGTCCGCGAAGCCAAGCCAAAGAAAGAATTTTATGTAATTTTTTCCAATGGAATGGTCTTTTGTATTTCTGAATGCAGTCTGTCTATGCCCAGATAAGAATCTAATTTCCAGGTGACTGCAATACATTTTATTGCAACTGCCAGTACTATTTTCACAAATTTTCATTGAGTAGATGTAAGGACTATTTTAGGATTGGTTCCCTCAAAATTCCCTAACAAAAATAAATCAGGATTTTGTAGATATGAAATATTAGTAATTTGTTCCAACAAATTTTACCCCAAACAGTCTTACTTTTGCAGATTGTAATCTCAATTCTAGATTCCCATCCAACCAATAATCTTTTGCCCCCTTACTCATCAAGCTACTATTGACCTCTGCTTTAAAAAAAAATTATTCTTTCATCAGAAGAGAGTTCTAGAAATTCAGAATCCCCTGAGAAACAAATTTCACATTATCTGTCTGAAATAGCTGGCGCCTCATTTTAAATCAGGGACCCTTTGTTTTGATATCTCCCATCAGAGGAAGTCATCCTCTCCACATCCACCCTGTAAAGAACCAACAGGATTTAAAATGCTTTAATCAAGTCTACTCTCACTCTTCTGAACACTAGCCAAAATGTGGAGACACAATATGGAAAAGCCAAGCAGATGGTCGAACAACATGCGGGCGTAATTGTCAACATTTCATGTTGAAGCACTTTTTTGAGACTGATCACGGAGATAGCCAGTGTGAGGAGAGGGTTGGAGGGGTAAGACAGGCATCAGTAGGAGATGGGTGAAGCAGGCAAAGGAAGTGTGACAGTGGAAGTGTGAGGATTGGGAGACAGAAGCAGATGAACCACAGAAGAAGAGATTTCAGAGGACCTGGAATGGCAGGCCCAACTTGAGAGCTGATGCAGGTGGAGAAGCGATAATATCCTTACAAGAGATAAGCTGGGATCTTTTGTCTCGTAACTTCATTCTCCAATCCCTATCTCTCTATCACCACAGTCTGATTCTCCAACATCTCCTATTGGCCCCTAAATCACCCTTCCTACTCTCTCCTCCTTATGCTTGCAATTTCCTCTCTCCATGAGCAATTATGATGAAGCTCTCAGCCCAAAATGTGGGCAGTTTCATTGCCTTCCCAATGCTACTCAATTCATTGAGTTCCTCCAGCAGATTGTTTTTTGCATCTGTCAATCTCTTTAAGTATAACCACCCATTCCAGGTATTACTGCATCTCTTTAATCATTTGATCATTCATTTCAAATTAAAATGGAGTTCAAGGCAAAATATTACACTTTCACTGTTTCACTCTCTCTAATTCTGGCAGGGAAAGTGAAGAGAAGGAGAGAGAAGCTGAAGGTCAGGCTCAAGGTGTAAGAAGCAAGATTACCAAAGAGGGAATTCATCAACCATTAAGGGCCCATTTCTGTGCTGTGTGATTCTATAATGCTACAACTCCCAATTACTCCATTTGACCATCCAGTCCCTACAACAGATGTTGGAAAAGCTGTTTACTATCTTGACTTCATAAAATCTGCAATACAATGTACTGAGCCATGACCTGAGGCCTTGATCAATAACAAACATGGTCACCTGTGGTCTTAAATTTCCATGAGATTAGCTTGTGGCAGGTGTGTGCAGGGGATGTGCGGTGCAGTCAAGAGGTAGAGAAGACCAGAATTTGGCAGATGAATGATGGTTTGTTCTGCAGGGGAAATGACTTTATTAAATTGGATTTGTCATTTGTCGATCATCAACATAAGTCACTTCAATTTGATGTGTAACAGGCTTCCCTAAGGTCAAACAGAGAGCAGGAAAAGATGTGCAATAGCAGAGCTCCTTTGCTGAACTGGGCAGGTCTCAAAGTGCTTTATAGCCAAAAGACCACTTTTGAATGCAGTCACTGTTAAAATGTTTCACTATACAGTCAATTTGCACACAACAAACTGTTTACAGAAGTCTCACCATCAAGTCATTTGGAAAGTTACTGGGGTATGAAGCAGTTTCTTTTGTTCCTCAGAGTATTGTGTGGATTTGAAGTTCAGGGTAAAGCGGAATGGCAGGGGGTGGGGGTGGGTGTTCAAGATTCACGATTCAAAATTCCTTTTATTGTAACGTACTAATATAAAAAAATGTAACATACAAAGTGAAGCAAAAGAGAGTCCCTTCAGGCAAAAGAGAGTCCCTTGAGAGACACTGAGTATCCTTAAATTTGCCTCCAGTGCTTCTGTAGGGTACAGGTGATTTCCTGGAGTAGTGGGGGTAGGTAGAAAACAACCAGGAAATCCAGAAGCTGCTGGCAAAGAAGTGAGCTGCCCACCAGGCTCACCTTGAAAAGCCGTCCTGGCCAGAGAAGAAATGAGCCTTCCGTCGTGCATGCAGTCATCTTCAGCGCAAACTCCGGGAGATCCAAAATGAGTGGTGGACTAGCCTCACCAAACGAACCCAGCTCAGCACGGACATTGGCGACTTCAGGGGTTTTTACGAGCGTCTAAAGGCTGTGTACGGCCCCTCACCCCAAGTCCAAAGCCCGCTGCACAGCTCAGATGGCAAAGTCCTCCTCAGCGACAAGATCTCCATCCTCAATCGATGGTCAGAACACTTCCAATCTCTTTTCAGTGCCAACCGCTCAGTCCAAGAATCCGCCCTGCTCCAGCTCCCTCAACAGTCCTTAAGGCTAGAGCTGGATGAGGTCCTCACCCGGGAAGAGACATATAAGGCAATTGAACAACTGAAAAGTGGCAAAGCAGCAGGTATGGATGGAATCCCCCCCAGAGGTCTGGAAGGCTGGCGGCAAAACTCTGCATGCCAAACTGCATGAGTTTTTCAAGCTCTGCTGGGACCAAGGAAATCTGCCTCAGGACCTTCGTGATGCCATCATCATCACCCTGTACAAAAACAAAGGCAAGAAATCAGACTGCTCAAACTACAGGGGAATCACGCTGCTCTCTATTGCAGACAAAATCTTCGCTAGGATTCTCCTAAATAGAATAATACCTATTGTCGCCGAAAATGTTCTCCCAGAATCACAGTGCGGCTTTCGCGCAAACAGAGGAACTACTGACATGGTCTTTGCCCTCAGACAGCTCCAAGAAAAGTGCAGAGAACAAAACAAAGGACTCTACATCACCTTTGTTGACCTCACCAAAGCCTTCGACACCGTGAGCAGGAAAAGGCTTTGGCAAATACTAGAGCGCCTCGGATGCCCCCCAAAGTTCCTCAACAAGGTTATCCAACTGCACGAAAACCAACAAGGTCGGGTCAGATACAGCAATGAGCTCTCTGAACCCTTCTCTATTATCAATGATGTGAAGCAAGGCTGCGTTCTTGCACCAACCCTCTTTACAATCTTCTTCAGCATGATGCTGAAACAAGCCATGAAAGACCCCAACAATGAAGACGCTGTTTACATCCGGTACCGCTCGGATGGCAGTCTCTTCAATCTGAGGCGCCTGCAAGCTCACACCAAGACACAAGAGCAATTCGTCCGTGAACTACTCTTTGCAGACGATGCCGCTTTAGTTGCCCATTCTGAGCCAGCTCTTCAGCGCTTGACGTCCTGTTTTGCGGAAACTGCCAAAATGTTTGGCCTGGAAGTCAGCCTGAAGAAAACTGAGGTCCTCCATCAGCCAGCTCCCCACCATGACTACCAGCCCCCCCACATCTCCATCAGGCACACAAAACTCAAAACGGTCAACCAGTTTACCTATCTCGGCTGCACCATTTTATCGGATGAAAGTATCGACAACGAGATAGACAACAGACTCGCCAAGGCAAATAGCGCCTTTGGAAGACTACACAAAAGAGTCTGGAAAAACAACCAACTGAAAAACCTCACAAAGATTAGCGTATATAGAGCCGTTGTCATACCCACACTCCTGTTCGGCTCCGAATCATGGGTCCTCTACCGGCATCACCTACGGCTCCTAGAACGCTTCCACCAGCGTTGTCTCCGCTCCATCCTCAACATTCATTGGAGCGACTTCATCCCTTACATCGAAGTGCTCGAGATGGCAGAGGCCGACAGCATCGAATCCACGCTGCTGAAGGTCACGTCTCCAGAATGGAGGACCATCGCCTTCCCAAGATCGTGTTATATGGTGAACTCTCCACTGGCCACCGTGACAGAGGTGCACGAAAGAAGAGGTACAAGGACTGCCTAAAGAAATCTCTTGGTGCCTGCCACATTGACCACCGCCAGTGGGCTGATATTGCCTCAAACTGTGCATCTAGGCGTCTCACAGTTCGGCGGGCAGCAACCCCCTTTGAAGAAGACTGCAGAGCCCACCTCACTGACAAAAGACAAAGGAGGAAAAACCCAACACCCAACCCCAACCAACCAATTTTCCCTTGCAACCGCTGCAACCATGTCTGCCTGTCCCACATCAGACTTGTCAGCCACAAACAAGCCTGCAGCTGACATGGACATTACCCCTCCATAGATCTTCGTCCGCGAAGCCAAGCCAAAGGAGGAAAAGGAGGAGGGGGTAGGGAATTGGGGTTATTTATCAACACCATATTCTGAAAAGTTTTGCTTTGGAATGTGGTCTGGACCTGAACAAGCGGAGAGAACCTGGATGAATGAGTTTATGCCATGCTATTCATACCTGGGGGAGAATGAGCCCCCACACAATACAGCAGCTTAACAGTACTGGTTGTTAGAGCATATTGAGACTCACCTTGTGTCCCTTCCTCATACTAAGAGCAAACAAAATTTGCCCAGTATTAATTTAAAAACTAAACAAGATTTATTACAGTCTCAAATAGTTAAACTGCTGATGCTAAATTAATAACATGTTGCAATTTTAAAATACACTTAAATGTTTCCCATTTCCATTTGTTAAACTAAATGTTGTTTTATTCATTCTTCTTCTTTGGCTTGGCTTCGCGGACGAAGATTTATGGAGGGGGTAAAAAGTCCACGTCAGCTGCAGGCTCGTTTGTGGCTGACAAGTCCGATGCGGGACAGGCAGACACGATTGCAGCGGTTGCAGGGGAAAATTGGTTGGTTGGGGTTGGGTGTTGGGTTTTTCCTCCTTTGTCTTTTGTCAGTGAGGTGGGCTCTGCGGTCTTCATCAAAGGAGGTTGCTGCCAAAATATGTATCATATTTTAATCAATGAATGGGCAGATTTACTCAATGTACCTGTGGTAAAGTGAAAATTTGTTAGCATTAATCAACATCAGGAAGCTGTAAAGATGGAGTAAATAGTCAAAATGAGAAACTCTAAACTTTATACATTTCAACTTTAAGAAACTGAAATGAATGAGTAAAAACAGCAGCTATTCAATATTAAAATAATAAACATAAAAGCATCCATGTTAAATAATGCTACAGAGACTTTGTTATCTACTTCTTGAGGTAAAAGGTGGAGTGTGTAAAAACAGGAATTAAGTTCCCTCACCCTCCCAAAGCACCTTCCTTGGCCTCTTTTACTGACTGCAATGATTGGCCTTGATGCTGGTGGCATAATGAACAATGGCCTGAAGACTCTTGCCTTTATGAATATCTATTCCTGGAACAGATTGTCCTTGCAGTATACTGAGAGTGAGAAACTGGGTTATGTCCTCCAGTGCCACTTGTGTGTCAGTATAAAGCTAGAATCAATTGGAAGCAATAGCTGTGTGGTCTTTCAAGCCATTTATGAGTGTAGAGTTTACCAACATGGTCAGAGGCCATTGTCAATGCAGAGATTGATGGTAGTTGTGATGCCCTACTAGGTCGCCTGGACACACTGTAAACCATCTCTAACAGCTTCCTCTAGCCTCTTTCCTATGATTTGAACATTATTTGTCTTAACCTCCATGGGATTGTTGGCCCAGCTTCTACTCCATTGACATTGAGAAGACCTGTTTGATAGCCAACCTTTGACCAGACTCCTGGATGTCCTGTTCAGAACAGCATCAGTCATCCAACCTTGACAATCTGTCAGACAGCTGCAATGAATCACCAAAGTCCTATAATTGCTTATTGATTATTGAAGGTGCAGAATTAGTGTGTGAACATAACCCACCTCAAAATAGGGTGGGAAGATTTATAATTACATTAGCAATCACAACAATCACTGGCACTTATAAATTAGCTGTTCTACAGGCAGTATCAGTAGGCAGACCTCTTGACTATGCAGATCAGAGTCACTGATATAATTAAAATATAGATCAGAGTGTTTAGAGAAGTGTGGGTGAATTATGTGTTGTATATATTCCCCTTGCAGGCTTTCACTTTGTTGTCAAATAGCCAAAGGTAGTTTCTAGATTGTTTTTATGCTCCTCCTGGCTTCAAGTCAAGCTACGTCACATTTATTTGTCATTAATACCATGCATTGCATATAAAGACGAGATAGCATTTCTCCAGGACCACGGAAAATAGAAGTTACAATATTAAGACATATTCAATAAGGTTGTAAAGTCCCATGTACAGTATCCACATATGTTTTGGGAATTCAGGAGCCTGATGGGTTGGGGGGGAAGAACTGTTGCCCAATCTGAAAATAAGGGCCCGAGAGCTATGGTATCTCCTACTAGATGGCAGAAGGGAGAGCAGTTGACATGAGGGGTGTGTGAAGTGCATCACAATGTTTATTGCTTTCCGTGTGGATTGTGTGTTGTAGATATCCGTCGTGGTAGGAAGAGAGCCCCCAGTGATCTTTTCCACTGACTTCACTATGTGTCTTACGGTCTGAGGTGGTACAGCTTCCAAACATAGTGCATCATTGCTAAACCATGACTGCTCTCTGCCCTTGTCTCTGTGTTCACCCTTGCAGACCTGACAGATTGATGCCAGATATTACGGTCACATTGAAACAGATATGCTACAAGTGAGGCACATTCTTGGCAAGTTAGGATATGTAAATTCCTGATAGTTTGAGTCCCCCATTTACTATTTTTGGATCCAATCACAATCCAAATGTCAGAAATGCTCCATTATAGCTACACCAGACAGGAAATTTTTATAAATATATATAAAAATTGCAAATATGCTGGCCAGAAAACTCCCTTACCCCATGTGACTTTTTGAGTAATTTTCAATTATTGAGTATTAATAATCAAAAGCACTCATTAAAAATTTATCTGTTGGGATAATCCTCTAGGCAAAGTAGATGAATTGAAGATGTTGGTGCTTCTTTTGGTGTATTTGTTCTCATCAATGCAGCTTGTATTACTGTGGATTCCATGTGATGAGTTAGCATTGTTTTGCATACCTATGATGTGTACCAAGAGGAGAGGTTCAATTTCTTCAGGAATTCTTTAAGGTTTTATTTCCGCAACCTGAGTTTATATCTGTAAGCCTCTAATTTCAATTAAAGCAGAGAGGAAATTGAATATCATATCAAAACCTTCATCACACATTCTGCCTCACCCCTTCTCCATCCTTAGAGGTTGCTTGGATTAAAACCTGATCTGAAGTCAGCCTAAATTTTTGATATACAACCCAACCCAGACCTAGTGCATAAAGTCAGATCAGGTCGAGTGGCTATGGTTCACCATCCAGAACCACACATACTTATTATTTCACTAATATCTTGGACTATGTAACTCAAAGTAAGACTGGGTCCTGTGGGTTCAGGAAGGGACAATGTCATGAAAAATTGCTCTCAAACTGTGATTTTAATTATTGAAACTCTTGCATTTTTTTAAGGCATTGTGCTAGACATTTTATTATGCCGTGTATTATTTATGTCTGCTACATACACAATTTCTTGTGGCAATTTTACAAAGTTTGTGGGTTTCCTTCTTGGCCCCCCCTTGTGACCAAGGCACTAAATACCTGAAGACACTCTGGCATACACAATGGCAAGCATTACATGCTTCTTTCACTCATGCATGATCCACAGACAGTACAAGCCACTCAGGCAGAAGAAGCAACACTCGCTTGCTTAACCTATTCTATATTATATTGTCTCCCCATCCAAATGGCAGCCCTCTCTTTCAAATCACAGCTCCTAATCATTGACTCTCCCCAATCCATATCTAAAATCAATTCCAATCCACCAAGGGCTGAACTCACTCTCAGGACCATTCTCTCGACTGAGACCCCATCTGGATGAGGTCCAATATGAATCATGATATTAATCACAGTGTTAGAGCCATACAGTGTGGAAATAGATCCGATAGCGCAACCTGCCCATGCCAGTCACAATGCTCCTCCCATCATTCCCACCTGCTTGTATTTGGCCCAGATCACTCAAGCTATCCATGTACCTGTCCAAATGTTTCTTAAACATTCCAAACACCTTCTTTGGAACCGATTCCACACACCCACCACCCACTGTAAAAAAAGTTACTCAAGTCCTTGTTAAATCTCTACCCTTTTGCCTTAAACCTATGTTCTCTATTCTTGATTCCCTTCCTCTGGTCAAAAAACTCTATGCATTCACCCAATCTATTAGTCTCATGATTTTGTGCACCACATCTTCCTGCACTCCAAGAAATAAAGCCATAACCTGCTCAACCTCTCCCTATAGTCAGACCTCTGAGTTCTGGCAACAAACTTGTAAATCTTCTCAGCAACTCTCCAGATTGACAATATCTTTCTTGTGGCCTGGTTACCACAAATGAACATTATACTCCAAATGTGGCCTCACTAATGTCTTGTACAACTGCAACATGACATCTTAATCTCTATGAAGATCAATATAACAAAAGCCTTTTTTTGACCACCCTATCTGTCTTTGATGCCACTTTCAAGGTACTATGTATATACTGCTACTTGTCGATCTCTCCTCTGCATTTTAAACACTCCCCATGACCCTACCATTAACTGTGTCTATCCTACCCATGTTAGACTTCCAAAAACACTACACCTCACATTTCTCTATATTACATTTTTAGCAACCATCTTCACTATATACAATATGCGACACTTCACTGTCATCCTCTACATTTTTCCAAATGATCCAGAAATAAGGCTGGGTACTTAGTGGAATGGATCAGGTTGATATATCTAACACCCAACAATTAGTTCATGTTGCCCCAAAGCAACCATGTCATTCTATCCAAGAGCTACCATGTTTTCATTGCACAGGATTGGACCAGGTCACCTGTTTAGCACTATTCAGCCCCACCAAAAATTGAACTTAAGCCAATCAATATTCTGCACTTTTAATTATACTTATTGATCACATTTCTTGCAAAATCTAACCAGTTTAGTCCAATGTCAAAGAGAAGCTAAAAATAAATAGCTAATTTTCCTTCTACCCATACCAGATATTGATATTTATGTCAGTCAAACAGGGCTGTGAACGGAGAGGAAAAGCTTAGCCCATTTCAGACCACCTCTGGCTGAAACAACTCTGCTGGATATAATGTCTACATCAAGAGATAGATGGAATAGAGTTAACCAGTGTAAAAAACACTTGTGAAGACACTTCTAAATACAAGTTGTCTAAATCTATCGATAAACCTCGATACATTATTAATGAAGCCTGCGGCCTGCCTGTTCCTACTCAGATGGTTTGGGATCTTAATAGGAACTATGTCTGTGAACCTGCTGCACAAAGCAATGACAATGTCTGTCTTAAATTGAACAAATGACTACAGTAAGCTCCGGGGAAGCTTAGAGCAAGCAGATGCATTCTGAGCACAAGGCAGCAGGAGTCCCGCCTGCTGCAGGCAATCACTGGTAGCCCACTGAACATGGCTTTTAAATAATTTAACCAAACAGAGATCCTGATTCTTTTTGAACATAATACTATCCTAGCTCATGCCTTTTCTGCTCTTCTAATCTTGTTTGCAGAACTCAGAATTATAAGTTTGTGATATGACTAAACAAAAAAGTAAAATTGTAAGGTTTCGCACCACCATTCCTCACATTCTTTGGAGAGCGCAGGATTGATCAAATCTATTCAATAGCTCCACTCAGCACTAAAGACGCTCAATACGGAGGGCAAAGAATCATAAATCATGAGTTTATTTGATAATATTATTGCCTGCTGATATTATCATGTAAACCATGGCAAGTGTTTAATTCTCTACCATTAGCCCAAGATGACAGGTCATCTTGTGAAACACAAAAGTATGCATATGCTTTGAATCTAGTAATAACACAGAGTAAATGCTGGAGGAACTCAGCAGGTCGCGCAGCATCCATAGGAGTTAAAGATATATAATTGACTTTTCAGCCCTTTTTCAAGGTATGATTTAGATCATTTTTCTTCTAAGTTGATTAAGATAAATCCCTTGCATAAAGATCCTGAAAGATTCAGACAAAAACAGATTTATTTTAACCAATACAGATACAAAATTATCATAGATTTCGGTTGAGAGAATATGAGACAACTGTTCTATGCAAATTGACTCATGATCAAGATTTTCTTCCTGATGTAAACCCATCAAATATTCAATTGGAAACATTTATCTACAGATCTACTTCTGAAGTAATTAAAATATTGGCAAACTCTAATAGCTGAGGTATCAGTCTTAAAATGCCATGCCGGAGCATGCATAGAAGAAAGAGTAGATCTACTGCTCCTCTAACTCACTTGACTTTTGAGCACCTGTCTTTGGCTTGGCTTTGCGGACGAAGATTTATGGAGGGGGTAAAAAGTCCACGTCAGCTGCAGGCTCGTTTGTGGCTGACCAGTCCGATGCGGGACAGGCAGACACGATTGCAGCGGTTGCAAGGGAAAATTGGTTGGTTGGGGTTGGGTGTTGGGTTTTTCCTCCTTTGCCTTTTGTCAGTGAGGTGGGCTCTGTGGTCTTCTTCAAAGGAGGCTGCTGCCCGCCAAACTGTGAGGCGCCAAGATGCACGGTTTGAGGCGTTATCAGCCCACTGGCGGTGGTCAATGTGGCAGGCACCAAGAGATTTCTTTAGGCAGTCCTTGTACCTTTTCTTTGGTGCACCTCTGTCACGGTGGCCAGTGGAGAGCTCGCCATATAATACGATCTTGGGAAGGCGATGGTCCTCCATTCTGGAGACGTGACCCATCCAGCGCAGCTGGATCTTCAGCAGCGTGGACTCGATGCTGTCGACCTCTGCCATCTCGAGTACCTCGACGTTAGGGGTGTGAGCGCTCCAATGGATGTTGAGGATGGAGCGGAGACAACGCTGGTGGAAGCTTTCTAGGAGCCGTAGGTGGTGCCGGTAGAGGACCCATGATTCGGAGCCGAACAGGAGTGTGGGTATGACAACGGCTCTGTATACGCTTATCTTTGTGAGGTTTTTCAGTTGGTTGTTTTTCCAGACTCTTTTGTGTAGTCTTCCAAAGGCGCTACTTGCCTTGGCGAGTCTGTTGTCTATCTCATTGTCGATCCTTGCATCTGATGAAATGGTGCAGCCGAGATAGGTAAACTGGTTGACCGTTTTGAGTTTTGTGTGCCCGATGGAGATGTGGGGGGGCTGGTAGTCATGGTGGGGAGCTGGCTGATGGAGGACCTCAGTTTTCTTCAGGCTGACTTCCAGGCCAAACATTTTGGCAGTTTCCGCAAAGCAGGACGTCAAGCGCTGAAGAGCTGGCTCTGAATGGGCAACTAAAGCGGCATCATCTGCAAAGAGTAGTTCACGGACAAGTTTCTCTTGTGTCTTGGTGTGAGCTTGCAGGCGCCTCAGATTGAAGAGACTGCCATCCGTGCGGTACCGGATGTAAACAGCGTCTTCATTGTTGGGGTCTTTCATGGCTTGGTTCAGCATCATGCTGAAGAAGATTGAAAAGAGGGTTGGTGCGAGAACACAGCCTTGCTTCACGCCATTGTTAATGGAGAAGGGTTCAGAGAGCTCATTGCTGTATCTGACCCGACCTTGTTGGTTTTCGTGCAGTTGGATAATCATGTTGAGGAACATGATTCCTCAACATGAGCACCTGACAGGCTGTAGAAAAGGGCTTATCCTAGCAACCAAAAAATACTTTGATAGAAAAGTGAAAACTCTTAGGTTTCCAAATGTTTTGAATTTTGGTTTCTTTATCTTTAATGTTTTCAATACATTAACTCATATTTAAACAGCTCAGCCCGATTCTGTTAATCTCTGAAATGAATCTGATGTTAACCTTGGAGAGAACTAATGTTTCCTGACAAATAAAGATTTGACTAAGGATAGTTATAATACTAAGGAACTCTCTACATGTAGTGCGTATATGAATGCAATAGTGTCACAATATCTGTTAACAAGAGGACTTTTTTTATATTGCGATATATAACTTTTATCTTTTGAATAAAGCACGTGTTAATATTTTTCACAATCATACAGATATTGTAGATTCACTAGTTCAGTGGTTCTCAACGTTTTTCTTTCCACTCACTTACCACTTTAAGTAATCCCTATGCCATCGGTGCTCTGTGATTAGTAAGGGATTGCTTAAGGTGGTATGTGAATGGGAAGAGAAGGTTGAGAATCACTGCTCGAGACCCAAATGTTACTGAAATATTTTGCTTGAGAAAAATTGTCATTGGCCTATTTCCTTTGGAGTGATGAAACTGTGCACATAACGAGTCAATTAGGTACGAATAAAACAATGGTTTTCAACCTTTTTCTTTCCGCCCACATACCACTTTAAGCAATCCCTTACCTATGAACATCTATGGCAGAGTGAATACTTAAGGTGGTAAGTGAGTGGAAAGAAAAAGGTTGAGAACCGCTGGGGGCTCCTTGGTTGGATTGGCCTTTTCTGACATTGTAATAGAAACTTTTAACTTCATCCACTGCTGTTCCATGAATCTCAAGTGGAGATTGACTCTGCATCAATATTAGCAATATATTCATTATTATATCCTTGTCAAAAAGTATGAATCTTGCTCTAATCATTTGATGTAACTACAGTAGATATTTCAGATATGACTTCCAATACAAACTAAGCACCCTTCTGGATTGCAGATTTGGACCATTTCATCAATATCCACAGTCATTCACTAGTTTATTAACCAAACTGAAATTTGTTTATGTTTTTCCTTCAGGGTCACAACTTTTGTTTCAATTGCTGAATTGGACAGTATCAAGTCCAATCTCATGGGAGAATGATGATCCATTAATTAAGCCAGTAGTAGCCAGTGAAGATGCATCATTTAAACAAGGTATCAGCCAATCAATGATTCATGTAACTAGAGTAACCTTGAAATTCTGATCTTTTTGAGGATTTTTTAAACATGCCGATCCTTCTCCTGCCCGATTGGAAGCAGGATAATGTGGAGGAATCAGTAGATTTTTTTTAATGCCATTCCAGCACATAAAATTCTCAAGTAAATGTGAAGTGAACTCCAGGGCATTGTTGAACACAAATTCAGATTATTTACCATCTCATCTGATGGCACCTTCTGCCATACTAGTACCTCTGTGTGACTTCAATCCATTTTGAATGTGAATGGATGAGCACAAAGAAATAATTATAGGAGAAAAGTAGATATGGATACTTTGGGACAATTAAGTCATTCATTACCATGATTATCAATGACATTACTCTAGATTTCTAGCAAACAATACAAATAGATGTGACTTCTTCCAATCTTTATCACTATTTAGCAATTTTAAAAAATTGATAATGGTTTTTATGTGGATTATTCCCGTTTGTATGGTCATTCAAATACAGTTCTTCTCCTAAGAACTTTGCAATGAGGACTTGATGCTCTAATTTTAAACATCCATGTCAGTTGGTAATCCCATCTAGTGATTATAGGCTGCTGTGAAATTTTATTTTAATGTTTGTCCTGGCATTTTGTAGATCTGCTGTCACATTACCTCTTGCTGAGTTGACTAAGCAACCCTAGTAGTTTTTACTGGGAAATCTTTGCCAATTATAGTGCAAAAATTGAAACGCTGTTCCACAGTATTGGACACTTCATGCAGTAATCGGCAGAGTGAACACTTCTACCCAATTGATTTTTGGTCTTGTTTACCGATCTTTGCTTGTCTAGACTTGTCTGCTATAACCAGGGGTAGCTAGACATAATAGACATTGCAGCACATCTTACACTATCTATTTCAGAAGTTCTGGAACTGTTCCTTGTCAAGTCACAATTGTGTCCTTCTGTATCAATAAGTCTTATTACTATTGTTAGGTAAAAACATCATGAGCTGGGAATGAAGAAGGAGTCACCCAGTGCTGGGCCGTAACAAGATGCAGATGTGACCTTGTACACTCAAGATAAGCTTTGCACTAACAAGAATGATGTGCAGCAGACTAACAGAGAAGGGTAGCAACAGTTTATTCATTGGACAATGTCATGGTATGATAATTTACTAAGTACCTATCCTGAGGTATAAAAAAAACACCACTTGCTGATAACGGCAGAATGCGCCTTCTCCAACTAACACTGTTAGTTGCAAGTGTTACAATCCAGTAATAAAGAACAAAGAACCTTGATTTCGACTCAGTCTGGTGTCTGACTCACTCATTCATGAACAAAGCAGACCTAACACTAATCAAGACCATAATTAAGTTTCTGTTATCTCGCAGGATATATTCCATGTCAACTGCATTGGTTGTAATTGTATGCAGATCCCTTGTTTGTGAATTATGAGAAAATCACTTTCTACATTTGAGTCTCTACTATTGTCTGTTGTCTTGTGGTTCATTTTACAAACAACCAGAATAGCAGTTAAACTTTCCCAATGCTCAGGTTTCCCAATGCTACCAGGCTCTGGGGAATGTAAGAACATAAGAAATAGGAGCAGGAGCAAGCCAGCTGGACCATCGAACTTGCTCTGCCTTTTAATAAGGTCATGGCTGAAGTGACCATGGACTCATCACAGACATTGCCTAGCTATATTACAAGTACTTATTTCAGATGTCCAATAATTGCAGTGTTCTGTATCTCACAGTTCCAGCATTTTCTTTTCTTTTTTCTCTCCATTCTACTCATTCATCTCTGGCTTTCACAGTGAAAGTTAGATTGGTGGTCCAAACCAGGAAGATCAGTATCACCTATGTGATATAGTGATCACAGACCAAATAAAATGTTATAAAAGCTTGAGTGGAATGATGAATGTTGTATTGCAGAAGTTTTATGTCAAAAGCTGGAATGGC
Organism: Narcine bancroftii; assembly: GCF_036971445.1. Lineage (NCBI taxonomy): Eukaryota > Metazoa > Chordata > Chondrichthyes > Torpediniformes > Narcinidae > Narcine > Narcine bancroftii. The sequence continues at coordinate 204,648,957 of NC_091471.1, read as the reverse complement.
CTCAATCGAAAGTTTTGATACTTATTAATACCAAAAAGAAAACTCCAATCCAAGAAGGAAAGAAGCTGAAAAAAAAACAGAACAGCAATATAGATTAAGGTGTACATGTACGACTCCCTGAGATCTACAACATTCTGAGGTGAATAGGATTTGTGTTGCTTGTTCTTAAGTGATTTTTAAAAAACATTCAAATTGCAATCAAGTCCCAAAAAGGGAGAAGCCAACCACCTATCCTCAATGCAATACACAAAAGTGCTGGAAAAACTCAGCAGGTCACGTAGTATCCATACGAAGGAAAAGACAATCAATGTTTCAGGCATCATCCTGGTGGAATCTGGTGAAAAATAAGTGGATGCCTGAATAAAAATGTTGGGGGGGTGGGGGGTGAAGGGGAGCAGGAGAGGAGATGCGGGAGGAAGGTGAAGAGCACAAACTAAGAGGTAAAGGGATACAGGTGGGAGGATAGAAGCTAAGAAGTGTTGGAGAAGAAGGCAGAGGGAAAAGAAGTGTAGCTTTCTAATAGGAGAAGGAAAGGGAGTGGATAGGGAGCTGGAGGAAGGGAGAGAGCAGAGGGGTAAAGGAAAGGAGAGACAGGGTTGGAGACTGCTGAAGCGGAATATGAGATGCTGTTTCTACAATTTGCTGGTAGCCTTGATTTGGCCGTACATGAGGCCACAGACAGACATGTCAGTGTGCAATGGCCTCTGGAAGACCTTGCTGTCGCAACAGATGGAGCGGAGGTGCTCAACAGAACGATCTACCAGTTTGTGTCCAGTCTCCCTGATGTAGAAGAAGCCACATCTGGAGCACTGGATGCAGTAAATGACCATTGCAAGTTCACAGGTGCAGTGTTGCTTCACTTGGAAGGATGGTTTGTGTCTCTGAATAGTGATGGGGGAAGGAGATGTAAGTGAAGGTGTAGCATTTCTTACATTTACGCTGGTAGGTGGGAAGGGATGAGTGCACAAGGGAGTCATGGTGGGAACACTTGTTTGGAACCTCAGTGATATTAACATCACCAGATTCTCCCATCAATATCTTGGTGATATTAATTGTGCTTGGGGCCAGATATAATCAGGTTGTTAGCAACTTATCCTGGGGCAGATGTTCTGATATGTAATCAGAAGTCCAAACAACCTTTTTAATGATATCCTGGGTGTTAGTTTCTCCCTCCACAGTTGCTGCCTGACCTGCTATTTCCAGCATTTTCTGTTTTCATTTAAGACTTCCAACATCTGAACTCTTTTGCCTGTTTTGGAAACCATGTCCTGACATTTCATTCTGGTCTTGAGACAAAATTAAAAAGTAAACAATAAGAAACTACTAGAATATTCCTGTAAAACCATGTTTGCAGTCTGTGATCATGATCTATAGAGTTAAAATTTCAGTTTATTCGGTTTATATTAAATTTACGCTCTCATTCAAAGTGATTTTCATAATTTGGAAAGCATGAATTAGAAGTTATATGGTATATGCAGTTAAGCAAGTTCTATACCCATGAGGATCAGTAAGCAATCCCACATGCCTTTGAACAGTAATAATTATCATCTACCTACTAATGCTTCGACTACACCAGCTCTAGGGTACTCTGTACTCCTTAAGCCTTTCTTTCAAAAAATATTTCAACACGTGCTTCATAATTCTGAAAAATCCTATATTACATTAATAATGCTGCTGAGCTGGAGATTGCTTTCTTGCTGAATTATTTATGTTACACTAATAATATACAGTTCAGAAAACTTGAAATAAAAATGGAAAGCTTTAAAATTTTGCACCTGTTTACTTTCTCTATTCACTCTCCCATTCCTACACCATTTTCCTTCAATATCAAAGGGAGTATAGGTTTAATGGGGGGAGGGGAATTTAACTTTCATATTGATTGAAATAAGTAGACAAGAAGATAGCAAACTGCTTGTTTTTTTTTGCAAAAGCAGAGAATTATAACCATGATGAGAGGCCATAACAAAGAGGGGTGTATTATCTTGTGACTTTCTTTAAGCATGTACATTTTCTCCATATATTCATGAAAGTGTTCTTCCTTTGATCCTATTAGATGGTAGAGTCCTATAACATCTCTGCTTAATCTACACAATAGATTAAGGTTCAAAATGCAAATAATTCAGTTGTGCTGCTTTGCAAATAAACCACATATATACAGTATATCTATGTCTCTCTCCTCTCTCTCTCTCTCTCTCTCTCTCTGTATATTGTTTCATTCTATCTGAAAAGATATTACTATAAGAAATAACAGTCATATAATATTTAATTATTTTCAGCACAGATATTTTCTGTTAAGAGTGAATGACCAGAGAAAAAAGGGGATCTATCCATGGCTAACTAAAGAGTTTAAGGAAAGTATTAGAGTGAAAGAAAGATCCTCATTGACCTGAATCCTACTTCTCTTTCCACAGATACTGCCTGATCTGCAGAGTTCTTCAGCATTTTGTTTTTCTAGCAAATACTTAAATATGGATAGAGTGTGGCAGTTCACCATAAAATACTAAGAAATATATAAATATTTTGAAAGAGCTTCTTCAAGCATGTAAAATAGCTAAAAAAAATGTGTTAATCCCTTAGAAGCTTGGAAAAATGAATCATTAATAGCTAAATAGTAAGTGACTGAGATGGTAAACAAATAATGTACCCATGTCTTCAACAGAAGACATTTCAAAAATAGAAGGAATTATGGAGGGAGAGGAATGGAGCAAGTTAAAACATTTGAGAATAACTACCAGATGAACAATATGAATCAAGGATCAAATGGTCAGCATCCAAATGTAATCGACAAAGTTGTATAACTTGCCATTTTACAGTTTTTGTTTTGCTTTTGAGATTCAATTTAATTTCATTGAAGAGGCTTGTTCATGACTGCAACATATCACCATGGAGGCATATATATTGGATGTAAACACAACAGATTCCTTAAATAAGCAAAATCCGCAGAAATCAGTAATACAACAAATATAGTAATCAGAGCCTATTCCTTGGAAGCCTGAAAGCTTGCCAATTGAGTAGCTGTGATTATCTCTTTCCCTCCTGCTGCTCACTCTTGGTTTTAGTGATCACAGTAACCATCAGGTATATTGCTATTGTCTTCCTCAATGAAGACTGATGCAAAATACACATTCAGCAACATCGGTTACAGATACTGGTCTAAGAGAACTGTACTTAAATGCAAGGAGTATTAGGAATAAAGTAGATGACCTTGTTGTACAGCTACAGAATAAAAGATATCACACTGTGGCCATCACTTAGACATGGCTTTATGATGGATATGATTGGAGCTGAATATCCAAGGGTGCACAGTGTACAGGAAAGATAGGTAGGTAGGTAGAGGGGGTGGTGTGGTAAGCAATGCTATTAAATTATTAGAAAGAAGGGGCATAGGGTCAGAAGTGGTAGAATCCTTATGGGTTGAAGTAAGAAATGGCAAGGGTGAAAGGTCCCTATTAGCAATTATATACAGGCTCCCAAACAGCAGCCAGGAAGTGGACTATGATTTACAGCTGGAGATAGATAAAGCACGTCAGAAGGAAATTGTCAAAATAATTATGGGGGATTTTAACATGAAAAATGATTGGGGAAAGTCAGGAAGGTACTGGATCTCAGGAGAGAGAGTTTGTAGAAAGCCTATGGGATGGCATTTTGGAGCAGCTTGTTGATAAGCCCACCAGGGGTTTGGTGGCTTTGTATTGGGTGATGTGCAATGAACCTGAGGTAATTAGGGAATTAAAGGTAATGGAACCCTTAGGAAGTAGCGATCATAACATGATTGAGTTCAGTTTCAAATTTGAAAAGGGAAAGCTGATAACAGATGTGTCAATATTTCAGTGGAACAAAGGAAATTACAATGGTATGAGAGAGGAACTGGGCCAAGTTGACTGGAAAAGTAAGCTAGATGGCCGGGTGGGGGTGGTGGTGGGGGGGGGGGGGGAGGGAGAGGGACGGATGGCAGAACAGAACAGAATTGGTGATACAAGAAACAGGGAAAGTGCAGGATAGATATATTCCAAGAAAAAATAAAATTATGAATGGAAAAATGGCACAAATGTGGCTAATGAGAGGATAAGGATAAGGATAAGGAAAAGGAAGAGCAGACAAGGAAGCAAAAATTAGTGGAAAAACAGGATTAGGAAACTTAAAAAAGACAAAGTAAGTCATGAGGAAAGAAAGTATGAATTATCAAAGGAAGTTGGCAAATAACTACAAAAGGAAACTAAGAGGTTTTTTTAAATATATGAAGAGTAAAAGAGGTAGATATAAAACCGATTGAAAATGATGCTGGAGAAATTATAATGGGCAACAGAGATGACGGAGGAACTAAATGAGTATTTTGCATCATTCTTCACTGAGGAAGACAATAGCAATATACCTGATAGTTAGAGGTCTTGGGGAATAGAATTAAATACAGTCAGGATTACGAGAGAGATGGTGCTTAGTAAACTAAATGGACTAAAGATAGATAGGTTTCCCAGACCCGATGAGGTGCACCCACAGGTTCTGAAGGAGGTGACTTTAGAGATTGTGGAGGTATTGGAAATGATTTTCCAGAAATCAATAGGCTCTGGGACGGTTCCAGAGGATTGGAAGGTTGCAAATGTAGTTCCACTGCTTAATAAAGGAGGGAGGCATATAAAAGGAAATTGTAGGCCTATTAGTCCGCCTTTGGTAGTTGAAAAGTTATTGGAGTCGATCCTCAAGGATGAGGTTATGAAATACCTTGACATGCGTGACAGACAGCATGGTTTCATGAAGGGAAGATCCTGCCTGACCAAACTAATGGAATTCTTTGAGGAAATCTCAAGTAGGATGGACAAGGGAGAGGTTGTGGATGTTGTGTATTTGGATTTCAAAAGGCCTTTGATAAGGTACTGCCTAAGATGGTGCTTAATTAGATGATAGCCCATGGAATTACAGGAAAGATATTAGATTGTGTGGAGCAGTGGCTGATGGGCAGAAAGCAAAGGGTGCAAATAAAGGGATCCTGTTCTGGTTGGTTGCCAGTTACTAGTGGTGTTCCGCAGGGGTCGGTGTTTGGGGCCGCTTCTTCTTACAATGTATGTTGATGATTTAGATAATGGATTGAACGGTTTTGTGTCTAAGTTTGCAGATGATACCAAGATGGGTGCTGGAGTAGGAAGTGTTGAAGAAACTGAAAGATTGCAGAGACATGGGCAAAGAAATGGCAGATGAGAAATGGTTCCAGAGAAAGAGGAAATAAACAGGAAGATTGTTATTTGAATGGGGAGAAAATTCAAAATTCGTAAGTGCCAAGAAACTTGGGTGGTGGGGAGGTCCTCGTGCAGGATAAACTAACCACCAGGTTGGATCAGTAAAGAAAACAAATCCTATGTTGTCATTTGCTTCAAGAGGATTAAAGATGTGTTGACGAGGCTCTATGGGGCACTGGTGAGACCTCATTTGGAGTACTATGGGCAGTTTTGGGCCCCTTATCTTAGAAGTGATAGTAATGATGTTGGAGAGAGAACAGAGAAGATTTAACAGGATGATTTGTGGATTATAAGGGCGAACATATGAGAAACATTTATTGGCTCTTGAACTGTATTTATTGGACTATAGAAGAATGAGAGGGGATCTCATAGCATTTTGAATGCTGAAAGGATTGGACAGAGTAGATGTGAATAAGATGTTTCTCTTAGTGGGTGAATCCAGAACAAGAGGGCACAGTCTTCGAATTAAAAGGTACTCATTTAAAACAGAGATGAGGAGAAATTTCTTTAGCCAGAGGGTTGTGGATTTGTGGAATGTGTGCCCCATAGAGCTATGGAGGCCCAATCATTGGAAGAATTTAAGGAGGAGATTGATAAGTAGTTCGGAATTCAAGGGATATGGGGAAAAGGCTGGAAATTGCAACTAGATGTGAGAACGGTTTAGCTCAGGGTGGAGTTGCAGAGCAGCCTTGATGGGCCAAATGGCCTACTTCTGTTCTTTTATCTTGTGATCCTGTGATTCTGCTTGACCTGTTGAGTCCCTAAATCACATTATTTTTGCTCATCATCTGCAGTCTCTTATGTGGCCTATGTCACCAACATCCTTCTTTAGATCATTCCATAATCATGGTTATTCTGAAAATGTATTACTCTTTCAATTTGTTTCCTTACTTTAGATTCTATGGCCCCTATTCCTTTCTAATTGTTTTATGACTGTCTATACCCTTGAGTTATTAATTTATCTTAAATTTCCTAAAAAAAATGGACAGTTTACAATCACATGCTCTTCCAAACACTGTTTTAAATTGATTGTGTGCTGGTGAAGGCCTCAAGCCCAAAACGTCAGTGATGTCAGGACACTGTCTGACTTACTGAGTTTCTCCAGCATTCTGTTTTTACTTCAACCACGGTGTCTGCAGACATTTGTGCTTTACTTCTGTGCGCTGGCTCTACTACAACAAAGGATGATGCTCTTTCAATCCCACAAGCTGTACATTTAGAGTTGTGTTCTTCACTGTTAATGTTGATAGTCAATCATTAAAAGAAGCTTGTAATCCCATGTTAGTGTAAACCTTAGTTTTATACCTCCAGAAATCCGAAATTATAAAATTACAGAACACATTGCTGCTATTGCAGTCATCCATGAGGTCATTATTACAATTAACAGCTTCCACAAAGAGTTAACTATAACCATGTATGGCAAACCATCTAAATATTACTAACATCATCAGAATTACAAACATTAACAGAATTAATCCATAGCATAGAAACTGAATGTGATAGTGAAGTTGATGGGCTGCAAATTGATTGCATAATTTCAGCATGTTAATGAAATTAATGACTGTACTCCTTGGAGAAGAGACCACATGATTTTCTCTGTCACTTTTTTGCTCTGGTAAACAGATATGACTTGGAGGTGTGCAATATTTCATGTTACATTCCAGTTCTCATATCTCTCATTTTTGCTTCTGATCTACAAGTAGACCATTCAGCTCTTCAAGGCATTGCCAGCTCTCTGAGCAACCACATCACATTCTCCTATTTTTTTCCTCGTAACCCTTTCCTTCCTACATGTCCATCTGCTCCTTCAACTGATGAAACAGGAGGTTCTGTATAGGAAGCAAAATGATAACAAATTCATTGTAAGAGTTTAAAATTGTGGCAGGAAAGATCCAAAATCACATCACTATAAATGCAGAAATGTATAAAAAATCAATTAAATTCCCGCTAAAGTGAAATGATTATTTACAAATGAAAACCTCTTCCTTCTGAAAGTATATAGCCTGTGATAATTGCTTCACTTGTGAGGTTGTTATTCCAAATCCAAGTGCAGGTAAAAGAAAACTTGCCACAAAAGATGATGAATGGTGTAAATTTGGTTTATCTATTCATTCTGGGCCTTACTGATGCTTTGGCAAAAATTCTACACAAATCTATCAGATCAACAAGTGCTGAGGACCATGAATTATAGACCAGTTAAAAGTAGGTCCCAAGATTTCAGGGACTAGGCTTGATGCTTCATTTCATCTATTATTTCCTCCCCTGCCACCACCTCTATTTGACAGTGTTTCACTCTTACTGCAGATCATATGCTTGGCCAATCAATCATCTTGTCATGTGACTCTGAGCACAATTATGTGATGCATTCAGTTATTCTTGTATTATATTGTGGAGTAATACATAATTCTCTTAGCCCAAGAATATCAGAGAAACAGAAGTTAACATACAATGTGCATTATGTAAAAGCATCTTTACCTTTCCTAAAACAATATTTACATGACATACTAAAATATGATATTCTATAGGAATTTTGAAATGACATAATTGAAGCTATTGGATTTAACTGACCCTGAGAACTGCATGTGCTGTTTTTTACAGTCTTGTGCACCATAACTCCCAGAAATCAATGTGTTCTCCAGCTTGATTAATGATATGGGCTTTCAGCCAACAGACAAGAATTGAAGTTAATGCATAGGCATTGTACTGTTTCTTGAGTTCAGTTCAGTCCAACATTGAAAATCTTGTGGCAACTGTCACTGAGCTCATTTCTAAATGGTCAGCAGGTTGCCTACTTTCATCTGGTGCAGGTATGCAATGCCAGCAAAACATTTTTGAAAACTTCTGCATGATTCTTGTTGACAGGCACACACATACATATGCACACACACGTGCATGCGCGCGCACACACACACACACACACACACACACACACACACACACACACACACACACACACACACACACACACACACACACACACACACACTCATACATGTACGTGACATGGACATTTGTCTCAATTCAACAGCCAGCCTCCCTCCATTACTCTGGCAACTACATTATTACAAGGTGACATCACTTTTGCCTCATTGCCTTAGTGAACCATTTGTCAAAGTTCGCATGACAGCACCTCACACCCCCTCTTCTCATCCTACTAAACGCACAAAATAATTGGCTCTCTTTTCTGGGGATATTACAATATATCGAAGGAGGGTAGTTGTAGTAAGAAATGTCAGAAGAAATTTTTGGACAGGGATTTAATTCTTGTTCTTGGAGTACTTGGCAACAACACAGAGCTTATCCAGTTTCATGCAGCTAAATGAATCACTTTCACATCAAGATGCTGACCAGATCACAAATGAAGCAAAGGGAATTTTTAGCTCTCTGCTCACGATCTTAAAAATTGTACATTCTTATATCATTGTGAATGTTATATGTGTTAATAAGGTCTGGGACTTCTTCCTTGTTCAGTCCTGTGTAATTTTGTCAATATCAAAATTAAAATAGCCTCAGCATTATTTGGAACTTTAAGTGTTTCATGCCATCCATGAACAACTTTTTGCACATGAGAAAACTGTTTATTTCTTGTAGAACAGAATAACTATCACTGTCTTGCTTGTTTCCATAAAGAAATATATGAATTTGTAGCCATCCTGAGTGTTGAGCATCAGAGACCCTTATAATGAGGGTTGAGCAGCTGCTTGACTGATGTGGCAAAGGTCACCTTCTGCTGCCTGGAGGGATCCAGATGCAAAGAAGTACAAGTCAGTAGCAACAGCAAATGGATTAAACAAAGCTGCTTTGTTGATGGAAATAGCTATGATCTTCTGCCAGAAGTGGGTATATTTCACCAATATTCTCCAGAAGTTGCACTTGGCATGAAAAACTTAATCCAAAAAATTGGAGCAGACAAAACCTTTATCTGGCTGTGTTTTTTTTATATAACTTGTACTTAAGGTGCCATGTTGGGCATGTTTTAATTTCATACATTTCCCAGTGAGGGAAATTAGATTAAATCTGACTCACAATTCACTTGAGCACTGATGCAATTTTCTGATTTCATCTTTTGTATTTGAATGCATCTTTAATATACATTGCACAGATTACTTAACAACAGAACTTAGTTGTGTATAACAGCTTTCATTAGCAAGTCACAATTCAACAAGATGTCATGCTGAAATCTTATGCTTTTAAGCATCACAGTGAAGGTATCAGTTTAATGCTGAAAATCATCTGCAATTTTTAATTACACAGAATAAATGCTAACTGCGTTATACAGAAGCATCTGCCTACAGCCACAATATTACTGCTGTCACAGAGTTCAGGACCGCACATCAGATGTCTCCTGTTATATGACTGAGGAAACCTGGGGACTATTTTATGTTGGAGCATGAACACTGCAAAACTGTAAGAGCCACAATGCACTTGAGTGGTGAGCATGCTCAGTGTGACTGTGTCTTTATACCTGACCAGCAACCTAATGTGAGTAAAGATTTGTGCTGTTAAACTTGCAAACCTTCTTAGTGTTTATTAAAACCTCTGATGAATGGTACAACCATGGCACAACACCTCCTAAAGAGATTAACTCACAATAATATTGTTTAAAGCAAGGGGATCTCAATTTAAGCATTTTTCAGAAACTTGTAGTACACTGTTAGAGAAAATGTAGTGACCTTAAGTGTGTGCAATCCAATTTTTAGGCCTACCATATTGTGATAGTACAGATTCTATCACCAATGTGTATATGGACAGATTGCAGTGTAGGATGACTGTGATTGGCTGAGAGTGTAGCCACGCCTACTGGCAGGTCTTAAAGGGTACCTCCTCGCCAGACCAGGTCATTCTGGACTGGTCGACCTACATGTGATATGCTCCAGTCTTTTAGTTAATAAAAGCCTTGGTTTGGATCAGGAAGCCTTTGATTCTTTCGACGTGCTCTACACATATTGTAACTTTTGGTGTTTACATCTGCTTTCTTTTTCAGAATTTGAGAATTGAAGGATTCGTAAATGGATGGTACATGAATTCAGTTCAAGCAGCACTTTGAAAAGGACTGAGTGAGCTCATTGCAAAAATCCTCTCTAGGTTTCAAAAGGATTGAAAATGACAATATTCAGGCAAAGCAATAGCAATTTTATTTGCAGTTTCGGAAATGGTCGACAAAAAGTAGTGCCTGCTCAACAACTCTCTTTGTAATTCCTACAGACTTTTGAATTAATTATTTGTGGAAAGTTAAAAGGAAAGCATTGAAGAGGTTATCCATATTCCTACAATCTATTTGCATCAGTCATTAAAGAGGGCTGACACTAGTTTGGCAGGATATTTCAGGCACTGATTAAATATGACACTAATTTAATATGGGTGGTGACCTTACAGAATGAACTGACTTTTTAAAAAACCTACCCTAACTTTAATGGAAACAAATTTGTATATACCTTATTTTGGGTGCACTATCTATGACACCATAGAGCTGTTCACTGAGAGAAAATAATCAGGCTGGAACATAATAAAGGGTGAGTTTGGTGCTGGTCACCTGTAGAATTCTCAATTTGAATGTTTAAATTGAATAGATAGGAACCAAATTTCCAGATTGTCTTTCAGTGCCTTAAAGGATTTAGAGATTTGTCAATATTTACCAACTGTCTGAAAATTGGATTGCACATACTTAAGATCACAATATTTTCTCCAGCTGGGTACTACAAGTCTCAGAAAAATACTTAAATTGAGATCCCCTTGCTTTAAGCAACAATGTTGTGAGTTATTCTCTTTAGGAGGTGTTGTGTCCTCGTTGTACCATTCATCAGAGGTCTTAATAAACACTAAGAAGGCTTGCAAGTTTAACAGCACAATATTATATGGAAGGAAAACAGAGCAGAAATAGTAACTAGTAAAAGAATAAATTAAACCAACTTGCAATGTTTACAACAAAGGAGAATATTAAAAATGCAGCAAACAAAAGTGTTGGAGAAACTCAACAAGTCATACAGCTCCACAGGAAATAAAAGGCAGTCAACATTTTGGACCTGAGCCCTTCTTCAGGAGTGCTGAAAATCAGGTAGAGGACTGAATGAAAAGATGGTGGGGGTGGGGAGAATGGAAATGGGGGGGGGGGGAAATACAGGTAATGAAGATAGATAAAGATAGGAGGGTAGAAGAAAAAGAAGCTGAGAACTGATGGGTGAGAGGGCAGGGAGCGAAGAGAGATTAGCTGTGATTGGAGAAGGTAAGGGACAAGGAGCTGGAGGAAGGGAGACAAAGGGGTAAAGAAAGAGAGACCAGAGGAAGAGGTTAACAGAAACTGAAGAAGTCATTATTGATGTTGTCTGGTTGGAGACTGCCAAGATGGAATTTAAGGTGTTGTTCCTCCAATTTGTAGTACATGAAGCCATGGACACATGTCAGTGTAGTAATGGGGTGTGGAATTAATGTGATTGGCCACTGGAAGGCCATTGTTATTGCAGGAGAGAGAAAAAAGGTGATCAACAAAGTGATCTCCCAGCCTGCACCCAGTTTCTCTGATGAAGAGGCTAGACTGGAAGCACCGGATGCAGCAAATGACCTTACAGATTCACACAAGTTGCTTCACTTGGAAGGACTATTTAGGGCCCCAAATAGTGGTGAAGGAGGAGATGGAAGTGTTAGACCTTGCATTCACAGAGATAGGTGCCAAGGCAGCAATTGGAGGAAAAGGATGATTGGATGAAGGAACAACCCTACAGAAAGCAGAGTTAGAAGGGGAAGGTGTCTGATGGTTGATGCCTTTGCAGGCATTGGAAATTGCAGAGAATATTATGTTGGAAACAGAGGCCGATGGGGTGGTAGGTAGGGTCGAGGGAAATTCTGTCCTTCTTGCGTCTGGGGAGTGGAGAAGGGAGGTGGTAAGAGGCCAGAGCAGATGTTCAGAAAATGGGAGATGTGATTGAGGGCTGAGTTAATGCCAATAGAGAGAAAGCCAGGTTTTCTGAAGAAGGAGGAATCTGAGATGATCTGGAATGGAAGGCCTTGTCCTGCAGATAGATTTTAGAAGAGGAACTGAAAGGAAGAATCTTTACAGCAAACAAGGTGGAAGAGGGGTCAAGATAATTGTGGGAATTAGGGAGTTTATAAGAGAATACTGTAGATTTGAAATGGAGATAGAGAGATTGAAAAAGAGGAAAAGAACCATGAATTTGAGGTCAGGGTGGAAGTTCAAATGAAAATTGTATGGATAACTGAAATTAATTTAAATATTTAACTTTTCATTTAATATTCTACCTGAAATTAAATGATAGAAGTCTTCAGAAGACATCATTTAATGAATGATAGCCATCACCTTTGTTGAACTGGACTCTTGTCCACTGCAATGGCAAACTAAGCAATTGAATAAAAAAAATTCTTCCAAGCATTTAATAAAAATCATTAAAGGGAAGAACCGGAGACAGAAAACTCAGTGGTAATCCACTAACTAATAGCAAATTGCTTCAACTGCAATAGATTGAATTTAGGAAGCAAAGATAAAAGAACTTTCATAAAGTATTGACATTTTCTGGAATTATTCCTTTTACTGTACAATTAATGTTGGGATAAAAATCCAGGATTAGTTGAAAAATAAAAATATTAATATCTGTTTTGCCAATGGTTTCAGTGCCAGTTTTCATGAAACTAGCTTATACTTTTGGGACAATTGATATTCAATGGACCAGCGAGGGGGTTCAGTGGCTGAAGTACTACCACAGGCTGCAGGATGGTTGACAACTTGCAATCAAAGGACTCACACAGGATGTGGGATGCTGATGATTTGCAGTTGAAGGATCCACACAGGGTGCGAGCTGCTGGAGACTGGCTCTTGGGAACCAGGAATCGGAACCAAGATTCGAGAGGGTGCTGAGTATAAAAAGGGCTCCCGAAGGGCCTCAAGTGCTGAAGGCTGCCTGGTCATACTGGGGAGTTGGACCTGGAGCTCAGGCTGCCAATGGTTTGAACAGGAGTCCATGCTGCTGCACTGGCTCAGTATTGGAGACAAATCCACAGACATTTGGTGACTCTGAAGGGACTCTCCTTTGCTCTCTTTCTCTTATTGTTGGCAATGCTTACAGAGAATCTTTGTTTGCCTTATGGCAGACAAAAGTTGGTATATAATGTATATTACATTTTTATGTATTATCATATGACAATAAAAAGAGCCTTTAAAAAGCTGGAAAAGTGAGTGTCTGCAGATATGGTCTACAAGTACAAGAAAGAATTTTTGTATAGTTTCATCCAAAGGATGAAAATGAGAGTGATTTTGAGCATTTTGATCTAGTTGTAAATAGTCAGGGAGGTAGGACAGAGCAGAAAAGAATAGGCTCTCTCATTAGTAGGATACAATGTGGTCCCACAACATATGTCCTAAGATCTGAACCTTTCCCAACATATTTAATGATTTGAATGAAACAATCAAGAATTATTTTTCCAACTTTACAGATGACATCCAATTTGTAAGGTTAATAAATATGGGAGCAGGTAGTTAATGAAGAGCTGGAGTCAAGTGAATTAACAAAACTATGATCGTGTTTGGTTTACTCATGAGGTAAAGCAAGACAAATCAGCACCATCCTTTTAAGTGGTGATAAATGGAAATGACAATTGGTACACAGATACATAACAAAAACAGAGCTAATGGAATAACTAAGGAGACAAGTTATATTTTACTTATTAAAATTCTTGACGAGATCCCATTTGGAATCCATATTTAGCTTTAGGTTCGGCTGCTGAGAGTTGATAAACTGTATCAGAATGGCTGGCATGCAACCTCTCCCAAGGAAGTAATTCCTGAACATATCCTGACATGCTGATGCGACAGAATTCAGCCCAGAATCTAAATAGAGCCCAATGGCAGAGCATGGTCATGCTGGCATTTCACGTGATGTCTCTCTGGCATTCGACTATTGCACTCAAATGTCAGAGAGACATCATGTGGGTCAGAGCCCTCATTGATTTAGGTGGGGATTTCCAGCTTGCAGGTTAGTAGGGGTAGTATAGTTTTACTTTTGTACATTTTAAAATTATTTCTCAATGTTTTATTCTGTTTTAAATTCTTGTTACTTCAAACGTTTTAAATAAATTTATTGAATGGAATTTTAATAGATTCTAAATGTCTGAAACAGGTTGATCAGTTCTGTACAGCTGGTCCAGATGAGAGTTGGACAGGATCCTGTTTGATTCAGCAAAAATGAATGAAGATAATACCATTACTTAGAGGGTTAAATTATGTAACTGTAAGTCATTCCTTTGAATATCATTTGGGTGGGGAGGGGTAGGGACAGGTAGGTTGTTTCTGATTAATTTGCGAAAAATGATTTAAAAGTGTAGACAGAGTCATTAATTTCCTTCGGTGGGAAAATAAAGATCGAAAGGGTCCTTCTTCAGTTTGGATCAGAACATATAGCATATCAGTAAGATAAAAGAAACACATTTTTACCCAAATTCTTGAATACATCCCCCAATGTCTGTTGTTGTTCAAAATAATTAAATTTTTAATATTTAGGAGTTTTGTTCAGAAATGTGGTTAAGCAAAGTTGGAGAAATGGAACTCAAGGAACTCTTGTTCCTCATGGTTCTGTGAACCCAGAGAAATAGAATTTGAATTAATCCTAACAGAAAATCAAAAGAAAACATTCTCTTAGGTGGTAAGTGGTGGATTGGAGGAGTTGGCGTTGGTTTGCTGCTCAGGAAATGTAAAATAATTAAGGAAATCGATTAGTTTGATTCAGTCCAGCGCGATCCAGCCTCAGGCTAAATAAAACTGGAGTTTTAAAAAAAGCAGTGAAATGGCATCACTTTCTACAGCTGTTTCATTTATACACCCTCTTAATGAAGGTATCTCAACATCAGAGCTTTTTGGGTACCAACCAATTAAAAGAATTAATATCAATTTTAACATTCTTTTTAGGTATCTTTTATGTATGTTTCTGTATGTTTTATTTGATTTATTTAAACTGGAGGCATCAATGACATAATCCGAGGATTGCTTGTGTGAGTCAACCAATCTCCTCATGAAGATTAATGAAGCTCTGTGATGTTCGGCAATGGCAACGGCAACTGGTTCAATTAAAATGTTAAAATGAGGAATTCCAAATCATAATATCTTTCCCTACGACAATGCAATTTATAACATTTTCAGAATGCATTGCAACACAGGAAATATAAATCCAAAAGGGAAAAAACAAACTGCTGGAGTAACTCCGCGGTCAGGCAGCATGGTAGGAAATAGACTCTCGATGTTTTGGGTCGAAACCTGAAGCAGGGTTTTAACCTGAAATGTTGCCTATTCATTTCTCTCCATGGATCCTGCCTGACCCACTGAGCTCCTCCAGAAATTTGTTTTTTTGGCTCTCATTTCTGAGATCTGTAGATTTTTGTCTCCATATATCCAAAGGTTTATTTTCAAGAAAGTACATAAACTATTGCACATTGAATATGTTGATAGCTGCTTCAAATCATAATTTTCCAGACTGTCCATGAAATTGCTACATTTGAAAAGTAGGCACACAAATGACTCAGTTGACCAGTGGGATCACCATGTGAACAAATACAGTGGCATAGGGAACAATTTTACATTATACAATTCAGATCTTTTTAGATGGCAAACTTACACCGACCACAATGAATATCATAGGATACATGATCTGCTTCATTGCAGATGATCCTCTGACCTATCAAACCTTGATATTCTTGATTACCACTATGGAGGAGGCATGGACTATATTCTAGCACCGCTACCCTGCTACTCCCTTGCATTTCTTAGAATGATCATTTATTTGGCCCCTACTTGTTATCCACAAGCCATCTATTCATTTGCTCGGATGAGGAATATTTGATCCATAGGATCTTCAAATACATCAGGCATCCATGTCTTTATATCTGACAATATATACTACAATGTATAAAAAGTGAATGGTTCCTCTTTATGTTAAGAAGATGATATATTTCAGAATTCTTTTCTGGTCAAACTGCCTGAATCTTATAACTGCCATATTAAACTGTATCAGTTAGCTGCTGGAAGCAGGCCTAGGTAGGACCTGGGTAATTACTGCACATGAACCCCAGATATTGAATACCTTCATAGTCACAAAGAACAGGTAGATCAATTTTTGTAAGAAAATTGATTTTTAAAATACCTTTTAGCACTGCACTTCACAAGTACAGCATGCTGCTGCAGTATCTTAGCTGTGGATATTGCATTGTGAACAAAAAGAAGCTGAAGAGGCTCAGTGGGTTAGTTCATATCCATGGGTAGAAATGGTCAGTCAATACATTAGGTTGCATTTCTGCCCATGGTGCTAGCTAACCTGTTGAGTTCTGCCAGCTTAGATCGAAGCAGATCATGTATCCTATGATGTTCATTGTGGTCGGTGTAAGTTTGCCATCTAAAAAAGATCTGAATTGTATAATGTAAATTTGTTCACTCAAATTTCAGCATCTATAGTTTTTATTTTTTATATTTTAATAATTGCCTCTGCTCTGCACTTAAACTCATCCTGCCACTGTTAATAAACACGATCATAGAGTTTTACAACACAGAGACAGGCCCTACTGCTCAACGTTTCCATGTCCAATCAAGTTGTCCACCCACGTTAGTCCCATTTGCCTGTGTTTGGCCCATGTACCTCTAAACTTCTCCTATTCGTTTATGCGTCTGAATATTTTTAAAAACATAGCAATTGCTCCTGGCTCTACCACTTCCTCTGGCTACTTGTTTCATATATCCACTACTATCTGTGTAAAAAGATGCACCTCAGATCTCTTATAAATCTATCCCATCTCACTTTAAACCTATATCCTCTAGTTCTACCTAGGAAAAAAAAGCCTATAATTACCTGTCATTATCTTATAAACCTCATTAAGGTCCCACCTCAACCTCCTATTCTCCAGAAAGAAATGTCCCACTTTATCCATCCTCTCCTTATAATCCAAGTCAACCAGTCCTGGTGACATTCTTTTCTGCCCCCTTTCCATTTTAATATCTTTCCAATAGTTGGCTGACCAGAACTCTGCATAGGAATCCAGGTGTGATCTCATCAATGTCTACGACAGGATGTGTAGTGCCATTAACCCACATATAGAGTAGTTAGGTACAAGAAATCTTGATTTAAAAGGACTCATATTTTGCATGAAGTTTTGCAGGCTGCTACAGAATAGTCTGAAAGCTAACCTCAGATTCTGAACCTGGGTCCTGTTGACCACAGAGAACATGAATGAGGCCCTTGGCTGCTTCCACATTTAAAATCTCTTGACTGTGACTAGTCCAGTGAGTGTGTTACATGAGCTGAAGCTACAGGCTAGAGTATTAGCAAGTCCAAGGTCCTCAGTGGAGGAGAGCTTGAGATGTTCATGACTACCAAACCTGTTCCACAGAACATACAGGCCCTCACAATGTTTTCAGACCTCTTTTAGGGGAGTCGTCTCTGCCATCTATGGTTTTCTAAGTTAGTAGTGACAGGGATCTATGGTTTTCTGTGGGCACAGCTTAAGCCAATCACCAGTGCTTGCAGAGTCATGCTGAGTGCCTCCCTTAATTTCTCACCCTCCAAATCCAGGAGGTTGAATGTCTGATCTAAGCCACATCTCACAGCTGAATGTACACTAAGCACTGATTCTGTCCATTCACTGATAAGATATTTTGCTTCCTTTTCTCTCAGCAAAGAACATGAGGCTGAGAGGGTATACAGATATTTAACTCTCCATGCTTCCCAAAGATTTGGGCCATGGTGGATTGTGCTCAGGGTTCCATTCGTAACCCACAGCTCTTCATGAATGGCAATAGGCACCTCTTCCTGAAAACAGCACCTTAGTTTTGCAGAGTTTGACAATTAATTTTCATCTGGCCTGCAGGACAGTTCACCTCTTGGTGAGGAGAAAGAATCAAGTATCCTCTGTACTAACTACCTGCTCCTTTTTGACTTGCAATCAAACTAGTCCCTCTTTGATCATGTTCTCCTGAGCTGTGGGATGGCCACCTCCTGAGAAATGCGATCTAGAAAATACTCAGCTTTGACAATAGCTTTAACTACTCCATCTGAATATACCTAGCACCCACAGTTGTCAAGACATGGAGGACCTTCAAATTCTGACAAGACATGGATATTCAATCCATAGGTCCAATCAGAAAGAAAGTACTAAAACATGACCTATTCCTCTCACTACCACTGAATTCCAACATACACCAAAATCCTGAACTTAAAAGCATTACTCCATGGAAATGGACACCATGTGCTAAACCCTCTTATTTTATACTAGCTTGAATTCCAAGGATATAATCAGCTGACAGTAAGTTACCTGGTACAGAGTTTTAAGCCCTTTTTACACAGATATCTCGCAATATGACCATAAAGAAGACCCGGCATTAAGCCAGCTTTGGTCGTTTACACTGAATTAAATAACACCAGCATAATGCTGGGCCAGTATGTGATTTTACACAGCAAGCCGGCATTCTGGGAGCAAAAGAGGCGGAATGTGTAGCACAACAGCATCGGCATCTAGTGTGACATATAACAGTCTGTATTTGACAGAATATAAGACTCAGTTTTATTCTCCAAAAAATGGCTCAAAAATATCCCTCAGGAAATTAGGGTGATAATGATGAGTAACACCGTCAGTGACCATTGTCGCTGTATGGCTCACTAGCATCACTGTTATCTATCATTGGGGGCTAGTGGCGGGCTGTCAGGAGACTCTCCTGGCAGCCTGCTGTCGGACCCTACACTGGTCCCACCGCCCCACTCCCCCCACCCCCCCTGGAAGAAAGAAGGGCAGTGAGAGCAATGTGGGTACCGACATCGGGTTGCCAGGAGAGAGCAGGACAGTGGGCCGCTGGGAGAGAGCAGGACAACGGGCCACCAGGAGAAGGCGGGGCAGTGGGAGATCAGGCAGCGGGACCAGCACTGGGACCAAGAGCAGCAGTTTGTTTTAATAAAATGTTTTCAGTTATAGCTAAGCTGCTTTTGTTTTCTCTAGTCAATTACAGCAGTATTATTATTAAAAAGAGTTTTTCCTGGTATCCTAGTTGCATGTTTTGTCCAAGTTTTAAATGCCTACCCATAATGACTAAAAAAAATTCTTAATACTCCCTGCTGAAATGGGGGGTGGGGGGGGGGGGGCAAGTTCTTATATGTCAAATATGGTACACAGACACATCCTTTCCCATCCTTGTCCTCGGCTGCCAGATCACCCTTTTTACACAGACATTGATTTGGCACTGTGACTACCTCTGCTGCTGGCTTAAAGGTGGGACTGCAATAACCCCACCCCACCATTCCATGTTCGTACCTTTTACACAGAAGGCATGGCACAATAAAGGCTCAATGTTCCTGCATTGAAGTTGCTGTATAAAAGAGGCTATAGTTAATACTTAATTAATTATTCACTAGCAACTAACTTGCATACCAATGATTAACAAAGAATGTTCAAGTTAATTAAAACTTAAATGCTAAATGCAAAACTTAATTCTAGGAAATCATAGAAAACACAAAGCCCTGAAACTCTATTATTCACTAAAACCATCAAATTCCTTCTTCAGCACAAGGAGTATTCCATAGATCAAGATTTCATGCAACTAATTGCAGCAACAAAACCCTTCTTGGAACTTCTAGATCAGCTGGTAGGTTGCAAATTAGAAGAATAATGTACAGTTCTAGAATGTATATATGAATATGCCACTAAATATTCAAAAAGGCCACGGTTTTTCTTTGTTCAACATTTTATTGTGAATAAAGTCTATTTTTGGAAAAAAATCAGATGTCTCCACTTTATTTTATTCACAAGACGAACAATAGGTTGGATAACAGATTGAAGAAATTAATTCAGGGCCAGCATTGACTTTGATTCTATTCACTAATTTTCCATGTAGCAACATGGTGCGTTTGTCTTTAAATGTATTTATCAAGAGCAGATTTTGACTAGGGTGAGCACAGAGGTCTAATAGCCTGAGATTGTCTGATTTCAGAAGCTAAGCAGGCATAGGCCTGGAGGGGAGACCATCTAGGAACACCAGGTGCTGTAGGCCCCTGTGAGGGGTGCTGGACCAAATGTCTGTCTGTCTTACAGTAGACAATAATGAAATCTTTAACATACACATGATTTTTCCAAACATGGAGAGTAAATTTATTGTTAAGGTGACCTAAACAAATTTGTATTTCTCTAGAAATGGATATCTGCATACATCTAACACATAATTCTTGACGAAACAAGAACATTTGCGTCTCGATGTTGAAGGGGAATTTGAAGATACCTTGGCTAATAGATTTCAGAGATTTTGTGTTCACTGCTTTCAGAGTCAGAAGGGAAAATGAAAGCACCAATGGGAGACCCCCAGTGAGATGAAATAATCAATGCCTCATTAGGCTCCACAATTATTTCATTTGTATATACTCTTAGGTTCATGATGCAAGAAAGATTGAAAGTTTTTCAATTAACAAAAGCCAGAAAATTATACATCTTTATTAATAATAGTCTAATTATTCTTGATCAAGACTTTTTTACTTCAAAGTAAAATTTATTCATGATAATTATATATATATATATATATATAAGACAACACAGGACCTTTTTACATTCTTAGTGTCATATTTGTATATATGCAAAGAAAAATCTGCAAAGCCTTTTCACATTCACAGTGTCATATTTGTCTATACATTCTGTCATTGTACATTGCAACATTAACCATTTATAGCACCATTGCCACTAATGTGCCGCCTAGGGTTACTCTCCTTTTTGTTGTTTGAGGGACTTCCCAACCAATCTCAGCCTGGCAATGCTCAGTAGTAGGAGGTCCTTCTCCATGGAGGTCTTGCATTGGCTGCAGCAAGCCTCAGTGCTTCAACACATACTCCTGCAGCCAATAAGCACCATTCCCTTACTGACTTCTCACTGTGCTAGAAGTCTAAACAAATTTCGGGCAGACCAAAGAGTGTCTTTCACAGAGTTGATGAACTTCCAATAGGCCATAAATCAGTTGTCTGTTACCCTCACACTCAGGATGAACCATTTCAAGGACAGTTGGATTCTACTTCAAAAAATTCACAAATACTTAGTGTGGAAAACCCCTGTTTGTATATTTAATTGTCTGGCCTCGCCCATTGGCCGACTGTACCTGTGGCCTCTCCCGCAGACTCCTGAATAAAGGTGACTATTCCACAGCCCCCTCCCCAGTTCAGGACAGTCAACCATCATGGATGTGCCTCCATTCCATTGTGAATAAAACCCGTCAGTTTTACCTAACTTCCAGTCTTTTGGAGTTATTAATGGTGCATCACTTAGCAAATTCATAGTCTGCAAAGAGGTGGGTGACTGTCTCCTTCCAATCACAGTCATCTTGAATCAAGTCATCACTTTTATTTGTGTTCATATCATGCTTACACAGTAAAGATGAGATAGCATTTCTCCATGACCACGGAGCATACTTACATAAATATAGGTTAGAATAAAAGTTCAACACATTTAAAATAATAAGACATAAACATTAACAGTCCATGGTACCCAATCCCCAAATGTTCTGGGAGTGTGATCCACTGCTGCAGCAGTAAGCAGACACAAAGCTTGAGAAAGACTGTACAACAGGCTTTATTCAGTTAAAAATCTCGGCTACAGTGGTAGCTGTACTGGTGACTCCTGAGTGACTCGCTCGGGACGGGCCGGCTCAGGATTATATCCCGGGTGGTTGATTGACAGCCAGCCGGGTAAAGTTAGGTCTATTCACTTCGACTGATTGACAGCCGGCCAGGTGTGGCCTGTCCTCCGATGATCTTCCTGTAGGTACAGAGATACCCCCCTGCAGTAGGCTAGTGGTGCATCACTACATTCACCCCCTTCTTTAAAATTGTCCCGGGGATGTTTTAGCAACATTCTTAGGTGGTATAGGCAGTCTCTGTGACCGTCACAGGGTTGGCTCCTGGTCAAAGGTCGTCTAGAGTGGACACCAGGGTGGATGGTGTGGTGCAGCGCGGTGGAGTGGCCGGGACGACCTGGATCGAGTGTATGAGGTGTTGGAGGGGTGGGGGAGAAGGATCGTCCCCCCCATGGCGTGAGTGTGCAATGAGTGTTCAAGATGGGGAAGATGCATTGGGCTGACCTGGAGAAATCTCCCCAGGTTGGCATCGTAGTTCTGGGGCAGTGGAGGCTGCTGTGTCGAGGTGGGTGCTCCCACTGGGGCCAGAACCCTAGTTGAGACAGTGTCGTCCTGGCCATTGGGGTACCTAAAGTAGGCATAGTTGTGGTTGGCGTGTAGGAGGAGGAACACCTGCTCGACCAGGGGGTGAGCCTTGTGGGCCCATTTGGTTGAGGGTGGTGGCAAGGGCCACATCGGAGGCATCGGGGAGTCCTCATTCACTGCATGCATCATGACATCTGCGATCTCCTGCCTGACGCGGGTAAAAGTCTAACCCTTCCCTCCCTCATAGCCCAATAGAGACTGCAAAATAGAGATGGCTACCAGGAGTAGTGGTGAGGCCAGATACAATTGTTGATTTTAGGAAGCTTTCAGATAAACATATGAATATGTAGGGAATAGCAAGCAGCAGAGTTTTAGTTTAATTTGGGCCTCATGTCTGCCCGAACTTGAGCAGAAATGCCAGTTTCTGTGCTGTAGTGTTCTATCTTAGGGTTCCTGATTCAGCCTGTACATTACAAAGGGGGAGCAAATAATTTCTATGCTCATATGTCTGGACTATCATGACTTTCTATAGATAAATTAATGCCTCCAGTGAGAAAAATGAAACAGATTTAAAAATTATACATGAATTGGAATTTTATTATCTCTTTTAAGATACTTAATTTATTGGTAATTCGTGGCAAGCAAAACTGTTTTTAAATTATAACAAGAAACTTTATTGCTGCTTCTGAAAAGAAGAAACTATTTATGAACAAATACCCCACAGATAAAGTGAAATTAGAAATTAACTGTCCAAACCTTGACTTGTTACATTAAGTTCTCTAGTTACTCTTGGTTCTTTTTATTTATTTGAACTAATGTTATTATTCAATGGATGTGGTTTACAATTTACACCATAATTCATCTTTTTTCACTTAACAGTTTGGTTGACTGTTTTAGCTTGTGATTCCCCATGGAAAGTTCTAGCATACTGATCAAAATCCTCTTCATATATTCTTTGTACAAGGTCTCTTCAGGGAAACCAAAGAAGCAATTTGCATACTGAATTGGTTGAGGCACCTGCCAACTGAGTACATGTTTGTACACCAAAAACTCTTTTAATCTTTACAAAGCAGATGTTCAACCCATTCAATTGAATGGGTAAAAAGAAATTTTAAAGCTTTAAATTTTCTTCTCAAACAAACCTGTACAATTTACCCTTCCTAAACCATATTTTTAATTAAGTAACTGTAAATATGATAACCTAAACTGCCAAAGATACAAAAGAAATTACATAGCCATGAAAAATTACCACTTTATATGTACCGTTTATATCAGGGAATGTTGGAGCAGAACAATTTAGCATCATTGAGAAACCATCTTAAGATTATTTTTGTTTTTTTTGTGAAATGAATTATAACTAAATACATTATCTCAGGGGTGTCAAACTCAAATTCACGGAGGGCCAAAATTAAAAACTTGGACTAAGTTGAGGGCCGAACTAAATATTTATTGAAAATTTTCAACAACATCTGCATGTTTTCTCTTCTTTCAACATATGTAATGTTAAACTTTTTCTTATTAAAATAAATGTTTAATAATAGTTTTGGATAAACTCTTTCCAGAAGCATTAACAAATGAGAAATAAAATATTCAATAAATAATATTTCTCTATAGAGGATTTGTCAAATGTTGCTAGTGTGCTGTCGAATAGTAAAATCTGAGGGCTATTGAGAATGTGGGAGAATAACATGATTCCTGAAACAATCAAATGGGTGACTGATTGTGGGCATGAACTCTAGCAGGGTTATTTGCCATGCCCTTTTTCCATTGGTACAGATATCCTTTGATTTACACACTTTTCAAGTTTTATGCCTAATGAGCTTGTATCCAGGTGCAGGACCATTTTTAACCAGGAATATATTTATCACTGTCACATGAAACTATTGGAAGATCGTTTTATCCTGAGATTAAAGTTCATAATACTTACTCAGGTCTGTGTGCGGGAGGGCGGGGTTTGCGGGCGATCGGGTTGGACAACGACAGTGCGGGGGCATCGGCTCTCGCTGCAGGGCAGCATCTCGGTGGATCAGCGGCCCCGTCACCGTGAGTCGTGGATCAGCCTGCGGCAGGGAGGGGGAGTGGGCAACGGTCCTGGCGAGGTCAGGCCCGAGGCCTCCGGTTCCGGGTGCTGGGAAGCGGCCTTGGCTTCTCCTGAAACCGGCCAGGCCCCAAAACCAGAGTCCATGGTGAGACCCTGTAATGTAAACAGAGGAGGTGGGGGCGATTAGCAGGCTGATGCCAATGCATTCTGGGATTTGTTGTATTACTGTGCATGCGCTATACTGGCGTGGCAGCCAGCGGGCCACCTCTAATACATTTTTGAAATGATCTTGCGGGCCAAATATAATTATATCGCGGGCCAAATTTGGCCCGCGGGCCAGAGTTTGACATGTGTGCCCTATGCCATCGGAACTCTGTAATTAGTAAGGGATTGCTTAAGGTGGGTGTGAGTGGGAAGGAAAGGGTGAGAATCACTGCTCTAGACCCAATTGTTACTGAAATATTTTGCTTGAGAAAATTTGTCATTGGCCCATTTCCTTTTGAGTTATGAAACTGTGCGCATAACGAGTCAATTAGGAACGATTAAATCAGTGGTTTTCAAACTTTTTCTTCCCACCCACAGACCACCTTAAGCAATCCCTTACTAATCACAGAGCACCAATGGCACAGGGACGCGAGTGGAAAGAAAAAGGTTGAGAACTGTTGTATTGTGGTAACTCCACATCTGATTAGGTTAATTGTTAGGCAAGTGGTCAGAGAAGGACCCCCCCCCACCCCAAGAAAGGCTTAAATCAAAGAGACAAAATAAGCTTCCGTCTCACTGCTCCCAATCTTACACACAGTCCTGATGTGGAATGTGGGGTCGCAGCTCCACGTTCACCCGAGTTCAGGTGCTGTCTGTGTGGAGTTTGTACGCTCTCCCCTTGTCTTGGACCAACAGGTCGGTTGCCTGATGAAGACACCCGAACCCCCCATTGAAACGCCGGCATCCGGGGCAGTGGAGGAATTGGCTGAGAAGAGCGCGTTGCTCCCACCCCCCTCCCATGCTTGGAGGGGGATTAAACTGCGATCTCACGGCGCCGGGCTCGTCTCCAACAAAAGGAGCGGGAGGCAGGGTCCGCCGCGCACGGAGCGAGGGGGAAGGCATCGCCAACGAGACATTCGGTCCGGCGTCGCCGCTGAAGCGCAGACCCAGCGAGGATGGTCCCCAACTCCAGCCACGTCTGTGTGTCCGGGAGCCGGGCGGGCTGAGTGCGGTGCTCCGATCCCTGGGATTCAGGTCTCTGAGATCCCTCCACACCTCCGGCGTCTTCATTTTCACCTTCAGTGTGCATGCGCTATACTGGCGTGGCGGCCAGCGTGCCAACTCTAATATATATGTTTAATATAATCTTGCGGGCCAAATATAATTATATCGCGGGTCAAATTTGGTCCGCGGGCCAGAGTTTGACATGTGTGCCCTATGC
Organism: Narcine bancroftii; assembly: GCF_036971445.1. NCBI lineage: Eukaryota > Metazoa > Chordata > Chondrichthyes > Torpediniformes > Narcinidae > Narcine > Narcine bancroftii. The sequence goes on along the minus strand of NC_091471.1, from coordinate 204,623,092 downwards.
CATCGGAACTCTGTAATTAGTAAGGGATTGCTTAAGGTGGGTGTGAGTGGGAAGGAAAGGGTGAGAATCACTGCTCTAGACCCAATTGTTACTGAAATATTTTGCTTGAGAAAATTTGTCATTGGCCCATTTCCTTTTGAGTTATGAAACTGTGCGCATAACGAGTCAATTAGGAACGATTAAATCAGTGGTTTTCAAACTTTTTCTTCCCACCCACAGACCACCTTAAGCAATCCCTTACTAATCACAGAGCACCAATGGCACAGGGACGCGAGTGGAAAGAAAAAGGTTGAGAACTGTTGTATTGTGGTAACTCCACATCTGATTAGGTTAATTGTTAGGCAAGTGGTCAGAGAAGGACCCCCCCCCACCCCAAGAAAGGCTTAAATCAAAGAGACAAAATAAGCTTCCGTCTCACTGCTCCCAATCTTACACACAGTCCTGATGTGGAATGTGGGGTCGCAGCTCCACGTTCACCCGAGTTCAGGTGCTGTCTGTGTGGAGTTTGTACGCTCTCCCCTTGTCTTGGACCAACAGGTCGGTTGCCTGACGAAGACACCCGAACCCCCCATTGAAACGCCGGCATCCGGGGCAGTGGAGGAATTGGCTGAGAAGAGCGCGTTGCTCCCACCCCCCTCCCATGCTTGGAGGGGGATTAAACTGCGATCTCACGGCGCCGGGCTCGTCTCCAACAAAAGGAGCGGGAGGCAGGGTCCGCCGCGCACGGAGCGAGGGGGAAGGCATCGCCAACGAGACATTCGGTCCGGCGTCGCCGCTGAAGCGCAGACCCAGCGAGGATGGTCCCCAACTCCAGCCACGTCTGTGTGTCCGGGAGCCGGGCGGGCTGAGTGCGGTGCTCCGATCCCTGGGATTCAGGTCTCTGAGATCCCTCCACACCTCCGGCGTCTTCATTTTCACCTTCAGTGTGCATGCGCTATACTGGCGTGGCGGCCAGCGTGCCAACTCTAATATATATGTTTAATATAATCTTGCGGGCCAAATATAATTATATCGCGGGTCAAATTTGGTCCGCGGGCCAGAGTTTGACATGTGTGCATTATCTGGCACCTATGCGGATTGGTAGATGCTGGATAAGTGTATGATCTGGTTACTTGAGACTTATTTTTACAATACCGAATTAATACACCTAATTAATAAGAATAAACAGTTTAAAAGACAAAAAAATACAATACTGTACTTACACTGAACAAACTTCACTTGCATGAATATATAAACCTTAAAGCATTTTACTTTATTTTCAGTTACATTCTTTGAAAACAATTAACTGTCATTACATCTACAAGTCCCCCCCCCACTCCATGCAGCTGCCCAAAAGACAAGCAATAACATTATAGATAATTACCCTCCCCCCACCCCCACCAGTTTGAAATAAAGCATCTGATCAGAGCAACTCTTACTATGCAGGGATAAGTTCAAGTCCAGTTTATTGGGGTCTGATTGCACAAGTATAACCTGATGAAACAGCGTTCTCCAGTCCTCAGTGCAGAACATGCAGACACACAACCAGACATAACTCACATACAGACAAATAATGCAGTACAAGTATTCATATATACAATCCATTCTGTGGATTGACCTCTAGAGCAAACATACCATAGTTTGGTGCAATAGCCAGGACACTGTCAATAGAATTCCTGTAGATGGTTGCTAGAATGGTGGCCGGTAGCCTTGCCTGCTTCAGTCTTCTCAGGAAGTGCAGTCACTGTTGTGTCTTCCCGACAAAGTGAGGAGATGTTGCCTGTCCATGAATGGCCACTAGTTAAGTGAACTCCAAAGAAGTTGGTGCTCTCCACTGTCTCCAGAGTTGTTGCTGTGTGGTGGAGGATGTTTGTTTTTGTTCTCCTGATCATCTGTTTCATCTTGTCCATGTTGAGTCTCAGGCTGTTACTCTCACACCATATCACAATATTTTCCACCTCTTCTCTGAAGTGCGATTCATCGTAGTTGCTGATGAGGCTGACGACTGTTGTGTCATCTGCAAAACTTGATGACACTGTTGGAGCTGGATCTGGTGATGCAGTCATGAGTCAGTAGCATGAACAGATTTGGGCTGAGCACACAGCCCTACAGTTCAGTATCATCGTGCTTGACATTCTGCCACCAATGTGGACAGACTATGGTCTTCCTGTGAGAGAGTCCAGAATCTAGTTACAGAAAAGAGGTGTTGAGTCCCAGCGAGGATAGCCTTTTGGAAATAAATGATAAGGAGATGCTTTAAGGGAGTCACCCCAATGGCGAGTGGCATCAACTAGCTCTTCATCCTGCTAATTCACATGACTCTATTCAAGCAACTGCTAAGAGAAAAGCATGACCAAGGCTCTCCGCTGGATGAATATTTGCTCCCATCTTCACCAAAGGTTTATGTGTTGCTTCAGAGAACAGTTAGTTGTACAATTTAAAATGTATTTAATTTTTGAATATTATTTTATTTTTATTTATTTTAATTTTTAAAATTAATTTTACTCTATTTTTTTTGCCGGATGCTTCGGGATACCAGAATTCCAGACACCAGGGGTTTTACTGAGCACAATACGAAAATGGGGAACATAAACAGATTGACAAATTCAAAATCAATGTTTTAAGATTACAATTTAACATGACAAAATACAAACAAAAAGAATCATAAAATATATGGTGCCTTGTAAGATTTTATGGAGCAAGATTAGTCTTTGGTGAAAGCACAAAACCCAGCAATGGGGCAAGACTGATTATCTGCCTGTTTTCTCAAGAAGACTTATAATACAATCGGAGATCATTTTAAGATAATACATTTATTCATAGTTGAAAAAAAATTTCCTAAAACAAAAAAATAAAAAAGCAATGTTGATACCAGCATTATAAAAATTTATAATGTTTAGATATTCACTTTATGCCAATCATACCCACTTCCATAAACCATGAAATACTGCAAAGGTTAACACATCCAGAGCTGAAAACTGAAGAGATAGATATTGACTGTCATTTAGAGTATAGTGAATTTATTTAATTTTTCAAATACATTCCATATTTTAAATATTGCTTTTGCTTCTTTAACAATATTTGATCCTCAAATCTTGTCTAAGAATATGCTGTAACTAAAGAGCTTTTAGAAGGAAATAAATTGTACTCCTGCTGAGCAGTATTTTTCAAGCTCTTCAAGATTATTTTAAAAACAAGAATAAGTTAGGCTGGTGTTTGCCTTGGTTAATATTAAACATTTGTGTGTATTTTTTTTAAAAAAATCAAGATTCTACATCAAGATAATTAAAGAGACTTTTATCTCAAGCATTCAAATTTTAAAATGATCTTATTACCTGACATCAGTGCTCTAGATGATATTTTTTAACCTTCTGTCCAGGTACACTGTCGCTTTTAACCACCTATAAAAGAGGTCAACTATTATTTCTGTTGACTTCAACAAAATGATAATCAAGGGGCTCTTTAGAATCTGTGATTTCACTACATTAGCTTTAACACATAGATGTAAAGTTGAAAATCTAGCCCAATAATTCAAATCATTAATTGACTAATTTATATATTTTTAAAATTTTCAATTATGGTAGTTATATTTTTTGTAAATTTCATAACAGCTCTGTCAGTATGATGCCATTTAATTATACACTGTAGCAGTTAATGAAATTAAAGCTGCAAATTTTCTTTTCCAGAGAGGTTGCAATTTTGAAACTCCTTATTCATTTTATTGTATAATTAGAATTACTTGGTGAAACATCAGTGGTATAAGTACAAATGTAACAAAGATAGATTTGAAGCGCAATAATGTGGACTCATGAACCTCCTATTCACTGAATAGACAAATGTTTTGAGTTCCTACTGACACTGTTTATTACATTTGACTGACTAGGTGTATTTTTTTCTTTACATTGACAAGCTGGTGAACCCTTTGCACCTTAAGCGCAAAGAGCTTTATATAAATCTTTATTGACCAAATTTTGTGTAATAAAATGATAATATTTTCCATTAATTTCTTTGCTTTTCATTCTGGTAATCATAAAACTTTGCAGCAATTCTTCAAATTAAACATGATCATAAGTTGTCTTAGCTGAGATACTATAAAAATTGTCTTCATTCTATAATGTCAACACATTTTACAATGAAAATGGTCACAGTCTAAGAATAATCTCAACACTTCTTGATGGAAATTTGAAGGAACTGAATTGTTATTTGTGGTGCTTCACACTACTTTAATACTAGATTTATAATCAGGAACATGAATCAGTCACAGGAGCTAAAGGGAAGCATTATCAGCCGATGTGTGATAAATTTGGAAAAAATAAAATTTTAAAGGTTCTTCACTTGAGAGCTGTCATTACCTATCAGATATTTTTACATTTAAGATAAATATGCAGGTTCTATCCACAATAACATATTTTCCATTTTTTTCACCATACTGTTTAGCATAGATTAAGCAAAGGTTATGCACAAAGAACAAAGGCTTGTCATATCTCATGGCTTCCTAAATGTCATTAAAGTCTTATAAGATATACAGTAGCTTCCAGATATTAAGAAAAATAGTTGCTTATTTGTGGCTGTTATTTATTTTAGCAAAATTTCAGGACATTACGACAAGCTGTTAGTGGAGCATCGAAGCTGTGTTTTGGCTGTAATGCCCTCTGGCTCTGCTGCCAGTCTCATCTCTCAGATCACAGCCACAAGCCAGACTGATCTCGAATACCAATCACCTAGCCCAGAACTAGTCCTTTGAGTTCTCTTTAGCATCTACTCCTTCTGCCAGTGTCCTCTTCAGCTGCTTGCTTTCCGTCTGAAGTTGACAACAAAGACATCCTTAGGGTCTTCATTGATGTAAGCCCGGCTCTTGATGTTGCTGCATGTTTTTTCTGTACCTTAAAGTTAGACTACTTTTATATTCAACTAGCACAATATTTGCACACCACAAGTCAAAGAAAAAAGTACATCTTTTCATGTTAGGTTACATACTACAAGTCTCTTTATGTAGTTAAGCTTTTATAAAAAATAAATTCTCATCTATACAAAAAATAAACTTGAAAGCATCTTTACAATTTGGTGGCCAAATTGTACCTTATTTTAATCTAAATTAGCTTGAACTGTCATTTTAAATATTAAATTATAGCTGTATGGAATCGACGAGTGTGGAATTTCTATCATCTGGAAACTTTTGAACAGTTCCTGCCCTCTGTGATAGCAAGTTTTAAAAAGGGAAATCTCCAAAGAGCTAATTAGTTCTGGAATGGAGCACAAGCAGGAACAGAGCTGCACATATACCAGATAACTAAAAGGACCTGGCCAAAGCTGACAGATATCAAAGGCATGACTGTGCACCAGCAGTAACCTTAGGCTGCTCACTGACAGGGACAATCAAAAGCTTATAAACATGGTGCTGAGTGACAGCTACTACCACAGGATCTCAGAAGGGTATGAGATTTTGCCAAATGAGCTAATCTCAGTATTGACAGCTGCCGTAGGACAGAGACGGGCAGTCAGTCTGCAGATTTGAGAAAACTTGTGTAATTAGAATGAACAGAGTGGAACAAGTTCACACTGAAACAAATGATAGTAAATTACACCAAAGCTACAATATTCAAATGATCCCATCTTCTTATCATACTCGGTAAATGGATTGGTTGGACTGTCACACAAATGAGTAGCTCAGAAACCACTGGACTTGAGATTGAAGTTATTAATAACCCAAAAATACTTTGCATTTTGTTTAAAATATACTATATACTGAATGCAGACAACAAGATGAGCATAACGCAAGGCATTAAAGCAAGGCTTGAAAACAAGAGAGTATTGAGTTTGTTTGTGAGACTGAAGAAGGTTAAAAAGTGCTCCCCAGACTTGATATTAAGTTCACTCTTTGTTTTGATATATATTACTGTTCTGCCTTTGGCGACACATGGCATCATTTATAAGTTAGTAGAATGCAAGAAATTCAGAAATGTAGACAACAATGTTGGGCACAGTAACAATCTTAGGACATTGACAGACTGGTCAATTGGGCCGAAGCTCACTGGATAACATTTAACACAGAGAACTGTGAAGAGATACATTCTGATAGGAAGAGTAAGAGGCAGGCATAAATTGAATAATGCATTTTGTAAATAAGTGCAGGAACTAGAAGAATATGTACACACCATTGAAGGTGGTGGACAAGCCTATAAAAACACATATACATACCTTTGTTGAACCTCATAATACTCTGTCATGGCTTAGTCACAGTATTCTATTCAGCATTGTTGGATTAGAGCTCAGATTGTTGTTTTTATTGTCTTTCCTTGTAGGTTTAGCTTTCTTTATCCTTGCTTTTGTGTTTGTATTATCATCTGTTTATAAACTTATAATGTACAGAACTATCTGCATAGCTGCCTGCAAAGCTGTGGTAACTATTCACAGATCCCTTATCTAATCAGATTGAACCACTTTTCAATATGAAAGATAACCATATAATCAGGCTCCTTTGTTACTTGCTGAGTTACTGACTGGGTTACAGGCCGATCCTATCTGGCCTGTTCTATGACAAACAACAAATAACAGCTGTATCCTCAAGATTCTCATGTCACTCTTGACTTCTGATAAATTTCTGGGCAACATCATCTCTAGATCCAGCACATGGCATGATGAACAAGATAGTTGAAGGATTAAGGATGGGAAAATCCCAGACAAGACAGAAAATTCCAGTGTGCACATTTAACATGAGGTGAGATCTTTCTCCTTAACTTTCTAATCATTCTTGCCTCAATACACTATTTAAAGGAAATCTAAGATTGAAGTTGAAATACAGGGATGGGATCCTCAGCTCGATATTGTGAAGTTTGAGTACTGTACACAGTGCACCTGCTATTAATTTGGCTGTTGGTGTAATAATTTTGGTGGTGTATGTTCTATTTGAATTTTGATTGTACAATCTATTGACACGGGTTACAGGCTCCCACTGATTCAGGCTATGGGCCCTGTAAGAAAACAAATATTGTAGGGGGAGAATCAAAGTCATGGCCAAATTAGAGAAGAAACCTTTAATAGCAAATGGGGAACTAAACCTCCAGTTATAATGTGAACATACAATTAAGGGTTTGACTTCTTAACTAAACAAAATATCCCAACTGGATAAGACCAGCAAAGAAATCAGAATGAAGTACACCATCGATGTTCAGTTTAATGAAGGAGGTGGGGATGAACCAGTTTGCAGTATGAAAGAGAAGCCATGTGGTCAGGTTCCATTATTACTTAACTGGACTTACTTACTGGGTTACAAGCTGATCCTGCCTGACTTGTAGTACTATGATGAACATCCAATAAAAAGGCTGTAACTATAGGAATTTTGCTTCATTCTTGACTTCTGAAATATCTCTGGAAATCATCTCTAAATCCAAAAGTGCTGAGTACCAAATATTGGTAAAAATGGCATGGCCATATAAAATGGTACAAAGGAAGGTGGTTATAATGCAACCAGAGATTAAGGCTTTCAGTTTTGTGGAGAGTCTACAAAAGCTGAGTTTCCTCTCTCATAACAGAGTAAGGTTTGATTATAAATTTCTTTAAAAAAATTAAATGACTTCAAGTTGTAGAAGCATCCAAAGCCAACTGGAAAAATTGGAACTGATTGCCATAAAGACTTAGATGAGGCAGAGGGGTTTCTATTTACATAGAGAGCTGTTATGAGCTGAAATGTACTGTCTGAGATTCTTAAAGAGGAGGGTAAGCAGCCAGAATTGGAATACATTTTGGTACCAATGGCATAGACACAGTAGAAGTAGAGGTCCTGCAAAGTAAGGAAAGATGCTGAACAGCTGGATCTCCAAGATGGTAATTTCTGGATTACACATGTTGCTATGAGCCCCAGAAGGTATGAACAGGAAGATTGTGCAGACAACTGAGTGGCTGTGGTGCAGTGGGCAGGGTTTCAAGTTCTTGGATCATTGGAACCTTTTCTGAGGAAGCGGTGACTTGTATGAGTGGGATGGGTTGCACTTGAAGTGGAGGGGAACCAATTCACTGGCAGACAGGTTTGCTAATGGTGTAGTGGTAGGGGAGGGGGGGAGGAGGTTTAAACAAGATTCACAGGGGAGTGGAAACCAAAGTGGAGGCAGAGGAAGAAGTGGTTGTTGGTGCACAAGTAGGACAACTGGTAGGGAGCTTGTGTGGAAGGACAGGCATGTGGACAAAATTGCAGCCTTGGAATGAGTTGCAATGCAAAAGGACATAGAGTCAAAATAGAAACAAATACAGTGTTAAAGGTTTTTTAATATATAAATGCATGCAGCATAAGAAAGAAGGTGGATGACCTTGTAGTACAGCTTTAGATTGGCAGGTATGATGTTGTGGTCATCACTAAGTTGTAGCTAAAAAATGGATGTCATTGGGAGTTTAATGTTCAAGGAAACACAGAGATTCAAAAGGATAGGCAGTAAGTAGAGGGGGTGCCGTTGCTCTGTTGGTAAGGAAAAACATTTCAAGTACCGGAAAATATCGAATCATTATGGGTTGGGTTAAGAAAAGGAGATTGCTGGTAGTTATATACAGACCACCAAACGGTAGCCAGGATGTGGACAACAAATTACAACAGCAAATAGAAAAGGCTTGTCAGAAGGCCAATGTTATGGTAGTCATGGGGGATTTTAACATGCAAGTAGATTGCAAAAACTAGGTTGGGAATGGATTTGAAGAGAGAAAATTTGTAGTAAGCCTACAAGAAGCTTTTTGGAGCAGCTTGTTGATGAGCCCACTAGCTGATTGACTGTATTGGATTGGGTGTTATGTCATACACCGGAGGTGATTAGAGAGTTTAGGATAAAGGAAACATTGGGGGGGGGGGGGGTTGCAATGATCACAATATGATTGAGAACAATTTGAGATATAACAAAGAGGAATCATAGCTAGATGTGGTGGAAATTCAAGGGGGAAAAGGGAATTTGAGGTGGGTGAGGTCTGGGCCTGATGTCCCGCTCACCCAGCGAAAGTACACGCGTAATACATCACCTCTCCTTTCTCAGTGTAGTGATCGCTGTGTGGCCACTGTCTGGCTTACCAGGGAGGAGGTCACTACAAATGGTCTCTCCTACATTGCTGCATCCGTAGCAACACCTTCTCGTCAGTGTCCCCTATTTTCACTGAAATTGCTATGTTGTGGCATGACCGAGTGTCCGCTGGTATAACTGGATGGCTAGGTTGGGCTCACTAGGCTTGGTTGGCAGCCAGCCTAAGAGAAGGAAAACTCTGATTTCAAACCTGGGCAGATGGGGCTGCATTTGCTTCAACAGGCCATCCATCTAGGACACTCTGACGTAACATCTACAACCTGAGGATATGGCTGTCACCATCCTAACATGCTAGGCCATAGCAGAGATACCCCAGGTGAAAAGAGTGTGGCCAGTGTGCACTCCACTTTAAATATCCATTGTGCAGACTCGAAGGACAAGCCCATGTCTACGATCCTTCCTAAATCTTCATTCACAAAGCCAAGCCATGAAAAGGAATTACAGTGGCATGAGAGAGGAACTAGCCAAAGTAGATTGGAAGGGGACACTTGTAGGGAGGACAGCAGAGCACAATGAATGGAGTTTCTGTGAAAAATGAGGAAGGTGCGGATTAGATACATACCAAAGAGGAAAAATGTCACAACTGTTGCTGACAAGGGAAGTCAAAACCAATATAAAAGAAAAAGAGAGAGCACACAAGGAACCAAAAATTAATGGGAAGGTGGAGGATTGGGAAGATTTTAAAACTTACAGAAGGCAACCTAAAAACTCATAATGAGGGAAAAGATAAAGCATAAAAATAGTCTTCACTCCACCGAGGACATCAACAACAGATAGCGTCTTAAGAAACCAGCCTCTATCCTCAAGGACCCTCACCACCTAGATCATGTCCTCTTCACTCTGCTACCATTGGGGAAAAGGTATAGGACCTTAAAGACGAGCACTCAGTGGCACAAGGGCAGCTTCTTCTCCTCTGCCATCAGATTCATGAATAATCAATGAACCACAGACACTGCCTTACCTTGTCTTTTTCTTTTTCTTGGACTATTTTGTGTCTAGTGAGTATAGTGCCATTAGTTTCAAGTTAATTATGGAGAAGGATTGGTCTGGGCCTCGGGTTGAGTTTCTAAATTAGAGAAAGGCCAATTTTGAAGAAATGAGAAAGGATCTAAAAAATGTGGATGGGATAAGTTGTTTTCCTAGGTAAGTGGAAGACCTTCAAAGGTGAAATTTTGAGAGTACAAAATTTGTATGTTCCTCTCAGGATTAAATACAAAATTAACAGCCATAGAGAACTTTGGTTTTCAAAGGATATTTGGGATCTGGTTCAGAAGAAGAGAAAGATGTATACCAAGTATAGGCAACATGGAGCAAATGAGATACTTGAGGAGATTAAAATGCAAAAAAAAAACTGAAGAAAGAAATCAGGAAGACTAAAAGAAGGCAAACAAGTGAAGGAAAATCCTTAGGGTTTCTACAGGTATATTAAGAGCAAAATGATAGTAAGGAACAAAGTTGGTCCCCTTGAAGATCAGAGTGGCTGGTTATGAATGGAGCTGGAAGAGATGGGGGAGAACTTAAATGGGATTTTTGCATCAGTATTTACTGTGACAGAGTACATAGATATGTTATTGGAAGATAAGCTGGGAAAGGTTTGTTAGAGTAGGTTACATACAAACACTTTAAAACAGATCTTATTTGAAATTCTGGAGCTCTGCCTAATGCTAGACATATCAGGGCCTCACAGCTTTTGCAAGAACTTTGAAGAGTGCTCAATGGACTTCACTCATGGATTGTTGTTTACAAAAGGCAACAAATGAAAGAGCTTGTTGGAGCCGCATATTGTCTGGATGAGAACTTGCTGTTATAAGACGATCATGTGGCTTTGCAAGCAGAGAGAGTCAAACAGGTTTTCTCTCAGAGAGAGAGGGAGAGAGAGAGAGAGAGAGAGAGAGAGAGAGAGAGAGAGAGAGAGAGAGAGAGAGAGAGATACAGAGATCACTTGACAGTGTAACAGCCAGCAGAAGTAACTGGGACTGGAACAGGACAAGCTGCCAAGTCCATTTGGAAGATGGCCTGGTCAAAGCCCTTATGGCTCATGCAAGAGGCGAAGACTGGCTGTCTAATGTTTCACTTGGAATAAGGGAAACAAAAAGGAACTCTGTGGTGATCTGAAAGAAAGAGGTTATCATCTGGAGAACCCTGACGGGGAAAGTTTCGTCAGAAAGACACTAAGGTGACAATGAAAGTACATCAGTTGTGGATGTCCTGAAACAACACATGTCTCTCTGAAAATTGACAAGAACCTTCCTGATTGGTAAACATTTACCTATCAAGCACCAAAACCTGGTGAACTTTATAAATATTAAATTCTGTGCTCAGTATAAGAATTGCCTGCAACCAGTGAACTTGGAGGAATGAAAAGTGAGATTGGACTGTGAACCAAAGAACTTTTCTGAATTTACACACACATGACATACATGTGCACTTAGAATTAGAAGGGGGGTAAGTTAGGTTAGTTAAGTTAATAGAGATGTTAAAGTTTGATCCTGTTTTCATGTTTAAAGATAATTAAAAGCAACTTTTGTTTAAGTAACCATTTGTCTTGGTGAATATTGCTGGTGGGTTTTGGTGTCCTCTGGGCTTGTAACATTACTTACGAAACTGGCACAGTGTCTAGAGAAGAAAGAAAATTATACAGATTAAAAAGGAGGAGGTGCTTGATGTCTTAAAACAAATAGGGTGGATAAATCCACAGGGCCTGAAAAGATATTCCCTCAGCCTTGAGGAAGGCTCATGTAGAAATTGCAGGAGCTCTGGAAGAAATATTTATTAAGTCCTTAGTTACGGGTGTAGTGCCATAGAATTGAAGGGTAGGTCATGTTGTTCCATTGTTTGAAAAATGGCTCCAAAAGTAACCCATGAAATTATGGGCTGGTGGGGCCAAAATCTGGATTAAGTAAATTACTGGAAGGTGTTCTCAGAGATCAAATATACAAATATTTGGATAGCCAGGGATTGATTAGAGATACTCAACATGGATTTGTGCATGGTGGGTTGTGTTTATCCAATCTGATATAATTTTTTGAGGAGGTTACCAGGAAAGTTGATGAAGGAAAAGCTGTGGATGTTGTTTACGTGGTCTTTAGTAAGGCCTTTGAAAAGATCCCACAAGGGAGGTTAGTCAGAAAGGTTCAGACGCTCAGTATTCATGGTGAAGTAGTGAACTGGATTTGATATTGGCTTGACAGGAGAAGCCAGAGAGTAGTGGTGGATGATTGCTTGTGACTAGTGGTGTGCATCAGGGACCAGTGCTGGGACCATTGTTGTTTGTTATCTATATCAATGATCTGGATGATAATGTGGTAAATTGGATCAGCAAGTTTGAAGATGTCACAAAGTTTGAAGGTGTTGAGGACAAGTGAAGAAGGCTTTTAAATCTTGCAGAGGGTTCTGGACCAGGAGGAAAAATGGGCTGAAAAATGGCAGATGGAATTTAATGTGGACAAGTGTGAGGTGTTGTATTTTGGAAGGACAAACCGAGATAGAACATACATGGTAAATGGTAGGGAACTGAGGAATGTGGTAGAACAGAGGGGTCTGGGAACACAGATGCACAATTCCCTGAAAGTGACATCATAGGTTGATAGAGAGCTTATGTAAAGAGAGGTTTTGGCACATTGGTCTTCATAAATCAAAGTATTGAGCACAAAAGTTGGAATGTTATGTTAAAGTTGTATAAGACATTGGTGAGGCCAAATTTGGAGTATTGTATTCAGGTTTGGTCACCTAACTACAGGAAAAATATCAAAAGGATGGAAAGAGTGAGGAGAAGATTTACTAGGATGTCGCTGGACTTCAGAAACTGAGTTACAGGGGAAGGTTCTGATGCACGATCAATTAACCAAAAGACTGAAGTACAGGAACTGAAGGCTTTTATTGGCTAGAGATGGACAGCATCCCTTGAGTTTCTGACTCACACTGACCTGGACTCGAAATGGGGGCAGGGTTGTGGTATGACAGCCTTTATGGGGAATAAAGGGGAGGAGTCACAAGCTGGCCAGTGAGTTCAGGGTCAAACAAAGAAGGTCAAGGTATTTACATACACAAGTGGTTTCACCACATTCACCCTCTCTTTTAAAGAGGAAGTTCCAGTGGGGGTGTGGTGCAGTCAGGTTGCCTCATAAGTTCAGTCTGTCCAGCGACCTCCTTTGGCATTGTGACCGATGTACCTCCGGTGGTGTGGTGGCCCTCGTCAGTTGCGGCTGCTCCTTCTTGGTCAGCCCAGCCAGGGTGCTTGGCTGAGCCATTCGGGGGGGGGGGGTGGTGTGAGCATGTGTGTACCAGTTGGTGGATTGGCCGAGGAAGTGGGGTAGGGATCTACCTGGAGAGATGGGTGGGTACCCGACTGTTGGCTGAAGGGGGGGTTCGCCAGATGCTCCCGCACGTGCCAGGTCACGGATGGATACTCTGTCCTCGAATCTGTCTGGGAATGCCATGTAATCATACTGTGGGTTGGCACGGAGCAACTGGACCCTCTTGATTAGTGGGTCAGACTTCTGGGACATTCTGTATTTCTGTAGTACTACTGACCCAGGGGATGTCAGCCACGTAGGTAGGGTCGTTCCTGACATTGATCTCCTGGGGAATGTAAAGAATCTCTCGATAGGTGTCTCGTTGGTGGCCAGACACAGGAGAGACCAGATGGCGTGGAGATCCTCTGGGAGAACTTCCTGCCAGTGGAGGAAAGGGAGGCCTTTGGACTTTAAGGAACCCCCCTCACATTCTGTAACGAGCAATTTGTGAACTGCCTACTATCTCCTTCCCATGTGGTCAATCAGCAGCCCCAAGCCAGATCACCACATCTGACATATGGCCTCTCCATGCTCCGGACACCCCCCCCTGCCCCTGTTCGCTAATCTCACCCCTGACTGTAAGCCTGTCACCATTAAATGTCGGCAATGTCAGAGCTGAGACACCTCCTCAGCAAGGGGGTGATAAAATGAAGTATGAGCTCCTGGAGAACCTAGGTAGTAGTGGTAAAGAGCAGGGAGAAAACCTGATGGTCATAGATTACTCCCAGACCATCAACAGGTTCGCCGACATGGTCAATCAGATTGCACAATACAGGGTATTCTCGACCATTGACCTTAATTCGGCATACCACCGGCTCCCGATTCGCCCTGAGATCCGCCAGTACAGCACCTTTGAGGCGGATGGCTGGCTATACTATTTCCTTCAGAGTCCTTTTCTGGGTCATGAATGGAGTGTCTTTCTTCCAAAGGGAGATGGATCGGATTGTGGATGATCCAGGTTGTGGGCCACCTTCCCATACCTTGACAACATTACTTTCTGCGCCCATGACCAGCAGGACCATGACAGGAATGTCCAGAAATTCTTTCACACTGCGTAGTGCCTTAATTGATGTATAACACAGGGAAGAGTGTCTTCAGCACACATCACATGGCTATACTAGGCTGCGTGGTGGAGAATGGAATCATCAGCCCCAACCCTGTCCGTATGTGCCCACTGTTAGAACTCCCTCTTCCCCACTGCCTCAAGGCCCTAAAAAAGTGCCTGGGGTTTTTCTCTTACTATGCCCAATATGTCCCCAGCTATGCAGAGAAGGCCTATCCCTCATCAGGACCACCGTTCTTCCCCTGTCAGCAGAAGCCCGTGAGGCATTTGACTGAATTAAAGCTGACGTTGCAAAGGCCACGATGCACGCAGTGGACGAATCCATCCCATTCCAGGTGGAGAGTGGTGCATTGGACTTTGCCCTAGTCACTATACTTAACCAGGTGGGCAGGCCCATGGTGCTTTCCTCCAGGTCCCCAAGATTCGCCACTCCTCCATCGAGAAAGAGGCCCAGGCTATCATTGAAGTCATATAACACTGGAGGCATTATCTCACCGCTAAGATTTTACCTGCTGACTGACCACAGTCGCCTTTGTGTTCAACAATCAGCAGTGGGGTAAAATCAAAAACAATAAAATCCTGTGGTGGAGTATTGAGCTCTCCACCTACAATTATGACATACTATACCGGCCCGGCAAGCACATCAAGCCTCCTGATGCACTCTCAGGGAAAATGTGCCGGTGCTCAGATGGACCAACTGCAGTCACTGCACGACGGCCTCTGCCACCCTGGGATCACCCATTTTTTTCATTTCATCAAGGCCTGTAACCTTCCCTATTCCATTGACAAGATCAGGATGCTGACCAAAAATTGCCGAGTCTGCATGGAGTATAAACCGCACTTCTACCAGCCTGACAGGTTACACCTGATCAAGGCCACTCATCCCTTTGAATGCCTCAGTATGGACTTCAAAGGACCCCTACCCTCTCTGAACCCCAATGTGTCCTTCATCACCATCATCGATGGTTTGAGTTAGGCTCAATTGTTTCAGTTTGAGTAGCCTTTCCCTCATGTTTTCGGAGCGGGCGCCCTACACACAGGTGTCTCTCGTCAATAGCTGTGCATGCTGTTCTGCACTCACAGCTTGGCAGTTACAATCCCTTACAAGCTCCTGCAGGGCCCTGACAAAGTCATTGAATGTCTCCCCAGTTTGCTACCTGCATGAGTGGAGTACTGTGATGCACTGCAGCAGCAGGAAGCTGTACAACAGGCTTTACTTGGCTAAAAGTCTCTGCTATGGTAGTGGCTGTGATGGTGGCTCCCGAGTGACTGGATCAGGAGAGGCTGGCTCAGGACCATATCCCATTCGGCTGATTGACAGCCAGCCGAGTGGAGTTAGCCCCTTAGGGATCTATTCGGGTCGGCTGATTGACAGCAGGCCAGGTGTAGTCTGTCCTCTGATGGTCTTCCTGCAGGTACAGAGATCGCCCCCTGCAGTAGGCTAATGGTGTATCTCCACATTCACCCCTTCTTTAAAATTGCCCGGGGGGGGGAGGTTGAATAATAGTCCCAGGTGGTGTCTACATATTAGAGATTAGATGGTCCGGCGGCCGTCGGGGTGTCCTGGTCAAAGGTTGGCGAGGATGTGCTGGGTGCCTGAGGGCTAGTCGGGGTAGTTGGGGCGGGCGCCAGAGTGGTTGGCATGGGGTAGCATGAAGTGGCCAGGTCAGCCTGGATCAGCAAGAGGGGAAAGCACTGGAGGGGCAGGGGAGATAGATAGGTCAACCCCCGAGTCATGGCCACGGATGCCAAAGGTAGGAAGGATGCGTTGGGTTGGTGTGGTCCTGGGGTGGTGGAGGCTGTACTGGTGTTGGTGCCCCTGCGGGAACCAGATCCCTGGTTGAGATGGTGTCCTCCCGGCCACTAGGGTACCTGATTTAGGCGTAGTTGTGATTGGCGTGGAGGAGGAATGCCTGCTTGACCGGGGGTCAGCCTTGTGGGCTTGTGTGTGTTTACGCAGGAGCACCAGTCCTGGAGAAGTGAGCCATGCTGGGAGGGACATTCCAGTCACCGATTTCCTGACCGTTGATAGCAACATTCATCGTCGAGCACCTGAGTCCATGTGGGATGTGTCTTTTAAGTGTAGTGGCCGCTAGGACCATCTCAGGGACTGAGTAGCTGCTCCCCGACAGTTGAGGTGAGTGGCACCTGGTGGCATCCTCCACAGGCATGGGGTGCATCGAGAGGGCAGTTTGGTCAGTGCCCGTGTTGACCACGTCATCCTGTCCTGGGTGGAGGGTGTGGTGCAGTACTGAGTACGCCCGATAGGCCTAAGATGGCAGCAGGGGGCGTGTGGTGGCGGCATGGCTTGACCGGAAGTGACATTTTCTGCTCCAGTGGAAGTGATGTCATTGTTGATCCTGGCAGGCAGGGCTTTGGCAGGTATGGTGGCATCCATGGCGAACTCATGGCCATGGTGCATTTCGAGGGTGGGACCAGAAGTGGGGCTGGTGAGGAGGATGGAAGTAGCGGGATGAGCAATGTTGTCCGGTCCTCACATGTGGCGGCATCTGGGGAGTTAGCGGTGTGATCATGGAGGGCCGCTGAGCTGCTGAAAGGCCTAGAGAAGGCACACATTCGTGTAGTGGCCTTTCTTGCCACATCGCAAGTAGAACAGATTCCTGGCCGGGCAGTTTTTACAAGATTGTTGGCCTGACCCATACCGGGACCCACAGTACTTACAAGGGTGATGGTTGCCTGCAGTAGCGATGCTCTCTTCACAAGTGGTCCCTGAGTCACGGAAGCTTTCTGGGCCGGCCACGCGGAGGCTTGGGGGAGTAGAAGGCTTCTGCATGGAGGGCTGCAGCCTCCAAGGAGCGGACCACCTCCACAGTTCTGGCAAGTGAGGAGATGTTGTCTTCCAGCAGCTTCTGCCAGGCAGTCATCAAGCACAAACCTCGAACACAGGTGTCCCTGATCAATCACTCCACTTCTCCTTTGTTCACCCTGGGCTCTGCCAGACACAGATGGGAGAGCTCATGCAGGACCCCTAGATAGGCTTCAGATGTCTCACCTGACTGCTGGGCTTGGATACTTTGCAGGTATCTGGCATATACCATGTTTGTACATTACCTCCAGGGTGGTCATCGCTTCTGGGTACTCGGTGCAGTCTTTGAGGGCTTGGAAGGCACTAAGGGCTAACTTAGTGCGGAGCACCACGTTTCTTCTGGTTCATATTGACCACATCAAAGTGGACCTGGATGACTGCCTCGACCGCGTGCTTCCAGATCTTGAAGTGTGCCTGGGCTTCCGGGTGCTGAGGGTTGATTTCCAGGTTCCCGATGGTCAGGAGCTTTTCCATGGCAGGTTTAAATTTTAGCCAAATAAATTGTGATGCAGACACAAACTTGAAGACTGCACAACAAGCTTTATTTGGCTAAAAGTCTCTGCTACAGTAGTGGCTGTGATGGTGGCTCTCGAATGACTGGATCAGTGGAGGCTGGCTCAGGACTATATCCCGGCCAGGTGGAGTTAGCCCCCAAGGGACCTATTTGGGTCAGCTGATTGACAGCTGGCCAGGTGTAGTCTGCCCTCCGGTGGTCTTCCTGCAGTTACAGAGATCGCCCCCTGCAGTAGGCAAGTGGTATATCACCACAAGTACATGCCGTGCATGGACCTCATTCACCTGTACCTTGTACTGGTCTTCTAGAATGTCTATGGCATCTCCGTAAGTTTGGCAGTCCTAGACCATTCAGTAGACCCGATGCTTGATTTATGAGAGCAGTAGATGGAACTTGCCTTCATCATCCTGGATTGCGTCTGCAGATGCTGTGAGGAATTTTTCGAAGCAATGCCAGAGAGCAAATTGTTGGGTGCTTCAGATACTCTCGGGTCAATTGCCAGGTGATCCAATTTCAGATACTTGTCCATGTTCTGAGGAAGCAAAAATCTTTACTGGCTCACACTGACCCGGACTCAAACTGGGGGCAGGGTTGTGGCATGACAGCCTTTATGGGGAATAAAGGGGAGGAGTCACGAGCCGGCCAGTTAGAGCAGGGTCAAACATACAAGGTCAAGGTATTTACATACACAAGTGGTTCACTACAAGTTAAACAGGTTAGGACTTTATTCCCTCGAGCGTAGAAGAATGAGGGGAGATTTGATAAGGGTATTTAAAATTATGAGGGGTATAGATACAGTAAATTTTGGTAGGCTTTTTCCACTGAGGGTAGGTGAGATACAAACCAGCGGACATGAGTTATGGTTAAAAGAGGAAAAGTTTAGGGGGAACATTAAGGGGAACACCTTCACATATAGAGTGGTGGGAGTGTGAAACAGGCTACCTTATGAAGTGGTAAATGCGGGCTCAATTTTCACATGTAAAAAAAATTTGAACAAGTACATGGATGGGAGAAGTATGGAGGGCTATGGACTAGGTTCTGGTGAGTGGGACTAGGCAGAATAATAGTTTGGCACAGACTAGAAGGACTGAATGGTCTGTTTCTGTGCTGTGTTTTATTTTGCTTTTATGGTTGCATTGTTATTTATTTTGTAAGGAGGTTCATATAAATCTTTGCACCATGAAGCTACTGTAAAACAATGAGTTTTGTGACCTGTTCACGACAATACATTCTGATTCTGTTAGAATATCAAAGAGGATTCTAAAAGCTTCTTCTAGTATCTCAAGAGTAAAAGAGAGGTGAGAGTATATATAGGACCATTAGAAAATAACACTGGAAAAATAATACTGGGAGACAAGGAAGTGGCAGAGAAGCTGAATGAGTATTTTGCAGTAGTCTTCACTGTGGAAGACATTAGCAGTGTACCAGATGTCCAAGGGTATCAGAGAAGTGGTGCAGTTACTATTTCAAGGGAGAAGGTGCTCAGAAAGCTAAATGGTCTTGGGTGGATAAGTCACCCGGACCAGATGGATTGTATCCTTGGGTTCTGAAAGAAGTAGCAGTAGAGATGGTGGAGACGTTGGTAATGATCTTTCAGGAATCAATAGATTCTGGCATGGTCCCGGAGGAATGGAAAATTATAATGTCACCCCACTTTTCAAGAAGGGAGGGAAGCAGCAGAAAGTAATCTTAGAACGATTAGCCTGACATCAGTGGTTTGGAAGATTGTCAAGGATGAGGTTTTGGAGGCACATGACCAGATAGGCCAAAGCCAGCATGGTGGGATGGTGTCCTTCAGGGAAAATCTTGGTTGATAAGCCGATTGGAATTCTTTGAAGTGGCAAGCAGGCTAGGTAAAGGTGATGCATTTGGATTTTAGAAGGCCTTTGACAAGATGCCACACATGAGGCTACTTAACAAGATAAGAGCCCATGGTATAACAAGGAACATACTGACTGATTGGCAAGGAGTAAAGAGTCAGAATACAGGAATCATATTCTGGTTGACAGCCAGTTGCTAGTGGTGTTCTACTGGGATTGGTGTTAGGGCAGTTTCTTTTTATGCTGTTTATCAGTGATTTAGATTATGGAATGAATTGCTTTGTGGCCACGCTTGCAGATGATATGAAGGTAATGTGAGCAGTTTTGGACGGCTCATTTAAGAAAGGATGTGCTGAAATTAGAGAGGGTTCAGAGGAGATTCATAGAACATTAAACACTACAGCACAGTGTGGGCCCTTCAGCCCTTAATGTTGTGCTGACCTATATATTCCTACCAAAAAAACCAAAGACCTTCCTTCCTCTTAACCCTCCATTTTTCTTTCATCCATGTGCCCGTCTAAGAGTCTCTGAAATGCCTCTAATGTTTCAGCCTCCACACCCACCATGGCAAGGCATTCCATACACCCACAACTCTGTGTAAAAAAAATTGCCCCTGATGCCACCCCTAAACTTTCTTCCCTTCACAAGGATGATTCTGGGAATGCAAGAATTGTGAGGAGCGTTTGACAGCTCTTGGCCTATATTCATTAGGATTTAGGAGATCGAGGAGGGATCTTATTGAAACATTTTGAATCTAGAAAGGTTGTTTCTCATGGTTGATGTCTCCAGGACAAGAGGCACACTTTAGGATTTGTTGCCACAGGCTGTTGTGGAGACCATGCCATTAGGTGTATTTAAGGCAGATATTGATAGGTTCTTGATTAGCCAGGTCATCAAAGTTATAGGGAGAAGGCTGGGCGGTAAGGCTGAGTGGGAAAATGAATCAGCCCTTGAGGAAATGGCGGGGCAAACGCTGGGCTAAATAGTCTATTTCTGCTCCTATGACTTCCGGTTTTATGATGAAAAGAGATTCAATGTGAGAATGAGCAGAGGAATAAATAGAACTTGCAAAATGGACCCCCCTTCTGCTCTGAATTTATGAAATCTCATCTCATTTTGTCTCAATCAAGCCACTTTCATATGTGTTTGCTGAGTGGCGAAATGAGAATTATGTGAGGCCTATAACTGATAGTGAATTCTACCAGATTATTATCCACAATACAGTTTACTTCACCTGGCAAATAGAACGATCTATTCAAAGAGTGAATGTTAGCAAAGAAATGTAAAGGTCCATCTCAAATGTAAGCAATTGCAATTTCAGATCAGCCTTGTTTCAAGGGCCAAATCCATGTATTCATAGAGATCCTTTACAAAGGGAATCTGTCATTCCAACAACTAGAGAGCATATTTCAGAAGATGGACCTATTCTTGACACAAGGATTTTTTTTTCCCTGCAGAGGATGTGAATCCTCTACCTGAGAGAGCTGTGGAGGCAAAATTATTGAGATATTGAAAGCTGAGACTGAAAGCTGAAAGTGGTTTTCTATGGGGAATTCAAGGGATATAGGGAACTAGCTGAAAGTGGAACAGAAGCTGAGGTCACAATTATTACCAGCCACAATCTTATAGAATTGTGTTCAATTGGTTGTGTAGCTTACTACTGTTATTTCTTCAGGTCGTACCTGGTTTGGTTTCTGTTTGACAACAATGTGTTTGACCTTACCCAGCAAGATATGCATTTGTCAAAGTACCTAAGATTTTTTTTCTTAATCCATAATGTAAGTTAGATATTTCACTTGGGAAACAAATCTTATGGATAGATAGCAAGTGGATTATAACTGTGACTCAGGTAGGCCCAAGTGTCAGTTCTGTCATTCTGCTCTATAGTTTTGGCTGTATTTTGTACCAAGAGACCATTTTCTCCCTGAACTAATCAACTATAAATCTTGGATGTAGACTTTTTGGCTAAATTGGATTGTAACTCTGAAACTGAGTGATGTTTTTGATGAAAATAATGGCTTTGATTAATGCAGACCATGAAGGAAGCAAGAAAGAGGAAGAGGCAGATGCTTTGGGGGGGTGTGGGGATGTGGAAGGGGAAAGTGGCAGGATAGGGGGGGAATAGACATACTGTAGCTATATGTTCTTTTCTCTGATTGTTGACATCACAGGTAATACAAGTAATCGTGTTTCCCAAACAATCATTGTCTCAATCCCATCAAAGACATTTGTTCCCTAACCCCCAGACCACCTCTCTACAAATGAAAGCATGCAGATTTTCAGATCTAATTCAGTTCTGAAATCTCAACTCTCTTTCACTCCCCATTGATAGCACATGACTTACTGAGTGCTATCTGCATTTTTTAGGTTGATAGAGAAAGATCTATTCTGTTGAAGAAGACTGATTCATTTTTGGAGGGGATGAGTGAAGGTTTGCAGCTGATCAAATGGGGAAGTGGGGCACGTTGGCACAGAAATCCAATGGGAGGAGAGGAAGCAGCAGTGGCTATGCTGGGAGTATGAAGCAAAGTTGCAGTTTGGGACTTTGTGGTCCATTTATTTATCCTAAGTCTCCCTGTGATTAACTAGTAGAGCTTTACTGAGAAAGATAACACAGAAATGTGCCTTTGTTATGTTAACTGAAACCTTGGCATAATGTTGCTCAGACTTTCATTATTAATGATATAAGATCTAGGCACCAGACATGAATTTAATTTTAGTCCATTTTAACAGTACTTATTTCAGCCGGCTACACATTATTAATCTAACAATATTAACTGTTGGTTTTAGAAGAGAGAATTAAGGGATTAAGATAACCCCAAGTCTTAAAGTGATTCTTCATAATTAATGTGCACCATAAATCTCATTAGTCCACAACACTTTCATTAATACAAACATGATTTGAATAAAATATCCTTTGAAGGATTTACATTTATATTGTTAAATCCATGTGAAAAAACCTTTAAAGTCTATTAGAATTCAAAGATACCTGTGATGTTTGTTGCCTGATACTAATTAAGACTGCAGTGTGCAGAGTGGTTGGATATTCAGTTCGTGGATGGAGAGCAGAGTAGAAAAATATTACGAAAAAAACTGTTGTTTCCAATTTCTAATGAGTCTATTCAAGGAGGAGGATGCTTAAAAATATTAAAAATTGCAACTGAGCATATTCATTTCAAGAATAAAGTCTGGCAATGTTGATTGGATTCTCCTCTGCAAATCTGCCTAAATCTGATCTCGATGCTTTTGAATCCTACCGGGGGGTGGGGGTTGGTGGTGGTGGGGAGGGAATTAGAGGAATGAAGCCTGCCACTTACTTTCTCCCCAGTGTTCTGCTGCTTTTGGGGTTTGGATGGAAACCTTGGACCATCGGAAGATTGCGTCAGGGAAAATAGTTTTAATTACTGATTCCAAATTGAAGAAATCACACAAGTTCATTATTGATCAATCT
The DNA here is from genome assembly GCF_036971445.1 of Narcine bancroftii. Taxonomy (NCBI): domain Eukaryota; kingdom Metazoa; phylum Chordata; class Chondrichthyes; order Torpediniformes; family Narcinidae; genus Narcine; species Narcine bancroftii. The sequence goes on along the minus strand of NC_091471.1, from coordinate 204,600,087 downwards.
CAGTCTTGTTACTTTCTCTGATCATGTTCAGATTTTTATTTTATTCAAACCTGGTAAAGAAATGTGTCTGCTGTTCATGAGTGCTACAGTAAGATCAGGAATTATAAAATGAGTTGTCCATAAATTCCAATGATTTGCTAGTCCATAAAGCAAGGCAAAATTTGTAATTTAGGTGTGATACAGTGGAAATGATAACACCTTGGTTTATATCAGTGGTTCTCAACCTTTTTCTTTCTACTCACATACAACTTTAAGAAATCCTTATGCCATCGGTGCTCTGTGATTAGTAAGGGATTGCTTAAGATGGTGTGTGAGTGGGAAGGGAAGGTTGAGAATCACTGCTCTAGACCCAATTGTTACTAAAATATTTTGCATGAGAAAAATTGTCATTGGCCCATTTCCTTTGGAGTCATGAAACCGTGCACGTAACAAGTTAATTAGGTACAATTAAAACAGTAGTTTTCAAACATTTTCTTTCCACCCACATACCACCTTAAGCAATCCCTCACTAATCACAGTGCACCACTGGCATAGGGATTATTTAAAGTGGTATGTGAATGGAAAGAAAAAGGTTGAGATCCACTGGTTTATATGCCACACATTTAAATCTTTGTGGGTTGTGAATCAGCTAATGAATTTCTCATGTTGACCTTTTTTTAAAAAAATTCCTCATGGATGTGACAATTACTGTAAAGACCCCATCTTCTTAAATGATCCCGATAAGACGAAAATGAGATGGCTTCTTTGACCACCACAATTCATGATGAAGCACATGGCAGTTTAGCGTAAATAAGTGGCTTATCAGGCCAGTGAAATCAAACATATTGTTTTCACATATAAGGCATACCCCTGAAGACCATGAGATTTTAAGAAATAGAAGCAGCAATAGCCCCTAGAACCCTTCAATCTTATTCTACTATTCAATAAGATTATGGCTGATTTTAACCTCAGCTCCACCTTCCCTGGCTGTTCCATGTAACATTTGAACTTCATGTAGATCAACAATTGTCTCTCTCAGCTTTCAACATGATCAATGATTCTGACTCCAAAGTTGTCTTGGGTAAAGAATCCCCAAGTGAAGTTCTCCCCTATAAGGGTAGAAAATCCTTGTCAACTCTGTGTTAAGTAGGAATCCCCTCAATATAAGCCAATGCCCACTAGTTGCAGGAGAGCCGATTTTCTTCCCTACAACGAGCATATGAATAAATAAATTCAACCCTTCAATTATGGTAGATCAAAATTTATCCTCCACATTCTTATCTATCCACTGTAATCCTTCAATTACCTATCAATTAAGGATCAATCTACATCTGTTCTAAAAATATTCAGACACTTTACAAATCGTAATAAGCTGTGGCTCCAGCACCAATCCTGTGATTCATCATGTTACATTTAAAACCTGTTTCTGTTCTATTCTGTTTCTGTTTTACTCAGAACCCCTTTCTTAGATAACAAACAATTTTCCACCCATGTAAACATACCTCCTGTAGCATGAGCCACATATTTCCCTTCATCAACAGTAACATGACTTCCTCATAGAACTATTACAAATTGGCGAAACTGTGGCGGCACACATCCTCATGGTGAACGAGCCCCGCTTGTATCGCCACGTGGTGGGGCAGCCATGGGGAAATGGCATCGTCAGGGGTTTCTCTCTGACTCCAGCATCCCTTCCAGCGCCCACCCTGGGCACCGCTTATGATGTCACAATGCACCAGGTGACTGGGCTCATGCTGCCCCCTTAAAGAGGCGTGCTGAATTTGAATAAAATCAGTCATTAACGACCATCGGTGTGACAGCAGTGATTTCCTTCAGCTCCTGCAATCGCCACAAACATCATTTCTTTTCTATGAAATTGATTTTGCCTGTTTACCTGAATTTTTCTCAGAGTTGTGTCATCATGTGTTTTTGATCATTGTTTCCAACATTTTCAATAAGAGAAACTGTTCCATGGCTTTTATTTTCTGCCCTTTTTGTTTTGAATGAAGGAGTCACATTTGTGATTTTCCAATCTAATGGGACCTTCCCTGAGTCTGGTAATTTTGGGAAAGTAAATCCCAAACATCAACTACCTCATTCATCTTTTCTTTTAAAATCAAGGTTGAAGACCAGAAACTTGGCTGTCTGCAGTTCCATGGAGATTGTAATTTTCCTTGGTTTCTGCCTCCCTTCTAATTACTGATTTACAGCTATTTCGAGAAAGTTATTTGCATCCTCAATAATGAACACTGATACAAAAAATGCTTGCTTAGTTCATCGGCAATCTCCTTTTGCTCCATTATTAATTCCCAGACTGACTCTCCGCAGCACTGATGCTAATTTGGATAATTCTTTTCTTTTTAAAGTATCTATAGAAACTCTAATGACCAGCTTCATGTTGCACAATAATTTTTCTAATCTGAGCCATTCTTTGCAGTTTTTGTTTTAAAGTCAATCCAATCTTCTGATCAGCCACTTATCTATCATGAAATATGTGCTTTTAAAAATTTAATTTTAACTGTATTACCTTGAGTATTTCCAAAATTTTTCCTCTTTCTTTTATCACATCCAGCATATCTTGAATTTAATGTAATGTCTTAGAGAAAAGGGTATACTATTTCCAGAGTTTTAATTTTGATTTATTTTGCAATATTTTAATACTATTTAATGGATTTATTTTATTTCAGCTTTAAAGAAATTTGTCACCAGGTTGAATATGGAAATGAAGGGGTTATGTTATAAGGAGAATTTGAGAAACCTAGGACTTTGGAGCTTAGAAAGAGGAGGGGGTATAATTTATAGAGACATATAAAATTATGAAAGGAATAATTAAGATGGAAGCAGGGTGGTTGCTTCCACTGGCAAGTGAGACAAGAACAAGGGACCATGGCCTCAAGATTCAGGGGGAGCAGGTTTAAGAGAGAAGTAACAAAGAATTGCTTCTCCCTGAGAGTAATAATTTCTCCATCAAAGGAAGCAGTTGAGGCTGTATCACTGATGTATTTAAGATACTGATAGACTTTTAAAGGGGAAATTAAGGATTATGAGGTTCAGACAAGTATGTGGACTGAGTCCGCAGCCAGTGCAACACAATCTAATTGAATGGCGGAGCAGACACGATGGATCTCCTGCTCCTGTTTCCTATGTTCTTGTCAGCTTTGATGGAAATGATCCTGCACTGGTCCTCATCAATCAGCCAGCTTGTGTAAAATTGTACAATATTCACCTATGACAAGAGTGGGCCTCATTGGCCAGAAAACCATCTTATGAAAGATCAGTATAATGATTTTCATGTTTTATACATTCCTTTCCTGTGGCAACCAAGCAAGCTTGAAGTGTGTGCTTCTTTTGCTGTTAGTATTCCACTCCACTCTCCCATTCTCATAGCCCCATCATAGTTGTCCATTTAGGAAATAGAATGAACTTAGAGGTTCAGTTCATCTCTTCGACCACTGTTGTTGCTTTCTGAGTTTATGACAGTTTATAATCATATACATAAATTTTCACTTGTACCACAGAAGTTTGTAAAATATAACAATAATATAAATTACTACAATGTGCCATGAGACAAAAAAAAGTCAATCAATATAAAAGGACAGATAAATATTCACAGTTGCAGTTAGTGCAAGAAAAAATGTGATGTTTCAATACTATACATCTCAGAATCAGTTTATGGTTAGGGTAGTGCAGGGAGGTTCACTAGTCTAATTGCTGTTCGGGGAAATTTGTTCTTGAACCTAGAGGTGCCAGGCTTCAGGCTTCCTTACCTTTGCCTGAATGTAGGAGGAAGAAGCAATCAGGAGATCCCTCATGATGTGCGCTGCCTTGTTGAGACAGCACCTCACATAGATGTCTTCATTGGACAGCAGGTTGGTGCACACAATGGATCGTGCTATTTTTGCCACTTTCTGCAAAAGTCTGCATTCCTGGTCACTTGAATTTCTAAAACAGGCCGTGATACAACCACTTTCCACAGTACAGTTGTAAAGGTTCCATAGAATTCAATGACATGTCAAATCTCTTCAGACTTCTTAGAAACTAATGGCCTGGTGTGCCTTCTTCATAGTGCCTTGATGTTCTGGTTCTAGAAGACCTCTGAAATGTGGATATCCAGGTACTTGAAGATCCTAACTTTCTCCACTGCCATCCTACCAATGAAGTCAGGTGTGTGGGCTCTCAGTCTCCCCTTCCTAAAGTGTATAATAAGCTCCTTGGTCCTGCTGATGTTGAGAACAACCAGATTTTTTATTTCCCTGCTATATTTTGACATCATTACCCATAATTTGACCAACAATGGAGTGGAATGATTAGCATAAGGGCAGCAGAATTTGCATAGCTGTTAATGGAGCACTGTTACAGCACCCATGATGAGGACCAAGGTTCGAATCCTGTGCTGTTTGTAAGGAGTTAGTATGTTCTCCCCATTTCATGGGTTTTCCCCATGGGCTCTGTAACCTCCCACCCTTCAAAACATACTGGGAATTGTAGGTCAATTTGGAGTAATTGGGCAGCAGGGGCTTGTGGGCCGAAAGGGCCTGTTTCTGTGCTGCATGTCTAAATTTAAAAAATTTAAATGTAAACAGTAGCATCATCAGTAAATTTATGTATTGCATTATACTTCCTTCTGAGAAATATATTCAATATTTTTTCTTTAAAACAAATGTATATTTGTTATAGTCAGCAAAATGCCGTTGTAAATAGCCAGGGTAGGCTGAGTGAGAAGTCAGAGGAAATGGGGAAAATTTTGAATGATTTATTTGCCTCGGTATTCACTAGGGAAAAAAATATTGAACCAGTTGAAGTAAAGAAAAATAGTGTGGAGGTCATGAAGCATATAAGGATAACCGAGGAGGTAGTGATGGCTGTGTTGAAAAAGATAAAGGTGGATAAATCTCCGGGACCGGACAAAATATTCCCAAGGACACTCAGGGAGGCTTGTGGACAGATAGTGGGGCCATTAACAGAGATATTTAGGATGCCACTGGCCACGGGGGTAGTGCCAAACGATTGGAGGGTTGCGCATGTGGTTCCGCTGTTTAAGAAAGGGTCCAAATGTAAACCTGGGAATTATAGGCCTGTGAGTCTGACGTCTGTGGTGGGCAAGTTGATGGAAAGTGTTCTGAGGGATGGTATTTACAAATATTTGGAGGTACAGGGATTGCTAGGGAGTAATCAGCATGATTTTGTCAGGGGTAGATCATGCTTGACAAATCTGATTGAGTTTTTCGAGGGGGTTACAAAAATGATTGATGAAGGGAAAGCTGAAGATGTTGTCTATTTAGACTTTAGTAAAGCTTTTGACAAAGTTCCCCACAGGAGGTTAGGAAAAAAGGTTGAGGCATTAGGTATAAATAAGGAGGTAGTGAAATGGATTCAGCAGTGGTTGGATGGGAGGTGTCAGAGAGTAGTGGTAGAAAATTGTTTTGTCCAATTGGAGGCCGGTGACTAGTGGAGTTCCTCAGGGATCGGTCCTGGGTCCACTATTGTTTGTTATATATATTAACGATATGGAAGTAGGGGTGGAGAATTGGATAAGCAAGTTTGCGGATGATACAAAAATTGGTGGTGTTGTGGGCAGTGAAGAAGATTACCGTAGATTAAAAGGTGATTTAGGAAGGCTGGAGGTGTGGGCTGAGAAATGGCTGATGGAATTTAATACAGATAAATGTGAAGTGTTGCATTTTGGAAAGGCAAATGTAAATAGGTCATATGCATTAAATGGTAGGCTATTGAGATGTGCAGAGCAACAAAGGGATTTAGGAGTGATGGTAAATAGTACCCTCAAGGCTGATACTCAGGTAGATGGTGTGGTGAAGAAGGCATTTGGAATGTTGGCCTTCATAAATCGGAGTATTGAATTTAAGAGTAGGGAGGTTATGATGAAATTGTACAAGGCATTGGTGAGGCCAAATTTGGAGTACTGTGTACAGTTTTTGTCACCAAATTATAGGAAAGATATAAACAAAATAGAGAGAGTGCAGAGAAGGTTCATGAGAATGTTGACAGGATTTCAAGGTTTGAGTTACAGGGAAAGGTTGTGCAGACTAGGGCTTTTTTCTCTGGAGCGTAGAAGATTGAGGGGGGACTTGATAGAGGTGCTTAAGATTTTAAAAGGGACAGACAGAGTAAATGTGGATAGGCTTTTTCAATTAAGAGTGGGGGAGATTCAAACTAGAGGGCATGGTTTAAGATTGAAGGGGGAAAATTATAAGGGGAACATGAGGGGAAATTTCTTTACATAAAGGGTGGTAGGGATGTGGAATGAGCTTCCAGAAGACGTGGTTGAGGCGGGATCATTGGTTACATTTATGGAAAGACTGGATAGTTACATGGAGAGGAGAGGACTGGAGGGGTATGGACCAGGTGCTGGTCAGTGGGACTAGGAGGGTGGGGATTTGTTACGGCATGAACTAGTAAGGCCGAACTGTCCTGTTCTGTGCTGTAAGTGGTTATATGGTTATATGGAATTAGATCTAATTTAGAATTTTAATTTCTCTTTGTAAAATTAAAACAAAAGTTTTAAGCATTCAATGGGCATACCCTTTATTGAAGTTTACAACATGCAAATACCTTTATTGTTTTGAAAGATGCCTGAAGATTGTGAATGCACTGTTAAAATAAGAATATGTCTTGTGGTCCCAAATAAATATAATGAATTGGATTGCGTTATCTCTCCATGCTGTAATTCTGAAGGGGGCAGATAGAATTTAGCAACTCGTGTTAAATTAAGTTCTGGATATAATCAGGCCTGTTCCACAAGGAGTTCAACAATGGAGCCCAGACTTGCTGGAATTGCCTAAAGATGGGAGTTTTGCCTGGAGCGCATCCTCCTCAGTTTGGAGATTGTGGCCAGTTCTTTTTGGACACGACAAGACCCATCCATCATGGAATAAATATTGATGAATGCTGCACCAACATTGAACGTCTGAGTCCTGTTACTGAAGCTCACGTCTATGGCTACCTTATTGCTTTTAGCTTCCTGTGGGAAATGACCTTCTGAGGGCATAAATCTGCAAAATGGGTGCTGGATCATTTCCTTCTTTAAAGTGGAATTTCTGCTTGAAACTGGAAATACATGAGGCACATTTAACTGTAGCAGAAATGGGACAATGACATTTTCCATAACTACTATCACACCAAAGCTATATCTCCTCTTTATCCCTATTCATTGGGAGCCAGTGTTGTTGAACAGAGCAGAAAGAACAACATTTTTAAAGTCTCAATGGAGGAACCACTGATTTCTTCTCCCAGGCGTATTATTATGTCTTTATTGAAGCAGGAATCTTAATTTCCGCTTGGAAGTTGTCTGCTGCTTTAGGCTGCAGTGAGTATCAGAATCCTGCAGGAGCAACTATTTCAGGCAAGATTTGCTTGACTTCCAAGTTGTGCTGCCAGCAAGCAACAATCTCCCCAGGCATTGTGGATTCACAAAATTACCTCCCATATGTTCAGTTCTGACATGCCAATTGCAGTATTTTAAACTGTAAATGCTGCAATGTGTATCAACTTGTCAGTTTTTCACAGGGAAATCAAGTCTTTTCATTTGGACTCAAGACTGTCGATTTGAAAAAAATCACAAATTTGAATTTTTTTGGCCCTTGAGTTATGAAGTCAGCATTTTTATTTTAATATTTTGTGTTACAGGAGTAGGCTCCAAAATGTTGGAACTGTAGAGCCACAGGAAACAGACCTTTTAGTCCATTGAGCTCCTCCTGAATTTCAGCCACCCACTTATTTTAATCGTTCTGCCCGCTGGATGAGGTCTTCCATGTGAAGTCTTCTGGGATGTCCTCCTTTTTCAAAAAACAGGTCTTCCCCTCTACTTCCATAAACTTGGCCCTCACCCTCACACCCTCCATTAACTGCATATCGGATCTGACCCCATCCAACCTTTCAACAAAAAGGATAGGATTCCTCTTGTCCTCACCTATCCTCTCATTAGCCTCTGCATCCAACATATCATCCTTCACCATTTCCATCATCTACTATGTGATCCCACCACCAAACACATCTTCCCTTCTCCTCCTTTCTCTACCTTCTTCAGGGACTGCTCCCTCCATGACTTCATCGTCCACTCCTCCCTTCACACCTACCCCTGTGACCACAGGAAAGGCTACACCTGTGCCTAAACCACCTCCCTCACCACAGTTAGGATCCCCAAACAGTCTTTAACGGAGAAGCAACACTTCATTTGTGAATCCACAAGGGTCATCTACTGTAACCAGTGCTCCCATTGTGGTCTCCACTATGTTGGAGAGACTGTGCATAGACTGGGAGATCGCTTCGTTCTGAATCTCAGGACTGTCTACTGCAATAGCAGGGATCTCTCATTTGCAATCGAGTTCAATTACCTATCCAATTCCCATGTTGATAAATCTGTCCTTGATCTCATACACTGCCAAATTGAGACCACCTGCAAATTGGAGGAACAACACCATATTTCTGACTGACCTCACTCCAGCCAGATGCAATTAACATCAACCTCCAGTTTTCGTTTGCGCGCCCCCTCCCACACCCGCTTTGTCTCCCCCTTCCCCAAGAGCAGGGGTCTCAAACTCAATTTACCTGGGGGCCGCTGGAGGTAGAGTTTGGGTGAGGCTGGGCTGCATCAGGTTTTCCACAAGAAAAGCTCTTACAAAAACATTCCAATGTTATCAAATGTCTTTATTTTTATTTTTTAACACAAAATAAGGTGAAAAAATAAATTAATTAACAATTCATAAGAAAAAAAATAAAATCAATCAGTAATAAATAAATAAAATGAAAATAATAATAATACAGCAGATATAGAAGACTGAAGAAACCACATATAGTTGCTGACTGGAGAAATGTAATTATTATTATTCAGATTCAAATGTCTGTATTAACAGTTCTTTAACCTTGAACTTTCTGAACATGAATGGAACATTGAACATAAACTGTTATGAACATGTCTTCTTCTGCCTACTTCTTACTGCTAGAGATCTGGCAGCACTTCCTCACGCATAGCCGAGCCACAACTTCCGGGTTCAGACTGGACACCGAAGCACGTGAAGTGGGAGCAGCCACGGAAATTGCGCATGTGCTGCGTGCATATAATGACAAATAGAAAATGCACGCAAATATGCTTATATTCGCAATAAGCCCAGCCGATGTCCCGCCCCTGAGAGCAACATACCCCACCGTGATTGGTAGGTTCGTTCAGCTCCGCACACAACACTGAAAAGTGCCAATCATATCAAACTCGTGGGCCGCACTAACATTAAACTTTCATATTAAGGCGGGGCCACAAACTATCGTCCCAAGGGCCGCAGTTGGCCCGCGGGCCGCAAGCTTAAGACCCCTGCCCTAGAGGAAGACAAAATGCAAATACAGAAAATAAATTTTCAATGACATGCTGCACTTTGTGGCTTTGTCTGCTTGAAGTAGACTTAAAATATGACAGGAAATCATAAAAAATTGTTTACATCTAAAAATTGGTATATGATTGGAAAATTGTAAGGTGATTTTTGTGATCAGCAGTCCAAAATCCATAAAACAACACAGAAATGTGTAACAAAAAAAAAAAAAAAATTCATTGCCCAGTGTAATTTGGGAGTGAACCAAAGAAGACCTGAATGTTGGGGTTTCAAGATGACAGAGAACTAACTTCAATAGTAACATTCAAATGAAATATATTTGCCATCATTGTCATACATTTTAAGTATGGAGCACTGACCTCAATACTATAGATATATATTTATCAATGATTCTTTGACCATAAAAAAACACTTCTGTGCATGCTATCAAAACATTCAATATTTCACAAAAAAATCTCTCCATAACAATTGGTTGGAGGGAGCCTTTGTCAAAGTGAGGATAAATACACTTCGTTCAAAAACTATGGAAATTTAAGTTACATTTTTTAAGACTGAAATTGGCATCATTTATTAAGAGATATAAATCAGAAGGAGCTGAATTAATATTTTATTGAACTATTTTCAGGCTGTGGATGTTGCTAGCAAGAACAATAATTGCCCATCTCTGATCATCTTAGAGACATCTCCAAGAGACAAACCCATTCTGGCCACTTTGTCCAGGTGACCAGTGAGTATCTATCCATATTAATCCAATTTTTATGTGTGGCCTGTAACCTTTAGTACCCAGCCATTTCAAATGCTCATCTAACCAGCTCTCAAATGCTATTAGGGACAAACCATAGCGATCAGGTCTCTGGCACAAAGTCTGGTCTAGTGGCCAAGAAGGGAAGGGACGAGAAGAGGAGAGCTGTAGTGATACGGAATTCCATAGTTTGGGGACAGATAAGAGGTTCTGTTGGAGACAGATAAGAAGTTCTGTGGAAGGAATCGAGATTCCTGATGGTATGATCTCCCTGGTCCCAGGATCCGAGATATCACAGATAAAGTTCATAGCATTCTCAGGAGGGAGGGTGAGTAGCCAGATGTTGTGGTCCATGTAGGCACCAATGACATGGGTAGGAAGGGCGATGAGGTCCTGCAGAGAGTTCAGGGAGTTAGGCACTAAATTGAAGGACAGGACCTCTAGGGTTCTGATCTCAGGATTGCTACCCATGCCATGTGCTAGTGAGATTAGAAATAGGAGTACAATACAGCTTAACATGTGGGCAAGGAGAAGAGCAGGAGGGAGGGCTTCAGTTTTCTGGATCATTAGACTCTCTTCCTGCGAAGGTGGAACCTATTCCAATAGGACAGATTGCATTTGAACTAGAGAGGAACTAATATCCTTTGCGGGAAGGTTTGCTAGTGCTGCTTGGGTGGGTTTAAACTAGATTTGCAGGAGGATGGAAACCAGAGTGCCAGAACAGATAAGGGAGTAGAGGAGAAAAAGGATGAACTGAATATTGTATGTAACATCAGAAGTCAAAGGGTTTTATGTGGTGGAAATGTTCTCTGGTGCATCTATTTAGTGCAAGAAGTATTGAAGGAAAGGCAGATGAGCTTAGAGCATGGATTGGCTCGTGGAATTATGACATGGTGGCCATTAGTGAAACTTGCTTGCAGGAGGGGAAGGACTGGGGCTACTGAGATTATATGGGTGGAGCTGAGGAATGGGAATGATATCACCATATTAATAGGGCTGTATTATAGACCACCATACTAATAGGGATGTATTATAGTCAGCAATAATTGAAGACAGCTGCAGGAAACACAGTTGTGATATTAAGCAATATTAACTTTCAACATATTGACTGGGACTCCTATATTATAAAAGGGCTGGATGGCTTGGAGTTTGTCAAATGTGTTCAGGAAAGTTTATTGAATCAATATATAGAGGTACCAACTAAAAAGAGTGTAATACTTTATCTCCTATTAGGGAACGAGACAGGATTGGTGACAGAAGTAAGTGTTGGGGAACATTTTAGTTCCAGAGATCACAGTTTGGCGGGCAGCAACCTCCTTTGAAGAAGACCGCAGAGCCCACCTCACTGACAAAAGGCAAAGGAGGAAAAACCCAACACCCAACCCCAACCAACCAATTTTCCCCTGTAACCGCTGCAACCGTGTCTGCCTGTCCCGCATCGGACTTGTCAGCCACAAACGAGCCTGCAGCTGACGTGGACTTTTTACCCCCTCCATAAATCTTCATCCGCAAAGCCAAGCCAAAGAAAAGAGAAAAGAATTATGGAGAAGGATAAGTCTGGGCCTCAGATGGATTTTCTGAATTGGATGAAGGCAATTTTGAGGAAATGGGAAAGGGTGGATTAGGATGTTGCTTTCAGGCAAGGATGTGCTAGGTATGTGGAAGACCAAAGGTGAAATTTTGAGAATACAGAGTTTGTATGCTCCTGTCAAGATTAAAGGCAGTTAATAGGTATAGGGAACCTTAGTTTTTGAGGGGTATTGGGGATCTGGTTCAGAGGAAGAGAGAGGTACCTCAAGTGAGGTATTGAGGAGTATAAAAAAATGTAATAAAAAACTTAAGAAGGTAACCAGGAAGGCTAAAAGAAGACATGAGGCTGCTTTCAAAGATAATTTGGAGGAAAATCCTAAAGGGTTCTACAGATATATTAAGAACAAAAAGATAGTTAAGGAAATAATTGATCCCCTTGAAGATCAGAGTGGTCGGCTATGTATTAAGGCAGAAGAGATGGGAGGAGATCTTAACTGTTTTTTTCATCAGTGTTTACTCAGGAAGTGGGTAGAAAATCTAGGGAAGTAAGGAAAACAAGCATAGAAATCATGGAACCTATACAGATTAAAGAGGAAGAGGTGCTTGCTGTCTTAAAGCAAATAAGGGCAAATAAATCCCCAGGGCCTGACAAGATATTCCCTCAGACTTTGAGGGAGGCTAGTATGGAAATTACAGGCTCTTTGGCAGAAATATTTAAAATGTCCTTTGCCACAGGTGAGGTGCCAGAGGATTGGATCTTATGAGGATCCGCTGTTTAAAAAAGGCTCTAAAAGTAAATGTTATAGCCTGGTGAGCTTGACGTCAGTAGTAGGTAAATTATTGGAAGATGTTCAAAGAGATCAGATATACGAGTATTTGGATAGCCAGGGACTGATTAGGGATAGTCAACATGGCTTTGTACGTGGTAGGTTATGTTTAAACAATTTTAAAGAGATTTTTGAGGAATGTTGAGAAGGAAAGGCTGTGGATGTGGTGTACATGGACTTTAGTATGGCCTTTTTCATGGTTCCACATGTGAGGTTAGTCAGGAAGGTTAAGATGCTTGGCATTCATGGTGAAGTGGATTTGACACTGGCTATACAGGAGCAGCCAGAGAGTGGTGGTGGATGATGGTTTCATTGACTGGAAGCCTGTGACTAGAGGTGTGCCTCAGTGATTGGTGCTGGCACCATTGTTTGTCATCTATATCAATGATAATATGGTAAATTGGATCAGCGGGTTTGCTGATGACACAAAGATTGGAGGCTTTGTGGTCAGTGAGGAAGGTTTTCAAAGCTTATAGAGGGATCTGAACCAGCTGGTAAAACAGACTGAAAAATGACAGATGGAGTTTAATGCAGACAACTGTGAGGTTTTACAGTTTGGAAGGACAAATCAAGAAGGATATACATGGTTCATGGTAGGGCATTGAGGAGTGTAGTAGAACAGAGGGATCTGGGAATAATGCCCTGAAAGTGGTGTCATAGGTAGATAGGGTTGTAAAGAGAGCTTTTTGGCAAATTGGCCTTCAGAAATCAAATTATTGAGTATCAGAGTTGGGATGTTATGGTAAAGTTGTATTGGTGAGGCCAAATTTGGAGTATTGTGTGGAGGTTTGGTCACCTAATGATAGGAAAGATATCAATAAGATAGAAAGAGTTCAGAGATTTACTGGGATGTTGCTGGGACTTCAGGAACAGAGTTACAGGGAAAGGTTAAATAAGTTAGGATTTTATTCCCTGGAGCACAGAAGAATGAGGTGAGATTTGATAAAGGTATTTAAAATTATGAGTGGTCTATGCAGAATAAATATAGGTAGACTTTTTTCCACTAAGGGTAGGTGAGATACAAACCAGAGGACATGGGCTAAGGGTAAAGGAAGAAAAGTTTAGGGGGAACATTAGGGGGAACTTCTTCACACAGAGAATAGGGGAGTGTGCAATGAGTTGCCAGCTGAAATGGTGAATGTGGGCTCAATTTTAAAATTTCAGAAGAATTTGGACAGGTACATCGATGGTAGGGACATGAAGGCTAAGGACTGGGAGCAAGTCAATGGGACTAAGCAGCAAAATAGTTTGGCACAAACCAGAATGGCCAAAGGTCCTGTTTCTTTGCTGAAATGTTCTATGGTTTCCAGTTATTCACCAGTGTCTTGGTGAAAAAGGTCTTCTTCAGATCCCTGAAGGCCTTGATAAGATGGTTTTGAGGTGCATTCTTGAACCACTGCAGTCCTTCAGGTGAAGCTATTCCCACAAAACTGCTTAGAAAGGAATTCTTGGACTTAGACTCAGCAGTGATGAAGGAACAGCAAGATATTTCCAAGTCAGAAGGGAGTGTGACGTGGAATATGGTGACATTTTCATGCACTTGGTGTTCTTTTCTACTTGATGACAGAAGTAATTGGTTTGAGATGTGCCATTGCAGTAGATTCCCTAAGGAAAATAATGCATCTGTGGAGAAAATAGATGTAGAGGATGTGTCGCATTCTGCCTCAGTCTTGATGGTGTTCAGTTTCTTGAGTTAAAATGTTGCTGCACTCAGGCCAGCAAGGGCTATCTCTATTCTGAATTGTGACCAGAGTGGTATAGAATATCCAGCCTGCTATCCATTCCTGCAGCCACAGAGCTTGTGTGCCAGGCCCAGTTGGGTTCCTAATTCGTGTTGGTAATCTAATTGAATGTCAAATGATTGGACTCTTTTTTGTTAAAGATGGTTATTGCCTGCCATTTGTGTACTATCTGAACCATTTTTGGATGCAGATATGAACAGGTTTGTTAATTTAGTTGTGAATGGAATTAAATATTATGCAATCAATAGCAAATATCTCTACCGGAAAGATGTGGAAGCTATGAAGAGGGTGCAGAGGAGATTTACCAGGATGTTGCCTGGATTGGAAAATATGTCATGAGGCAAGGTTTGGAGAGCTGCGACATTTCCCTTTGGAGCAAAGGATGAGAGGTGACTTAACAGAGGTCTACAATATTATGAAAGGCAGAGATAAGATAGACAGTCAGCACCTTTTTTCCTAGGGCAGGAGTAACAAACACCAAAGGACATCTGTACAAAGTGAAGGGAGAAAAGTTGTGAGAGCCTGGAATTCCTTGCCAGGGGTTGTGGTGGAGGTTAGAAAAATTAGGGGCATTTAAGAGACTCTTAGACAGGCATATGGATGAAAAAAAGTAGAGGGTTATGAGGTAGGGAAAGTTTCTTTTTTTTGGTAGTTATATATGAGTTGGCACAACATTGTGGGCCATAGGGCCTGTATTATGGTGTAATGTTCTATCCAAATGGCTTGTTAAGTTGTTTGGGCTTAGGACATTGCATTTAGAAACTCCTGTAATGATGTACATTGATTAATCCACAGCCATCTTTTCCCTTGCTATTTGTTGACTTTAGTTTTAACAGGGCTATTTAATGTTTCACTCACTCAGCCATGATATTGAGGACTCTTAACTTTGGAATTCACGACTGAGACCAAAACCATGTCCAGTGTTCCAGGTTTTGTGTAATCAAAGCTTACAACTACAGCAAGATTTCCTACCTTTGTGTCCATTTTCATTGCAATAAATCCATCCATGTCTTCATCTTTCTTACTTTTATAACCTTTTCCAGCTGAAAAAATACTTCAAAAATTCTGAAGTGGGAACAAGCTTCCAATAGGCATTTTTTTACAAACTTGCTAACTCCCACAACTACACTTCTTCACAACCAGTCTCATACAAGGATCCTACTCCTTTCTCTCAATACCCCTGCCTCTGTCATATCTGTTCCCAAGATGAGGTTTTCCAGTCCAGATCAACTGAAATGTTTTCCTTCTTTCAAAAACATGGCTACCCCTCCACTACCATCAACTCAACCCTTACTTGCATCACCTCCATTTCCTGCTCATCTGCCCTAGACCCCTCTGCCTCCAAATGCAACAAAAACAGGATTCCCCTTCTCCTCACCTCCCACCCAACCAGCCTCCACATCCAACACATTATCGTCCGTAATTTCCACCACCTACAACATGATCCTACCACCAGACATCTTCTCCTCTCCTCCCCTCTCCACCTTCCATAGGGACCAATCCCTCCATGTCCACTCACCCCTTCCTATTAATTGACTCCCTGGCACTTTCCCTTGTAGCCACAGGAATTGCTCCACTTGCAGCCACATTTCCTGCCTCACTGCCATTCTTGACTCCAAACAGTCCTACCAAATGAATCAACACTTCACTGTGTATCTGCGGGAGTCACCTACTTCATCCAGTGCTCCCATTGTGGTGTTCTCTACATTGAAGAGACTGGACATAGACTGGAAGATTGCTTTGGTGAGTGCCTTCGCCCTGTCCACATCAGTGACAGTGATCCCCCAGTGGCCAATTCTGCGCCCCACTCCTGCGCTGACATGTCTGTACATGACCTCATGTGCTGTTAAACCAAGATCACGCAACACCTAATTTTTTGCTAATTCTCCAGCCGAATGGCATTAAAGGCGACTTCTTAGTTTTCTGCTACCTTGTTCCCCATTCTTCTCCTCTCTTCTCCATCCCTCTGTTTTCCCTCCAGATCTCCACCTCTTTCCCTCTCCAATCACAGAGCCATCCCCATCCCCTTGTTTGCTGGTGTGCCCTCCCTTCCTTATTCACCTTTACCTCCTGCCTGTGAGATTGTGCTCCTGATCCTGCCCACCAACACCCCACCATTTTGTTCGGGCGCCTGCCCATATTTTGCCCATACCTTGATGAAGGGCTCAAGCTCGAAACCTTGGTTATGTATCTTTATCTTTACTCTACAAAGTATGTGGTTGAATTGCTGATTTTCTCCAGATTTGTGTTTTTTTTCAAACATGCAGACTTTTGTGTCTACATCTAATGAGTCAGCTTACTCTCTCTAGCTCAATTAGCTCAGGAAGACAACATGGACAATTTGGTTTGTAGGACTTGTTTCCCTGCTGTACAACTGAATGACCATAAACATAAAACTTTTGCTGAAAGAGTCTGTAGTGACAATAAAAATTTCAGAAACAAAATATTGTGAAATAAAGAAGTTGATAGAAGGGATGGGTAAACATTTCAAAGAAGAGATGAGATCTTATTCACTTTTATAATGCCTTTACTTTCTTTTCATTTCTGAGGACATGATTTACTTGAGGATTTTCACAATAATCAAGTATTATGGATAATTGAAATAATGTAGTATCTCACTGCAATATCAAGGAATACCTTTTTAATTCTGCTTGTTCACCTACCAGTAATGTACAATGCTGAGATTCTGTGGAGCTGATCTTTATCCATACATCCAGCTGATTATTCAATGAAAATGTGCATCAAACCCATCAATGATCTGTCATAATTTTCAGCTGATTGTAGAATATTAAAGCTGATACATTGCATTTGCATAAAAAATTTCCTTGGAAGAATATTTATTTAAAACATTTAAATTTAAATTAAACACAGAATCAGGCCATTTTGGTCCACGAGTCTGTGCCACCCAATTTACACCCCATTAACCTAAATCCTGGTAGGAGGAAAATGGACCCCTCGGTGAAAACCCATGCAGACTCATGGATAACGTACAAACTCCTTACAAACAGTGCTAGATTTGAACCCTGGTCCAGTCCTGATCACTGGTTCTGTAAAAGCACTGTGCTAACTGCTACACCAACCATGCCGCAACCACATCAACCGTGCCGCAACCACGTCAACCGTGCCGCAACCACGTCAACTGTGCCGCAACCACGTCAACTGTGCCGCCCCCATATGAAGTGGAGAACATGGAGGGATGAATAATCCTTAAGCTTCCACTTATATAAGTTTAGGGCAAAAACAGAAAAGCTTCTTTACAGATGTGTACTTATTCTCAAATGATTTTTCTCAGTGCACTTTATGTAGACAATTGTTATTGTTCAATCACAAAACAGTAACCTGTTTTCACTGATCCTGCCAGTGCATGACTCCTATCTATCCGTGATATTCCTTTGACTCTTAAGCACATTTCTTTTCATATGAGCAATCTTTTATTTTTCTCTAGATTAAAATTTTTTATTTTTCACACTATAAACCATATTGATCAAGATACATACATTTTCCTTCTTAAATATATACAGTGTCATTTTCTCCCCCCTTCCCTCCTCCCCTCCCTCCCTACCTCCCCTCCCATTTATTTAAAGTTCAGAATATAAGATACATTAAACCCGTCAAACAATGTTGTCAATCTTGTAAGCATTGCAGCTTTTTATCTCCTTTATGTTTTTTTTAATTTTTAATTTTTAAATAATTTATTTTTAATAATAATAATATTTTAATAATAAAATGATTTTAAATAAATTAAATACATTTTAAATTAAAATATATATTTTTAAAATTGCTTGCTTTGTACTCCTGCATCATTTCATACCATAACTATACTCTGCTTCAATGACTACTGCCCAGTAGTACTAACTTCTACTGTGATGAAATACTTTGAGAGACTGGTCATGGCCAGAATTAACACATAACTAAGTAAAGATCTGGACCCACTGCAATTTGCCTATCATCACAATTGGTCCATGGCAGTTCAATATTGCTGGCTCTCCACACAACTCTGAATCACCTCAAAAACACAAACTCATACATACGGCTGCTCTTCAGTGACTACAACTCAGCCTTTAACAGCATTATTCCCTCAGTGCTGATCAAGAAGCTACAAACTCTAGGCCTCCATATCCCACACTGACTTTCTCAGTGGAAGATCACAGTCACCATAAATTAGAAACAATGTCTCCTCCTCACTGATCATCAACACGGCACACCCCGAGAATGAGTGCTTAGCCCACTGGTCTACTCATTATACACCCACGACTGTGTGGTCAGGCACAATTCCAATGCCATCTACAAGTTTGCTGATGACACCACAGTTGTTGGCAGAAACACAAACGGCAATGAGGAAGCTAACGGGAGGGAGATAGATCAGCTCATTAAATGGTATAATGACAACAATTTTGCACTTAACATCAGCAAAAGCAAAGAGAAGATTGTGGACTTCAGAAAAAAGTCAGCGAAACACAACCCAGTCCTCATCGAGAGTTCAGTAGTGAAGAGAATCAAGAACTTCAAATTTCTGGATATCAACATCTCGGACGATCTGTCCTGGATCCTCCATGTTGATGCAATCATGAAGAACACTCCCCAGCAGCTATACTTTGTGAGGTGTTTGAAGAGAATCAGTATGTCACTGAAGACTCTCATAAACTTCTACAAGTGTACCATGGAGAACATTCTGGCTAGTTGCATTACTGCTTAGTATGGAAGCACCAACTCTCAGGACAAGAATAAACTCCAGAGGGTTGTTAACTCAGCCTGTGGCATCACAGGCACTAGACTTCACGCCATCGAGGACATCTACATGAGGCAGTGTCTGAAAACAGCCACCTCTATCCTCAAAGACCTCCACCACCCAGGCCATGCCCTCTTCACTCTGCTAGCTTTGGGGAAAAGGTACAGGGGCCTAAAGATGAGCACTCAACGGTATAAGGACAGTTTCTTCCCCACTGCCATCAGATTCCTGAATAATCAATGAACAAAAAACACTGCCTTACTTTTCATTCACTCTTATTGTTATCATTATTTTATTTTTTATGGTAATGTCATAAGATGGTTACAATATGAATATTTACTCTATGACGCTGCCGCAAAACATCAAATTTCATGACTTGTTCATGACAATAAATCTTGATTCTGTTTTAGAAATAAGGTGTGCTATATGTAATCTTTACAGCATAACTTTTTTTAATAGTTTATTTAAAAATTTTGAC
Organism: Narcine bancroftii; assembly: GCF_036971445.1. Classification (NCBI taxonomy): domain Eukaryota; kingdom Metazoa; phylum Chordata; class Chondrichthyes; order Torpediniformes; family Narcinidae; genus Narcine; species Narcine bancroftii. The sequence continues at coordinate 204,580,722 of NC_091471.1, read as the reverse complement.
CATAGATGCAGTCAATTGCAAAATTAAAAATTACAAGTACAAATGTAAATCCAGTATTTACTCCATGATTTACTCCAACCACCTCCACCCCAACACCCACCCACCAAAGAAAAAAAGCCCAAAGAAAAGAATAGATGTAAAGAAAAAGCAAGAAAAGGAGAAAAAAAAAAGCAGAGTGGATTGCTGAAAAGTGCTACACTCTCCATGGATCATAAATTGATACTCTATTTCATTATGTTTGGAGAAGTACATTGCAAGTCTTGAGGATTAGGCAGAAGACAATTAAAGATTTACATCTGAAAATTGTAAACATGGACACCAAACTTGTAAAAAAAGTCATACTTATTTCTTAAGTTGTAGATAATTTTCTCAAGGGGAATACAACTATGTATTTCTACATTCCAACGTGCCATACCTAGATGTGAATCAGACTTCCATGCAACTGCTGTACATTTTCTAGCAACTGCCAACGCAATTTTAACAAATTCTATTTGATATTTAGATAGTTTCAAGTTAGGTATTATCCCTGTAATATTACCCAGTAAAAATAATTCTGGGTTTTGTGGAAATTTAATTCCTATAATCTGCTCTAAGAAATTTCCTAAATCAACCCAAAAAGATCTCACTTTAGAACATAACTAGGTTAACTGTAAAGAAGTTCTTACCTCTTCGCCACATCTAAAACATTGGTCTCATAAGTCTGAATTTAATTTGATTAATTTCTGTGGTGTGAGATATAATTTATGCAAAAAATTATATTGTTCTAATCTATATCTTTCATTTACTATATTAGTCATATTATCCTGACATAGTTCAGACCAGGTTTCCTCATTTATTCTTACACTGAAGTTTGATTCTCATCTCTGGCTGGACTTATAAACCCGCTGTTTGGGGATTCCTATATGAAGTAAGAGATACATTGCTGTAGTAAATTTCTTTCTATTTCCCTTTCACATCAGCGTCTCCCCATCACTACAATTTGGTAAAAACATTGTTGGGTCCAATTTATCCTTTAAATGCTCTCTTATTTGAAAATAGCAGAAGATTGTGTTGTAAAGAATTCCATATTAATTTTTTAATTGTTCAAATGACATCAATTGTAAGGCTGTCCATCTGTTTAAATCTTCTTCAATTTTTTTGAGTAAAGGCAAGTAATTCAATTTTTATATATTTTTTAAGCTATTATCCATAGGTTTATCCTAAACTAAGTAGTTTATCCCATTTGCCAGTCATTTAAATAGGGTATCTCTAACATAAATATAGTCTCCTCCTGTAAGAGGCATAATTTCACTCTTATCCCAATTTATTTTCCAATAATCTTCCAGTTTTGAGTATAATTTGTGTAACAAGTTTGCTGGTTCTGTCAAATATATCAATACATCATCAGCAAATAAATTAATTTTATATTCCTCTTGGTTAACCCTAAATCTCTTAATGTCCAGATCTCGACGAATTACTTCTGCAAGTGGTTCTATAGCTGAAATGAACAGAGTTAGAGATAGCAGACATCCTTGACTACTAGATCTGAACAACTGAAAAGATGTAGAAATTTATCCATTAGTCACCACTTCAGTTTTCAGTTCATCGTATAATGCCTTGATCCAATTGGTAAAAATGTGACGTAGTTCAAATTTTTCTAGCACTTTAAATAAAGGATCCCACTCCAGTCTATCAAATTCTTTTTCTGCATCTAATGCCACAGCAACACTCAGATCACCCCTATTCTGTGTCAAGTGAATTATACTAATCAGTTGACTTCCATTTTCAGCAGATTGTCTCTTTTTCACAAAGCCTGTTTCGTCCATATTTATCAATTTTGGCAAGAATTTTGCCAATTTATTTACCAAGGCTTTGGCAATGATCGTATAATAATGAATTAGGTCTATAAGATGACGATTTTAATGGGTCCTCTTTTCTTTGGTATCACAGTAATAAATGCTATTGAAAATGTTTCCAGGAGAGTATGTATTTCAAATGCCTGATCTAACACTTCCATAAAAATGAGAAAACGACGACTCTTTAAATTCCTTATAAAATTCAGGAGGGAAACCATCTTCTTCTAGAGATTTGTTACTTTGCAATGAACTCAATGCTTCCCTAACCTCTTCCTGAGTAAAGGAAGCATTTAGTTCTACTTGTTCTTCCAAATTTAATCTTGGAAGTCTTATTTGTGATAAAAATTCTTTTATTTTATTAATATCTCTTTGATATTCTTATTTTTGATATAATTTAGAGCAAAATTGTCTAAAAGCCTTATTAATTTCTTGAGGTTTATAACTAGTCACATTCATATCTGTTGTTATTGCATTAATCATTCTTGAGACCTGCTCTGTTTTCAACTGCCAAGAAAGAACTTTATGGACTCTTTCACCCAATTCATAATATTTCTGTTCAGTTCTTGTTATCACCTTTTCGATTCTATATGTTTGTAATGTATTATATTCATTTTTTTATTAATAAATTGTCTATGCTTTTCTTCAGACTCCCTAATTTGCAGGTCTTTTTCTAAGTTAGTTATTTCTTTTTTCAATTTTTCCATCTCTTTTGTATATTCATATTTAATCTTAGTTGTATTATGTCCTCTTAAATGTGCTTTCAAAGCATTCCATATCATAAATTTATCATCAGTTGGTCTCACAGAATATATGAATTTGTCTTCTAATAAAATCATGAAAATCTGACCCTCTCAACAATGATGAATTAAAACACCGTCTATAGATCAATTTTTTTCCTATCTGGCATCATAAACGTCAGTATCAAAGGTGAATGATCTGATAAAATTCTCACTTTATATTCAGCTTGCATAATCCTACTTTGTAATTGAGCTGTCATCACTGTCTGTTTCCGTTATGCCTTGTTCTTCCTCCTCCTCTAAGTTGTGTGGCACCAGCTGGTATCTCCCTGGGCTGATAAAGGCACCAGTTATGTTGGCTGCCATTGAAGGTTCTTCTGTATCAACTCCAGCACCTCTGGCTGCCCCAACGAGCAAACCACTCACAAGTTGGGGGAGGGGATCAATCAAACTTCAATCCCAAAGGCTTACATTGTGCAAGAAGCCTCTGATCCCAATCTTCTTCTTTTATTCGCTGGACTCCGGAATTTCCTGCAACATTTTTATCTTTCTTTGGTGACATTCTTAAAATAGTTAAATATTATTTTTCTTCATATTATACTTTTAAAACTTAGTTTAAATAACTCTTTTTAATCAAATTCTGAGTAGGGTTGGGTTCCTGGTTCCTGTTTCTACCACATCATGTCCCCCTTCCCATTCCCCCTCTGCCCACTTTGCAGCATAACTGTTGTAGGTAGATTATGATTGCTTTCATTTGTAGGAAATAGTTAGGGTGCCTTTTCTGTTCTAGATCAGAACTAATGCAGCAAATTTTAGAAAATGATAGTGATTTAAAATACTGAGGAGTTGCAATCAACACTATTTAATGCAATATTAGCAAAGCAAGTGAAATTAAGCATTCGGGGAATAAAAACATTATTAGTAAATAAATAGGTAGACTCTTCATAAATCTTTAAACTAATATCTACAAAATATAAAAAGATAAATAATATCATTTAAAAATATATATTTATAACATGTAGAAGCAGATTCAGGCTATTAAAACCCTTGCTGCCCAATTACATTCAATTAACTGACAACCCCATATATTTTGGAGAATGAGAGGAAACCGGAACAACTGGGGAAAACCCACAGAGACACAGGGAGAACACCTTACAGACAGCACCAGACTTGAACCTGGTTCACCTGCACTATAATAGCGTCACACTAATCGCTAACTGTGCCATAAATAAATAAATAAAAGAGTCATCACAATATCCTAATATAATTGGCAAAATAAGTGAACTCCCTAATCTTATAATAATTTATTATTATACTCAGGGAATAATCAATACTGAGATGTCACTTTTCCACAGAATTAGCTCTGCAGTTTGCTGCTTTGTATTTCAGAATCACAGTTAAATCGATCTCTTAACCTAATTCAAGGAGCTGAAATTAAGCTGCATTATTTAAATATGTTCCATTATCAGTAGCTCATATTGATTCAAAATGATTGCCTTCCTAAGTTATTTCAAATAAGGCAATTTTTGGTAACGCCTTTTCCAGCTGGGTTTGAAAAATAAGATCAAACAGTTTTGCAGCTAATGAGTCAGTATATTCCCTTCTGATTCAACTAGCCTATGGCCATTTCTATCTTACCTGAGGCCTTGGTGAGTCAAGTCTAATACTAGAATTCATGTGCAGCACTGTCCATCAAGATGTAACAGAAATACCCAATCCATGATTTTATTTATCTGTAAGAGTACTGGAAATAATTAAAAAATACTCCTTCATTTACACAATTTTGATGATGGAGATTCGGATGTGAGCAATATTCAATGCTTAAGAAAGAGAATTATCCTGGTATGAGAAAAAGTGAAAAACTTCCATAAAGGAATGAGTTTTGTATTTAGTTTGAGATGATGTGTGAGAGATAATTATGAATTTGTTATTATTTAATTTTAGAAGTATGCAAAGGACTCTGGAATTCTCCAAGGAAAAAATGCACCATGTAAATGCATGCCCTTTCTTTCTATTTCAGAAAGCTAAAATTAAACTTTTAATTGTATATGTCGTTTTGTGTGCACAAGAGAAGCATACTAAGGAAAATATTTGCTTACTTCATTAAATTTGGATGATACACTTTCATCAGTCAACTGCACTTTAAGTTTAAAATTCCTGTTCTGGTGAAAGCCTGACTCTAAATTTAGCATCGAAAGATATGCTCCCACATGACTGCACCACATTTTTCAGAATTAACCTCAGCTGAAAATGAACCTCCTAAGTTATTGTTGTGGGAAGACAGGAATGAAACTCTATATTCACAATGAAAGACGGTGGCATTGAAACTTACAACATTTTTAAGGTGCCTGACAGGCAGATATAGAATTGTTAAATATTATTTTTTTTAGTACCATCATTTCACAATTGAAAGTGGGAGACTTTAAGCTGTTCTTTTTGAATACAAGCCAGAAAGTGGCTGATCTGCTCACCCAGCTGAAGGTACGCGAATTCCAGCCAGCACCAGCCAAATATCTGACAAATGAGCTGAAATATAAACAGGGGAAATACTGGAAACACTCATCAGGTTCAGCAGGCATAAGTGAAAAGAGAAACAGTGTTCAAGCTCCTGAAACATTAACTCTGTTCCTCTTTTCACAGGTGATGCCTGGCCTGCTAAGTGCTTCCAGCTTGTTCTGTTTTTTATTTCAAATTTAAAATCATGTGGAGTTTTCTGTACTTAAATGATCTAGTTCTGGAAATCTAGATTAGTTTAGATCACACATTGTGGAAAAGCTTTCATGTATTTTCCAATTCAGTCACACTGAGCTGGGAGGGAGAGAAACAGCAGTGGATGGCAAATCACCAGTGTAATCTTGCAAATTCTTCTGTTTACATCTTTAAGTATCTGCATATAATACTCAGGTTTGTTGGATAAAGTTCCTTAATCTTGCTATTCTGAGTTAATGATCACATTGGCACTAAGCCTGAAAAAAGTATAATCTATTCACAAATATAATGAATAAATTGAGATGAGAAAAAAGTGAAGAATTCCAAGAGCAATAGTTATTTAGGGTCTTGTAAGGAAATAAACACCAAGTGATAAAATATTGCAGGCATCCAACCAAACAGTACTTTAGAAAATAATTTATTCTTTACATAGAGAAAACACATATGGAGTTTTCTGTAGTTTTATGACCTTGTGAGTGCCATCAATGACATTTTAGATTTGAGGTACTTGGTACAATTTTCATGCCCTGACTTAGTGCCAAAAAATGTCTATGGTGTTGAGAACATGAAATATTGGTATTCCAATATACTTATATTTAAATACATAAATTTACACATTGAGCACAATTCGGGTTTACAAATTGGATTGTAACCTGAGTTTAATCTGCCAATTTGGTGGGTAGAAGTTTTTAAAAACTGCACGGGTTGGCAAACCACCTGAGAGATGGATTGCCAATCTGTGTAGATGTACCGTGTAGTAGCTGCTGCTCAATTTGTAATTGACCGGCCAATTTAGAGCCTAGTGTGTAAGGGGCTGTGCGGGCCCCAGTTTGTAAACTGCTAGTAACAGCCCATTTTGGCTCTCAAGCCTGTGCCACCCAATTGACCTAAAACCCAGTAAGTTTTGAAAGGTGGGAGAAAACCGGAGCACCCGGAGGAAATCCACGTAGACATGGGGAGAATATACTAACTCCTTACAGATAGCGCCGGATTCAAACCCTGATCGCTGGCACTGTAACAGTGTTGTGCTAACCACTATTCTAACTGTCAAAAAACTCAAAGAAAAATGGGAATTCACAGTGGAAGGCCCATTTCTTGCAAAATCAGTAGCATCATAGCTATTTTTCACAAGATATTGCTTTGAATGTGGCTTGAGTGCTATGTTTAACTGTAGCATGTACCCCCAATGCTCTCCATCCTCCATAACAGGGGTGGCCACATGCAACTGCTTGACATGAATGTGTGGCTCGCAGAGGTATTTTGGCTGTCTATGTGATAGTGTATTTTCAGTTTTGTTTCTTTTTCTTTATTGTATTGTATTTATTATAAAAACCAATAAAAAAGATTGATAAAGAAAATATACACATACAGTATATACTTGTGTAATAGTCAAATACTGTGGACCAATTTTTAGGGTAAAATTTAGGGGGTAAACTACTGCATGTATACTTCTTTGAAGTTTTATTTTGTTATAACTTTGTAAACTCTGCCCCCCTCCACTGTGCTGGATGAAGACAGAAAAAAAACCATAAAATATATAGGTAAATAGATAGATAGATAGAAAAAACCCTACCTGACCTACTCTATTAAAAAAAAGAAAACTAATCAAAACAAAACATCTGAGCATCTTATCCTGAGGGTTACATATATTTTGTAGCTTTTGATTCATACCATGAATCAAAAAACAAAGATACGACTATATCTCATCTGGAAGAGTGAGTACATCTAATCACATTAAAAACATTTACATCAAATGAAAATAAGACATAAAAGGTTGCCATGTATCTTCAAATTTCACCGTTGAATCAAATACATGATATCCAATTTTTTATAGGCTTAATATGAGAAAACCATTGAAATACTATTTGAGGTCTAAAGTCTTTCCACTTGAATAAGATGGCTCTTCTAGCCAACAATGTAGAGAAGGCCACAACCATTTGGTTAGGTACAGAAAAATGCCCTGTCTGGTTCAACAATTCCAAAAAGAGCAGTTAGTAGCAATATCAGATTTGCATCTGTCACAAGCAGGGTTAATATTAGAAAAGATACAAACCATTTTATCTTTGGACATGTGAACATGATGCACCACTTTGAATTGGATTAATGAATGTTGGACACATATTGAAGATGTATTCACCAGTTTAAGATGTCCCATGAATCCTCTGATAAGGATCTTGCAAGTTTCAATTCCCAAGCCTTTTTAATCTTATCATGTAATTGGACATAATTTCAATAATCTATAATTCCAATTAATCCTTTCTGAGAAAAATTCAATTGAAAAATATTATCAACTAGATCTGGTGGGGAAGGGGAACACAAGAAAGCTTACATCTGCAATGCATTCCTTACTTCAGTTGGGAACTCCCAAGCGGGAGATATATAAAAAACAAAGATGAGAATCAGATTTGAATATTAGTATTGGTTATGAAAACTGGTCCAATTTATGTCAGGACAGCATGGCCAATACAATAAATCTAAGATATAGATTGGTACAATATAACTTTTTTGCATCAGCTATATCTTATCCCACAGAAATTACATAAATTAAATTCTAATACATGGGATATATGTTTTAGATGCGGTGAAGAAATAGGAACCATTTGGTCATGCTCTAAAGTGAAACCTTTTTGGGAAAATTTAAGAATTGTATTAAACCAGATTATTGGGAAACAATTGCCACTAAGTCCAGAATTATTTCTTATAGAAAATACTGTGGACATAAGACCCAAAATGAAGCAGTCCAAGTACCAATTAGAATTTCTTAATATTTCATTGGTGGTGGCCAAGAAGTGTATTGCAGTTACTTGGAAGTCTGATTCCCTTCTGGATATAGCCTGATGGAATGTGGAAATGCTTAGTTGTGTTCCCCTGGAGAAAATTACTTTTGCAGGTATGGCAGCCATACTTGCAGAATACAGGGTTGAATATTTAGGGATACTTATTCTGTTTCTGAGTTCTATGTCCTTGTTCTTTCCCTTATTTGAGATCTAGGCAAAACAAAGCGATTAGGTTTTCTGAAGTGGCTCCTGGATCATGGCAGTTCCTCTTTCTTTCCTCTTTAACTGCTTTTCAGTTTCTTTCTCTTTTATCAATTGTTTCTTTCTTTCCTTTCTATTTTTCTTTCTCAGGGTTTTATTGGGGGTTGGGGGGATGGGGCTTTTTGGAAATATGGACAACCTGTATCATTTTTTTTTCACTTTAATTTATGTATTTAGATAATAGTTAATTCTTGATACATGTTTGACCAAAAAGTTAAAGTATCAAAATAAATCTAAATCTGGTGAATATACAAATGGAAAACATGTGTATATTTTAAATAGTTTAAAAACTACATACCTAAATAAATATTATTACATATGTGTATTTCTTATTATTTAAATACTTTTTTGGTAACAAAATGTGCATGTAAGAGTAAAAACATATACGTAATTTTTTTAATGTCTTGTGGCTCTCAATTATCTGAAGTTGATAGTATGTGGCTCTTAGGTTAAGCAAGCTGGGCCAATCCTGCTGTATACATTACTTTCCAACATGCACACACCACATGTTTTGTTTATTCATTTTTGAAATAATACTCATGCCCAGGTCATTGAAACATCTTGAAAGATCAGTGACTATATAACAGAATGCTGTGGAACACATTTTACTTGAGACCAAAAAGCAATTGATCATTCTTATTTCCTGCTTTCCACTCACCTGATAATTCTGTATCCAAGCAACACTTGCTATAATAATTTGTTAATTTTGCTAACTATTCTGTCAAAGTGGAAACTTATCAAATGAATATTGTAAATCCATATACATAAAACCAAAATACTGTTACTTATATTCTTACAGTTCCAACAGTTCTAAAGTGACAATATGATGAATTAAATTCAAAACCAGCAGCCTCCACTTTGGCTTTAGATACAGAAAAAGCATTTAATAGATTAGAATGGGACTATTTATTTAAAGTATTGAAGGTTTTTACATTTCCAATAAATTTTATAAATTGGATAAGGACATTATATAATCACCCAAAGGCTAAAGTAGTTACAAATAGACAAGTATCAAAATGTTTCTTATTGGAAAGATCATTTAGACAAGGTTGTCTATTATCATCTGTTTTTAGTCGTGCTGGCTATAGAACCTTTAGCAGAGGTGATAAGAAGAGATAATGAGATTAAGGGCTTTAAGGTAAAAGATAAAGAACATAAAATTAGTCTTTTTGCAGATGATGTAATATTATATCTTATAAACCATGATATTTCATTTAAAAAATAAATGTACAATTGGTAGAGTCTGGGTTAATATCAGGTTACAAAGTAAATATTTATAAAAGTGAAGCAATGCCAATGATTGAGATTGATTATGCTCAAATTTTAAAAAAAGACAAAATTTAAAAGGAAGTATGATCGGGGTGGGGGGGGGGGGGAACTATGACTGCCTAATTAAAAAAATTATTACAAAGCAGCTCAACTTAGATTCTTGTCTTCCTGTTATCAGACTGGTGAAAAGACAGCAAGGTACAAATTAAAATGAGTAAAATAGGGGAAAATAATTCCAAACATACTTTGTATAAATGCATGAAGGACTGTTGAATTTTGAAACATATACTTAAAGTATGGAATGGAATCCATGAAGAAAGAGGAATGAAGAATCCTTTAATTCCTTATACTGTTAATAATTCATTTTTTGTTATTTGGGATAACTGTGGAATAAAAAGGATAAAGGATTGTTTTTTTGGGTTCTGTTTTTTTGAAAGACAAGGTATACCAAATAAAATACTATTTTTTCTTATTATCAATTTAAATGATATTTAAAAAAGAAAGTTAGGATTGAATTTTAGATCACTTGTACTAAGTCCATTTGAATATTTAATAACTGATACATTTATTAAAAGATTTATTAATAATAAGTATATAAAATTGCAAGAGACTATGCAGAAAAAAGATATATTTAAATCTAAATTGAGATGGGAAAGAGATTTAAATATACAAATCCAAGGTCAAAATTATGTTATGAAAGTGTAACTAATGCAATTAATGTCAGATATCAAATGGTACAATTTAATTTTTTTACAGCAATTATATTATACTCCACATAAATTACATGGACTTAATTCAAATTGCTCTGATCAATGTTTTAGATGTAATAAAGAGGTATGGCAATGAGAAAAAGTTGAAAAACTTTGGAAAGATATGAGTATTTTACTGGGACAAATTATGAAGATATAAGTTCCGAAAGACCCAAAAATATTTTTGGTAGGTGATATTGATGATTTGAAATTAGATATTTATCAGAGGAAGTTCTTAAGTGTAGCAATAGCGGTAGCAAAGAAATGTATGGCAGTAACATGGAAATTAGACAATAATGTGGGGTTGAATCGATGAGAAATGGAATTACAAAATTGTATACCATTAGAGAAAATAACATATAATTTACGGAATCAACTGGAAAAATTCCATAAGATTTGGAAACCTTATATGGATTTCATTGGTAAGAATTCACCTACAGTGTCTGCTGCTTCCACTCCAGCTCACCCTAGTGAATTGAGAGGTTTAAGATTATATTTGTAAATTTGAAATTTATTTAATCGATCAATGATATAGGATAAATTCAGGTAGGCTTTTTTCCTTTTTTCCTACTTTTTTGGGGATTGAAGGGGGAGAGTAGTTGGGAGAAAATAAAAACTTAAATATTCTTTTTGCATCATTTTATTATTCAGTATGATTAATGGAGAAGCATGTTGCATTTGACATCGATGCACATGAAAAATAACATTTTCAAAATAATAACAAGCAGCTCCCAAAGCTATCGAAGGCAAGAGTATATTTTGAGTGAAGATTTTAATTTATTTATAGAACACATTCAAATAAACAACCCAAAGAAATCCAGGCAGGAAACACAATCAAAGCCATTTTTTAAGGTCAGTCATAAGACTTTGCATAGATATTTTCAACTTAAATAAATCTCAGTTAATTGATTATTTCATATCCAAGGTTGCTTTCAACAACAGAATTGATGAAAAAGATTATTTTTTCCAGCCAAAGGAGATTCTAACTTCTCTACATGCCTCTGTGTTGGTTTATTTGGACAAACAAATATCATAAAATGAAGTGGATGGAGTGTATTCCCATGAAAGAAAACCTTCAGCTTTAATCTTTTAATTCAAGTTGCATGCAGACTTAAATGATGTGCACCTACTTCAATGCCTGATTTTCAAATTTGTGCTCCTGTGATTTCTTCTGCATTTCAAAACTACATATGAAGTATAAAAGTTGTTTAGTCAGTGTTACAATTCTGTGAAATACAGAAATGGAAAAGGGATTGGGCCATTTGGCCCCTCATGCCAATTCTATCTTTTAATAAAATCATTTCTCTCAGTGTAACTTTCCCGCACTAACTCCTTGATTCCTTTAATATCTTGAATGCATTCAATAACTATGTTTCCATAGTCCCCTTTGATTAAAACCTCCTAAGGTTCATTATTGAATCATTATCCAAAGAATTTCTCCTCACTTTGTTCTAAATAGCATCTTCCTATTTTGAAGCTATGATTCATGGTTTTACATCCCCCAGGCAAGGGAAAGAACAACTCTATATCTACCTGTCAAGCCCCATAAGAATGTTGTATATTTCCAAAGAAAGAGCCTTCTGCAAAATAATTAATGTGCTGCTGTAGTTACTGTAACGGCAACACTCCTGCCGAGTGGAAAGTAGAGGCATAGCGCTCCTCCACTGGGTCCTAATGCCCGGTCGTTATGCCAACAGTCCTGTATAGGTTTTAAACAGTGTTTAGAAAGAGCAGGTAGTGTTATTTTTTTTAAATAATGGTGAACCCATGGAGATCCTTGCCAAAAATGGTTGGCCCCATGCTTTGCATCTGACCACGAAGGTTGTGGGCTCCTGGGTAATAGCAGAATAGCAAATGGCACTAGAGGAAGATAACACAGCAGCAGACCAGCAAGGAGCTGAAGGACTCACACTTGGCTGTCTGCTTCTGGAGACAGGCTCACGTCTGGGATTCGTGAGTGTGCTGATGGCAAGGTGGATTCTTGAAGGGCCTCAGGTGTTAGCAGCTTCCTAATTGTATCAGAGGTTTGGAACAAGGGGCTCAGGCTGACTATTGGAAAGCATAGAAGTCTGTGCAGCTGCAGAAGTTGAGAGAGTGGAGGAGGCAAATCCATGGACATTCAGTGTCTCTGAAGGGGCTCCTTGACACAGATAAAGGGTCCAAACCCGAAATCATGGATGCTACCTGATCTGCTGAGTTCCTCCAGCGATTCTTAGTTTGCTAAATAAAAGTTGTCAAGGCTAATTTGACCAATGAGATACCGAATATACTTGTGTAATCGTCGATCATGTAGAATAGGCAATGTCCCCTTTTTTTTAGGCCAGAAATCATGTGTTTTCCAAATGACCCATGTAAAAATTGACCCTCCTATTTTTGTCCTGCCTATCTGAGTTCCTGATGGTGAACTCTCTCCTCAGCCGGCCGCCCGCCCATCCAAGCTCCTGATTCCTCGATTGCATATCCCCACCCCGGCTGCCTGCCACTAGAGCTCCTGACACACCGATCGCGGATCCTTTCCCCAGCCACTGCCTATCAGAGCTCCTGATGCCCCAACCGCAGACCATCATCCTGGCTCCCCGAACATCAGAGGTCCTGATACCCCAGCCATAGGCTCTCTGCTAGGCCCTGCCACCTGCTCATCTGACCGCCCAATTCCCCAGTTGGACTTACCACCTGGTCCTAGCCATCCGAGCTCTGAGCGTCTTTAATGACGCAAGTACTTATTGTGGTCAAAAGTAGTACCCTTCCCCCAAGATATGGCCCAAAAAATTGGTCCCCAAAACTAATTTTACACAAATTTTGCATGAGTATATACAGTACTTTTTGATTCTTGTGTTAAATTTTTGCCCCTCAAAAGTATGACACGTGTAAAAGTCGACCCCCTCACCCCCTCCCCCCCGCCAAATTTGACCTGGTCCAAAAAAACTCAACTCTTACACAAGTATGTACAGTAAGTCTTCTAAAAGGGAATAGTGAGAAACTATCATGGAGTCAAACACTGAGGGAGAAATTAGTGCATCTCAAAAATGGATGTAATCAGTAAATTAGGTCTCTTCATTGTAGACTGCAAGGTGTGGTTGCTGTGCGAAGCCTGCATGATCCACAATATTATTTGGCCGCATGCATCATCAAGGATTAAAGACATCTTGCATGTATTAAGGGAAAAGTGAATTATGACTGAAAGGAGAAGCAGGAGTTATTTAAAAGTGTTTCTAATTTCAGTGTGTGCTTTTCCTGGAGAACCAGTGCAGCAAGGGAAGAGGAAGGCAACCTGAGAAAGGACAGCCGATAGATATAATTATAATGGGTTTATTGTCATATACACCAAAATTCTTATTTGCTGCAGCTGAACAGGCACTTCATCAAAAAGACAGCTGTGAACATTATTTGAATTAAAAAAAATATAAAAGGTAGACAGATAAATGTTCACAGTTATCCTAGTGCAAGAAATAAAAAGTGACTTTGCAATAGTGCAGATAGACATTTTGTGGTATTGGATCAGTCCATGAATAGATTAATAATAGGAGATTCAAACTCCTGATAGCTGTTGGAAAGAAACTGTCCTTGAACCCAGAAGTCCTGGTCTTCAGGCTTCGATACCTTCTGCGCAAATACAGTAGTGAGAAGAGGTTGTGACCAGGGTGATGGTAGTCCTTTATGTTGGCTGACCCTAATGGAGCCTATGATGGATCTGGCTATGTTTGCTGCCTCCTTCTAGGTTCCTGGGTATTTAAATTAACAGTGATGTAACCAGTCAGTATACTTTCACTAGGCACCTACAGATGAATACTCAATGACATAATGATGTGCATCTGTTCTATGTACATTTATAATTTGTCTGTATGTGTGTTTTGCACTGTTCTGCACCGTGGAGTACACTGTTTTGTTGGGTTGCATAAATGGATGACAAAAACTCGAACATACCAAATCTTAGACTCCTTATAAAGTAGAAGTGTTGACATGCATACTTCATGGTTGCCTTGGTGTGCTGGCTGCAGAGTTCTTGTGAAATATGAAACTTATTACCACTCCACCTCCATCCTATCAATGAGGAGAGATGCATGGGCCTTCAGGTTCCCATTCCTAAAATAAACAATTAGCTTCTTGGTCTCAATAACACTGAGAGCAACATTGTTGTTCTGGCACCACCCAACCTGATTCTCAATCTCCATCATCTCCAGTTATTAGACAGCAACTGAAGTGTCATCACCAAATTTGTAGATTCATTCGGAGACAAAATTAACTAAGCAGCTATGGATGTACAGGAAATAGTGCAGGAAACTAAGCATGCAGCCTTGAGATGCCGATGGGCAGTTGGTGATGGTCAGTATGAAGGGGGTGATTTTGACAATTTCGGAGTGAAAAACCAAGTCCCCAATCCTTTAGATTGGATATATGTTGTGCTGTATGATGGTATTGAACATTAAGCTGTAGTCAGTGAACAACAGCCTGATGTAGGGGTTTCTGTAGTCTAGGTGATCGAGTGCAGAGTGGAGGGCCAGTGAGATGACATCTGCCATTGATCTATTGTGATGAATTGAAGTGGGTCCAGGTCCTTCCTGAGAGAAGAGTTGATTTGCTGCCTAAAACTTTGAACCGAGGAAAATTAACAAAATTTTCTCCTCTTGAGTAAGGAGTTTGAATGACTTGCCTAATGCAGCTGAGGGCAAAAGAACTGTGGCAAAGATCAGCAAATTCAGCCTGGAATGCCCTTAAGGCTAAATGCAGAGAGTATCTGTGACCCTGACCTCTATGGTCAAAGCAGCAAAGGCACAGATGGGAGGTTGTAATTGAGGTCCTGAAAGGTCAGAGATCTTAGTGAGGACAAAGAATTCACTTTGAGATTTGGCCTTTTAAGTAAAACGTTTTTTTGGAGGAAATAATATCTGCTAAAGCAATCTGTTCTGTTTGCAAACAACAACTATCTTTTTAAAAAATGAAGTTTAAAATCTCGTTGCAGATTTTTACATATGTTACACAACTAGTGGCATGGGAAGCATTGGAAGAACAGTGCTTGGGAGAATTAAGGTCCCACCAAGAAATGAGGTCTCAAATTTCTTAGGGACAGCCAAGACTGTGCAAAATTGCTTCAGGTTAAATCGATTTTCGCCAGTATAGCACTGATATTATTGTATCATATGAACAAATGTCTAGTTCCTCTTCTTTTGTTTAATACTGCTTCCATAACTATTATTAAAATTTTTTATCAGTAATTCTGTGGCATTCCTGATAAAATAACATACCACATTCATCAGTACCCCTTCCTCGAGAGGCTGCTTTAAGCAAAAGTGCAGGTATGTTTAAAAATTACCATATGTCCCTTAAATTTCAAGCACTACCTTTTCAAAGTGATAATGTGAAGCAGGAAAAATCATACTAGTTATTATTAGGCATGTTTCCTAAATTTCCTTCCCATTGAAATTGATTGAAATAAAAATGTTGGCAGATTTATGGCTGATTTGAAGTTGTCAATCATTTGTTTCAACTACTGGGGACTTAAAATCTATTTTATGAATGGCAAATGTTCCTTTAATGTTTCCCAATTCCAATATGGTTACCAAAAAGTTCATTGTAAGTTTAATGAACAGCATCTCATCTGATTACAGTCTTTGAGATTCAACATGGAATGCAGCAAATAACAACTAAGGTGCATCTGAAGATTTTACCTGAGTAGGTCGCAAGAAACTATTAGATTATATCATATTAAAGTGGAAAATTGCTCAAGTACACAAAAAAAGCAGTAATTTAATTTGTTAAATTGCTGCCCTTTTCCTGCTCCAGATTACCATGATGGAAAATGTTGCAAAGAGTGTTATCAAACATCACTTATTTTGTATTAAGCTGTTAACTAGAATCAGTTAAAATTTGATGAAAAAAAGAGGGATTATTGATGTGAATTAAGAGCTAAGCCAACATTTCATTGAGGGTGCTGATACACTACTGATATTAACTCTCCTTCTTGAAGCACATTTTTGTGAAACTGCAGGAGTACATTTTTTAACCTCCATTCCTGCTATCCAAGACCCTAAATTCTTCACACACAACACAGTGATTTACTTAAATACTTCTTTCAATTTAGAATATATATTCACTTCTCTTAATGTCAACTCTACACTGTAGATGGACTGGCTGCTCGACAGAACAGTATTGTGCTGTTCACAAATATGACCAAAGCTTCTCGTCACGTGTTAGTCAATGGACACTTCCAGGATTGAAGGTTTCTTCCACTGTCACATAATACATTAAATTACATTAAAAATGTAACATACATCATATATGTTAACTTTTGACTGGCTCCTAGTCACTGGTTGGTGAGGGTGTGGGGGAGGCTGGGGACAGAGTCCGGAGCGGCTGGCGTGGTGCAGCACGGAAGAGTGGCTGGGGGGGCCGGGGTTAAGTCGTGGGTATCGTATCGGATGGGCGGGGGGGCAGGTTCATCCCCCAGGGATGTAGAAAGTCCTTGATGCCCGAGGAGGTCTTGAGTTCCCCATAGCTGTTCAGGGTCGGGGGTGTGTGTCAGGCCGGCGGGGTCCTGGGGTGGAGGATGCTGTGCTATGGTGGGTGCTCCTGCCGGTGCCAGGTCCTTGGTTGAGACGGTATCCTCCCTGCCACTGTTGAACCTAACGTAGGCATAGTTGTGGTTCGCGTGTAGGAGGAACACCTGCTCGACCAGAAGTTCAGCCTTGTGCGCCTGCACATGTCTACGCAGGAGCACCGGTCCCAGGGACATGAGCCATGCCAGGAGAGACATTCCCATCGTCAATCTCCTGGGGAACAAAAACAGGCATTTGTGAGGGGTCTCATTGGTAGCCGTGAACAGAAGTGACCAAATGGCATGGAGCGCCTCAGGAAGATTGTATTGGCAGTATTCTATGGACCACCCCTTGACTTAAGGGCCAGGAGAACTGCCTTTCAGACCACCCTGTTTTTGCGTTCCACTTGCCCATTACCTCTTGGGTTGTAACTAGTTGTGCAACTAGTCGCGATGCCCCTTGATGTCAGGTACTGGCGTAGTTCCTCACTCATGAAGCTAGACCCCCAGTCGCTGTGGATAAATGCGGGGTAGCCAAATATGGTGAAGATCTGTGTCAGTGCCCTTATGATGGAGGCCATGGAGGAGTCTGGGCAAGGGATGGCAAAAGGGAAGCGGAAGTACTCATCTATGAACATGAGGAAATAGACATTGCAATTTGTGGAAGGCAGGGGACCCTTGAAGTCCATGCCAAGGCACTCAAAGGGCCAAGTGGCCTTCACAACATGAGGTGGAAAAAGTGAGGTTTGCATTCCGCGTGGACCCGGCACGTCTTGGTCATGGTCCTGACATCCCTGATGGTGTACGGGAGGTTCCGGGACTTGATAAAATTATATAAGAGGGTGACGCCCAGGTGGCAGAGGTACTCGTGCAGTGCCTGCAGCTGGTCATCGTGGAGTGACACACAGATCTGGAAGAAGGGATTGGGGGAGTCATTAAACTTCCCAGGACAATACAGAATGTCGTAGCTGTATGTTGCAAGCTTGACTCTCCAGTGCAAGATCTTGTCACCCCTGTGTGTGGTGTTGAATAGGAACGCCACAGCCCACTGGTCGGTGAGGAGGGTGAACCTCCTGCCAGCCAGGTAATGATGTCAGTGACGGACAACTTCCATGATCGCCTGGGCCTCCTTTTTTCAATGGCGGGGTGCCCTAGCTCAGAGCCATGGAGGGTCCTGGAGAAAAAGGCGACTGGGCGCCCCCCCCCCCGGTTGAAATTAGCGGTGAAGGCTACCTCGGAGGCATCGCTCTCCACCTGGAAGGGGGAGTCCTCATCCACGGCATGCATCGTGGCATCTGCGATGTCCTGCCTGATGCGCATGAATGCCACCTGCGCCTCAGGTGGGAGTGGGAAAATTGTGGCCTAGGCCAGTGGGTGAACCTTCTCCGAGAAGTGGGGAACCCACCGTGAGTAATAAGAGAATAAGCCAAGGCACCTGCGGAGGGCTTTGAGCGTGGGGGGGAAGGGCAGCTCCATTAACGGGCACATTCATTCTGGATCTGGGCCGACGACACCATGTGCCACGATGTACCCCAGGATGGCGAGGCGGGTGGTGCTGAACATGCACTTCTCTTTGTTGTAAGTGATGTTCAGCTCTTTGGCCGTCCGGAGAAATTTCTCCAGGTTGGCATCATGGTCCTGCTGGTTGTGGCCGCAGATGGCAACATTATCCAGGTACTGGAAAGTCGCCTTTAGCTTGTGCCAGTCTATCATTCGACCTGTCTCCCACTGGAAGATGGAGACCCCATTCGTGACCCCAAACAGAACTCAGTGGAACTGGCACAGGTGCCTGTCCGCTTCGAAGGCGGTATAGGGCTTGTCCCGCGGATGGATGGGGAGTTGGTGATAGGCCAACTTCAGGTCAACTGTGGAGAAGACCCAGTAATGGGCTATCTCGTTATCCATGTCAGCTATCCTTGGTATGGGTTAGGCATCCAGCTGGGTGTACTGATTGATGGTCTGGCTGTAGTCCATGACCATCCTCAGCTTGCTTCCTCCTTTAACCACTTGGACTTGGGCTCTCCAAGGGCTGTTGTTGGGCTCTATGACACCTTCCGCCAGCAGCCACTGCACCTCCGGCCTGATGAAGTCTCTGCTCACGGTGCAATAGCGCCTACTTCTAGTGGCTATCGACTTGCAGTCTGGCATGAGGTGTGAGAAGAGCATGGGAGGGGTGATGAGCAGCGTGGAAAGGCCGCAGATTGGCCGGGGCTGGTTGAACAGTGCGCTGTGGAGTTAGAGTGGAGGTAGTGGTCCCCCAAAGGCAAGGGTGATGCTCTGCACGTGGCATTGGAAGTCTAAGCCCAGGAGGACTGGGTCGCAGAGTTTGGGCATGACCAAGAGCCTGAACCCAGTGTATGTCCCCTCACACCCCACAGTCAGATCAGCCGAGCAGCGCCTGAGGGTATTGATAGGCTGGTCCTTGGTGGTTGGGTGCATTTTTAGCTTTAGTGAGTGGGTCACGCTCGGAAAAATGAAATTCTCGATACTGCCACTGTCGATTGGCACTTTGTTACCTGCCCATTGATTTTTACGTCCATCATGGAGTGTCTGAGGTCATGGGGGATGTCCCTGGTCAGTGTGATGGTTGCTAGGACCATAATGGGGTCCGAGACGTCGTTCCCCAATGGTGGAGGAAAGTTATGGTCGTTAGTGTCCACTGCAGACATCGTGAGCATTGAGTGTCGACCAGTGGTGCTCTTCGTTGTCGTGGGGTGCGGTATGCAGCGGTTAGCGGCATCCAGAGGCATTGGGTGCTTTGGTAGGGCGGCCTGGTCCTTGCCCGTGTTAACCACATTGTCATTGCTGGAGGGCCTGCAAGGGCCTCGGTGTTGGTGGCATCTGCGCCTGTCCAAACCAAGATGGCAGCTCCATGTGGGAGGGTGAGGCATGGCTGGCCTTCTTCCCCAGCTGCGCTCGATACACCAGGGAAGTGATGTCACGCCACTGGCTGTCGGGGAGGTGACATCATCTCTGCCAGCGGAAGTGACATAATTCCATAGACCAGAAATGATGTCATTTTAGTCTTTGGTGGGCAGTGCTGGTGAGAGTGAGGGCTGGTCCAGGCACATGGCTCGCATATGGCGATTGTTGCCGGGGAGGCTGGAAGTTGGGTCGCTGGGGCTGGATAGGCTGATATTTTCTTCCAGCAGCTTCTGCCTAACGGCCCTCATGCGTAGCCCTCAGACGTAGGTGTCCCTGATCAGCCTCAATCTCCCTTTCCTTTACCTTGGGTTCAGTCAGACAAGGTCGGGCCAACTCACATCCAGGAAAAACTCAGCCACCTCCCTAGGTAGTTGGGCTCGGATACTCAGGAGGTACTGTTCAAAGACCACATTCGTGGGAGATTGATACATGATCTCGAGGGAGTTCATCGCTTCTGAGTACCTGGTGCAGTCTTTGAGAGCCTGGAAGGCTCGGGGACCCAGCTTTGATCAGAGTAAGACAAGCTTCTTTCAATTGGAGTCCAGGATGATGTTGGCATGAACCTCAATGATCGCTTCGACCGTGTGCTTCCAGATCTTGAAGCGTGTTTGTGCTTCCGTGTGGCGTGGGTCAATTTCGAGGGTTGGCTCAGGAACTTTTCCATAGCAGCTTTTAAAAATTTACATCGAATAAATTGTGGTGCGCTGTCGGTCAGAAGCAAACACACAAAACCAAAAGACTGTACAACAGGCTTTATTCGACGTAAACTTCCACAGAGCCAGCTGTGAGGTGAGCTGCTGTAAATTCTGAGAGTGAATTCAAAGGGCCGGCTCAGGCTTATGTCCTGGAGGGTGATTGACACCTGACCGGGTGGGGCTTGGTCTATCAAGGTTGGCTGATTGACAGGCAGCCAGGTGTTGTCTTGTCCCCACGCTCTTCTGCAGGTACAGAGGTTGCCCACTGCAGTCGGCCAGTGGTGTACCAGCACAGCTCAAAACATGTTTTATATTAGATCCTTAAAGAAGAAGTGGAGTTCTGGGTGGAGGGAGAGAAAAAACTCCATTATTTCTTTGCCTTTCAGCCAGGATTGAATAGAGATAACTTTCTCCTGAAAGCAATGCTCAAGTTGTTGAGATTACTATTTTTCAATGTGTTATCTCAATAGAATGCATTGGATGATTTATACACCGTGCATCATTTTTGCGATTGACCATACTGTTTTCAGCAATACTAAAATGTTAGCATTATACAATTAAGACAAGTAAAATAATCCAAAGAGCCTATTCAAAAACATAATTTTTCTTGCATTTAACAAACTGGTTTATCAGTCTGGCTACAGGCAATTTTTATTCCTTTTTTTAACATGCGTTTGTAGTTGAAAGATCAAAAAATTTCAAATGAAGATTTTCTTCAGTGGACAAGACTCTCCTGTAAAAAAAGGTGCATCATGTATTCATTTTATTTTTTTTAGCCTTTTTCAGTTCTTTTCTTACCTAGAGAATTATAATGAGATGGCATGAATGAGATCTACTGGGAAACCACTGGACCTTGAGACTGGAAATAAGGAAACGATTGATGGTATGAAATCACCATGGAAGTGCAATCAGCCTTAGATTATAAAAAAGAATTATTAAATTGGCAAAGAGATGCCTTTTGGTTTGTCATCCAACTGGGTATATAGAAAAAGTCTATCACAAGACAACTTGTATGGCTTCTGAATATATTTTTTGCAGTTTTTGATACATTTTATGTAATTGATGTCTTAAACCCCATTTCGCTCTCAGGAATTTGAAAACCAGTTATTAATCTAAAATAAAACAATGGATTTTCTGTCTAAAATATATGCCATATTGACTGCAATCTTGCAAATCATTGTATCAAAACTTGTTGCTTTTAAAATATGAATTCCAATGTAAAATAAGCTAAACTAAATCAAGATTAACATTTTAATAAATAAAGTGATAAGAACAATGAACCTTTCTGAAATGGACATTTTGTTAAATATTGGACGTAAATTTATATTTTGGTACTTTGTTTATGGGAATGAGAGTTAATTCTAATTAACTGTGGATTTCAATTGAGAACTCTTAAATTCCGTTCAGAATCCCTATATGGAGCAGAGGAAACATTATTTATTTAATTAAAACGGTATTTAGATGTCATGTAAATTTTTAAATAAACTCAATATGCATATTAATAATGACTTTAATCAATAATTACATGATTTAAATAAACCAGACTTTATTCAAATAATGACAAAATGCAATCAACCAAATTAGCATAGCACTGTATGAATAAAATGCAAGGTTTGCTTGATTAAATTATCATCATAATTAATATTATAAATTATTTGCATACAATGTTATTATTATGTTAACTACTAATATAGATGAACACCAGCTTCATTCATTCAGATTCCAATGCCAGATACATGTTTCCCTTGTTGATAATTACATGAGAACCATTTCCTTTATTACTTCCTGGTCCACTCCTCTATTTGCATTAACCATAACACTTTAGCATGGAATAACAGCAGATGCAGCCTCTGTCCTTTAACATTTTCCTTTCCCAACATTAAAGGGCCCAAACATAATTAGAATAAATAGCATTTATTTTAATTAAGTGTTTTACATTTAATGTTCACAATGTGGGCTCCCTACATTAGAGAAACCAAATGCAGATTGGTTGACTTACAGTCTACAAGGGAAACAGTTACCTGTTACTTCAACTCTCCATCCAATTCCCAGTAAAACCTCTTCTGTCTTTGGATATTTACATCACTCCTGCGGTGACCACTGTTAACTTGAGGACTAGAATATCTTTTTCTGTGGGCTGCATTGCAGACCTCAGGACTTAAAAAGAACTGCTATCTTCAGTCAGAATGTACAGAAGCCTGAAGCCTCTAGGTTCAGGAACAGTTTCTTTCCAACATCTATCAGGCTCTTGCACCTCTACTTATAACATGAATCGTGGACTCTTTAACACATCAAAAAAAAGTTTGCTCTATTGCTAAATCACTTTTTCTTGCCTGAGAATAACTGAATATTTATTATCTATATATATATTCTTTTTTAAATTTCAATTCAATTTCAGTTGTCCTTTTAAATTTAATTTTTTTAATTTTTAAATTTAAACATAGAGGATGACAACAGATTATTTGGCCCACAAGCCTGTGCCACCCAACTAACCTACAACCCCACCACCTCCCCCTAGTATGTTTCAAGTAAACTAAATGTATATGACAATTAGCTAGTTACCATTATCTATTGAATAATTTTGGAAATCCATGTTTTTTTCTCTCTTTGAGCTGCATTTTTCTATTTCATTTTTGTTTATCCTGCCTCTGGCTAACAACTTTGACCTCTGGCCAATCATAATCATTATAGAACTGTAAGTTGACAGTAGTAAATATCAGAACTGAAAACTCCACGTAAGACCTTTTTTATC
Organism: Narcine bancroftii; assembly: GCF_036971445.1. Lineage (NCBI taxonomy): Eukaryota > Metazoa > Chordata > Chondrichthyes > Torpediniformes > Narcinidae > Narcine > Narcine bancroftii. The sequence continues at coordinate 204,557,481 of NC_091471.1, read as the reverse complement.
ATGTTGCACAGATGAACACAAGTTTAGTGTCAAGAACCCATACAAAACCAAAAGACTGTACAATAGGCTTTATTCGATGTAAACTTCCACAGAGCCAGCTGTGAGGAGAGCTGCTGTAAATTCTGAGAGTGAATTCAAAGGGTCGGCTCAGGCTTATGTCCCAGTGGGTGATTGACACCTGACTGGGTGGGGCTTGGTCTATCCAGGTTGGCTAATTGACAGTCGGCCAGGTGTTGTCTTGTTATAATGGGATTTCATACCCATTATCCTCCACTTGAAAGTTAGTGTTTTTACTGATTTCTGTTGGCTGATCCCAAGATTCCATGGCTAAAAATTTGGTATCTTTATATATGCTTTATGACAGCTCCAAGAAAAGTGCAGAGAACAAAACAAAGGACTCTACATCACCTTTGTTGACCTCACCAAAGCCTTTGACACCGTGAGCAGGAAAGGGCTTTGGCAAATACTAGAGCGCATCGGATGTCCCCCAAAGTTCCTCAACATGATTATCCAACTGCACGAAAACCAACAAGGTCGGGTCAGATACAGCAATGAGCTCTCTGAACCCTTCTCCATTAACAATGGCGTGAAGCAAGGCTGTGTTCTCGCACCAACCCTCTTTTCAATCTTCTTCAGCATGATGCTGAACCAAGCCATGAAAGACCCCAACAATGAAGACGCTGTTTACATCCGGTACCACACGGATGGCAGTCTCTTCAATCTGAGGCGCCTGCAAGCTCACACCAAGACGCAAGAAAAACTTGTCCGTGAACTACTCTTTGCAGACGGTGCCGCTTTAGTTGCCCATTCAGAGCCAGCTCTTCAGCGCTTGACGTCCTGCTTTGCGGAAACTGCCAAAATGTTTGGCCTGGAAGTCAGCCTGAAGAAAACTGAAGTCCTCCATCAGCCAGCTCCCCACCATGACTACCAGCCCCCCCACATCTCCATCGGGCACACAAAACTCAAAACGATCAACCAGTTTACCTATCTCGGCTGCACCATTTCATCAGATGCAAGGATCGACAATGAGATAGACAACAGACTCGCCAAGGCAAATAGCGCATTTGGAAGACTACACAAAAGAGTCTGGAAAAACAACCAACTGAAAAACCTCACAAAGATAAGCGTATACAGAGCCGTTGTCATACCCACACTCCTGTTCGGCTCCGAATCATGGGTCCTCTACCGGCACCACCTACGGCTCCTAGAGCGCTTCCACCAGCGTTGTCTCCGCTCCATCCTCAACATCCATTGGAGCGCTTACATCCCTAACGTCGAAGTACTCGAGATGGCAGAGGTCGACAGCATCGAGTCCACGCTGCTGAAGATCCAGCTGCGCTGGATGGGTCACGTCTCCAGAATGGAGGACCATCGCCTTCCCAAGATCCTGTTATATGGCGAGCTCTCCACTGGCCACCGTGACAGAGGTGCACCAAAGAAAAGGTACAAGGACTGCCTAAAGAAATCTCTTGGTGCCTGCCACATTGACCACCGCCAGTGGGCTGATAACGCCTCAAACCGTGCATCTTGGCGCCTCACAGTTTGGCGGGCAGCAACCTCCTTTGAAGAAGACCGCAGAGCCCACCTCACTGACAAAAGGCAAAGGAGGAAAAACCCAACACCCAACCCCAACCAACCAATTTTCCCCTGCAACCGCTGCAATCGTGTCTGCCTGTCCCGCATCGGACTTGTCAGCCACAAACGAGCCTGCAGCTGACGTGGACTTTTTACCCCCTCCATAAATCTTCGTCCGCGAAGCCAAGCCAAAGAGAAGAAGAAAGATAGAAGATGGCATAGTACATATAGAAAGAAGCAGTGATTTATTTGCAAAGCAATCTCTTAACCTGTATAACAGTTTAGACTTCAAGATGCTATTATGCACTGCTTCCTCCAGTCAGCATGTTACAAAGTAGGCACACTTTATGATCCTCTTACTCAAGAGGATTACAGTATGTCCATATGTGTAAATTGACATTCTTCTGACACATGTATCTAAAAGGACCAAGCATAATTTGTGAAAATGTTGCTCCAATCTAACTTTCAGGGACTCAGCCAGTCATTCTCATGAAAGTTGGCTTGTTTCATGGTGGACAGGTACATTCATTGTGTGTTGTGTTGACCATTTGTCCCAAAGTCTGTAAAAACAAGATCAGGCTAGACTTTCAATGCTTTTCAATGCAGCATATTACATTGAATTTGCTACAGTGCCTTGATTCATTTGTGCATAGACTCTATTAGTGTCAGTTTGTATGTTAATGGCTTGGTTGTTAATCAACAACTTTGCTTGGAAGTCTCATTGTTTTCTGCAACTACTGCTTGTGCAATGCTACACCAGTTGGAGCTTCCCACCTGCTTCAAAAGAGTATCAATTATACCGCTGCCCAAGAGCAGATTGAGCTGCCTCAATAACTGTCTCCCAGTGGCACTCACATATAATGTGTTGAAATGCTTTGAGAGTTTGGCCAAGGCCAGAATTAACATGTAACAAAATAAAGATCTGAACCCACTGCAGTTTGCCTACCACCACAATCAATCCACAACAGTTGCAATCTCACTGGGTCTCCACTCAGCCCAAGATCACCCAGACAACAGCAACATGTACATCAGGCTACTTTTCATCAACTACAGCTCAGCTTTCAACACCATCGTACCCTCATAGAACTGGTCAACATGCTCCAAAATCTGGGCCACTGCACCCCCCTCTAAAACTGCATCCTTGACTTCTTCATCAGAAGACCTCAGTCAGTATGAATCAGAAACAACATCTCCTCCTCACTGAAAATCAACACAGGTGCACCTCAAGGAGGTGTGCTGGCCCACTGCACTGCTCTACTCACCCTATACCCATGAGTGTGAGTCTAGGCACTATCTACAAATTTGCCGATGTTGGCTGAATCACAGACTGCAATATGGAGGAGGGAGGAAGATCAGCTTGTTGAGTGGTGGCTCAGCAATAACCTTGCACTCAACAGTAACTAAACTAAGGAACTGATTGTGGACTTCAGGAGAGGGAAAATGAGGAGAACACAAACCAGTCCTCATTAAGGAGTTGGCAGTGGAAAGAGTAAAGAACTTCAAATTCCTGGGTGTTAACATCTCTGAATATCTATCGTGGGGCCTCCATGTTGATGCAATCATGAAGGAGGTTCACCAACTGGCTATATTCTGTAAGTAGCTTGGGGAGATATGGTATGTCACCAAAGACTCATGCAAAATTCTGACTGGTTGCATCACTGTCTGATATGGTGGGGCCAATGCACAGTACAGGAATAGACTACAGAGTTGTGAACTTGGCCAGCACCATCATCATGGGTATCAGTCTACACTCCATTGAGAACATCTACAAGGAGTGGTATGTCAAGAAAGTAAGCTCTTTCTTCAAGAACTCTCACTACCTAGGCCATGCCCTCTTCACACTGCTACCATCAGGAAGGAGTTACAGGAGCCTGAAGACAAACATCCAATGGGTACAAAATCAGCTTCTTTCCCTCCGCCATCAGATTTCTGAATGGACAAATGAACTACAAACACTACCTCACATTCTCTTCTTTTGGCACTATTTATTTTTTTAAAAATGTAATTTATAGCAATATTTGTACCTGTAATGCTGCCGCATTGTTATCTTGACAATAAATTCTTATTTTGTGTATAATCCCAATTCCTTGTTATTTGAATTAACTTTCACAATATGAAGGAAGTCCTTCTCTCCATTCGTACTTCAAAATGCCAGTGAAACTGTTTTTGTGGCTTGTCTGAATATTGGACTGCAAAACTATTTTTGTACAATATCTAATCAGATCCTTCTGGAACTTGTACTGGTGGCTGCATATATGGTATTGATAGTGTATTGGAAAGCAAATTCTAATTTCACGATGGGAAATAACAGCAATTATGAAATAAAATCATGGCAAGAAGCAAGGTTCAGAAACTGCATGTTAGATGTAAAATCTTTAATAGATCACTTGAAAATTATTCCTGGTTTTGCTAGGGATAGTTTGGTAAATAATGTCATTTTCAACAAAGATGGTGCCAGAATTTGACAATTTCTAAAGTCACCACATGCAGCCATCTTGTGGCCATTAACTGCAATTGCATAGTCAATTGATAAAATGACACTGAGACTGCACGTGTTCACTAAACTTAAGATGATATCAATTAAGTTTTTGGAACAAATAAATTAGTCACTGTAATGGTGATGTACACTCAGATAAAGCAAGATTTAAGTCAGTGGTTCTCAACTTTTCTCTTTCCACTCACATATCACTTTAAGTATTCCCTCTGCCATAGGTGTTTTGTGATTAGTCAGGGATTGCTTAAGGTGGTATGTGGGTGGAAAGAAAAAGGTTGAAAACCACTGTTTTAATCATACCTAATTGACTCATTATGTGTACGGTTTCATAACTTCAAAGGAAATGGGCCAATAACAATTTTTCTCAAGCAAAATATCTCAGCAACAATTGGGACTAGAGCACTGATTCTCAACCTTTCCTTCTCAATCACATATTACCTTAAGCAATCCCTGACTAATCACAGAGCACAGAGGGCATAGGAATTACTTAAAGTAATATGTGAGTGGAAAGACAAAGGTTGAGAACCACTGATTTAAGCGATGAAACAGATAGAAAGTGAGGCCATTTGGAGAGTGTTATGCTTGTTCTTTCAAGAAGAACGATTTTATGTGGGTTTAACACTAAACCAACTTTATTTTCCTTGAGCTGCTTCAACTGACTTCTAGCGACAATGCCCACGACTCCCATCATATACCATTTCCGGCTTCTGCTCAACTGTGTGCATTGCATGCTGGGAAATGTAGTATGGATAATAACACAGAGAGAGGCAGCAAAATGGAAAAATCTACAAGTGAGATGGAAAAGGAGAAGGAAAAAGCAGGGATGGAAAAAAGAAAGTGCAGAGATAATGAGGGGATAGGGCCATCACCAAAGACTCCTGTAAATTTCTACAGGTGTATCGTAGATAGCATTCTGACTAGTGTGGCACCACTGTCTGATATGGAGGTGCCAATGCACAGGACATCGTTGTGACCTCGGCCTGTATCATCATGGGGATCAGTCTACAGTCCATGAGGACATCTGCAAGAAGTGATATCTTGAGAAAGCAGCCTCTATCCTCATGGACTCCCACCACCCAGGCCATGTCCTATTTACACTGCTACTATCAGTAAGGAGGTACAGGAGCCTGGGGATGAACACCCAGTGGCACAAGGACAGCTGCTTCCCCACTGCCATCAGATTTATGAATGGAAAATGAACCACAGACACTACCTCACTTTCTTATTTTTAAATGTAATTTTATAGCAATAATTGTACTGTGACGCTGCCTGCAAAACAACAAATTTCATGACAAGTTCATGACAATAAATTCTGATTCTTATCCTATGGCGATTCCCAATTTCAGTATTTAACTGGTAGATGGAGAAGCAAGAATATATAGAATCAGAATCAGAATTTATTGTCCTGAATAAGTATTGAAATTTGGTGTTTTGGGGCAGCGTCATAGTGTAAACATTCATATAAACCATCTTACAAAAACAAATTTACAAAAATCGTGCACAAAAAGAAAGGCAGTGCCTTGGTTCACTGATTAGTCAGGAATCTGATGGCAATGGGGAAGAAGCTGTCCTTTGTGCTGCCGAGTGCTCATCTTTCGGCTCCTGTTCCTTTTTCCCGATGGTAGCAGAGTGAAGAGGGAGTGGCCTGGGTGGTGGGGCTCTTTGAGGTTAGAGGCCGTTTTTTAAGACACCGTCTCTTGTAGATGTCCTCGATGGATTGAAGTCATGTTGTCACCCCTATTTTTTAAAAATATTTTAATAATAAATTTTCAACCACAATAATAGATTACATTAAATTCCAGAAATTATTTTGAAAAATTATACATGTGGCATATTTAATCCCACCCCACCAAGCCACCCTCCCCTCCCTCCAACCCCCCCCAAAAAAAAAGAAAAGAGAAAAAAAGAAAAAGAAAAAACAGAGAATGCCAAGAAAATAGATTTGTATTATAAAATTTATTGGAGGTTACCAAGAAGTGAGGTCTTCATGCAAAATTTTGTAAATATGAGTGCCATATTTTCCAAAAAGACATGCTATTTATCCTACAGATTATGTAATTTTCTCTAATGGTATACAGCTATGAATTTCTGCATGCCATCTTTGCATGCCTAAATCTATTTCTGACTTCTATAATATTTGCTATACATTTCCTGGAAGCTGCTAAAGCAATTAATACAAATTCAATTTGAATAGATATCTAATTTTAATTTTGGTCTTATAGCCTTAATATTACTCAATAAAAATAACATCAGATCCTGCACGAATTTGACTCTCATGATTCGTTCCAAAAAATTACTTATCCCTAACCAAAAATGTCTAACTTTAGGACATTGCCAAGTTGAATGCAAAAAAGTCCAATCTCAGATCTACACCTAAAACATAAATCAGAAATAGCAAGGATTTAATCTATTTAATTTTTGTGGAGTCAAAATGTGATAGTACAGATCTATCACCAATGTACATAGTGTATATAGTTACTGTATCTAGACTGTGCTTACAGCGATTGGCTGAGAGCTAAGCCACACCTATTGTCTGGGCCTTAAAGGGTTGTGTCCCTAGCCAGGTCGGATCATTCCGGACTGGTCGGCCACCTGTGAAGAGCTCCTGTCTTTTGCTAATAAAAGCCTTGGTTTGGATCAACAAGTCTTTGGTTCTTTCGACGAGCTCTACACAAATATAATTGATCTAAAAACATTATATTGGACTAACCTCTATCTTACATTTATAATTTTAGTCATATTATTCTTGCATAACTCCATCCAGTCCTTTTAATTTATTTTTGTGTTGTAGAGTCTACCATAGCAGTTTCTTTTCTTTGGGCTTGGCTTCGCGGACGAAGATTTATGGAGGGGGTAAAAGTCCACGTCAGCTGCAGGCTCGTTTGTGGCTGACAAGTCCGATGCGGGACAGGCAGACACGGTTGCAGCGGCTGCAAGGGAAAATTGGTTGGTTGGGGTTGGGTGTTGGGTTTTTCCTCCTTTGCCTTATAAATGCACACTACTCACAAATGTCAGTAGAATGACTTTAATCATGCGATCCGCCCTCTTTAACATCACTTCCTGTTCGGAAGCTCAAAAACTGGAGGTGACGTCACAACGCGCCCACGAAGCATTCCAGCAGTGCGTGTTTCTGCCCCAAGACTTTGGAGGGCTCACGCCATCTTCACAGGTGAGTACACTGCGATGGTTTGACCCATCCTGGGCCACAACCGCTCAGCCCACTACACCACCCCCCTAGAATTGCTGTTAAAACATGCACACGCAGTAGACTTTGGAGGGCAACCTCTGCACCTTAGGGAAGGATATGGCGCAGGTAATGATAAGTCCAAGTATGCTGGCTTTAAACGGTCCACTGTGAATAAGCCCATTCTCTCACCAATGTCCAATGTGGCCACTATGACGTCATGCTGCAAAACTTTGAAGGTCCTTCATATGGCCTTTGTAGTGGAGTGACCTGTCCTTGCCAATGGACAAATACATGCTCTGCCGAACGTAGGTTCTCAGAAACATGGTAAGGTGGATCAACATGGCGACTCGCCGGAGGAGGGTTTCATACAGCCAAAGTGTCTGCAGAACATTAGACTCATCAGAATCTATGTCTGGTCAGTCGAAATGCAGCTCACCTGCAACAGTCAGAGAGGCACCATAAACCATTTCCACTGATGAAATGGGAAAATCTTTCTTCGGCACAGTCTTTATCCCCAGTAGTACCCAAAGCAAATGATCCATCCAATTTGGGCCTATGAGTCTGGCTTTCAAGGTGGACTTAAGGTGTCTGTGGAAGTGTTCAACCAACCTGTTTGTGAGAGATAGGCAGTGGGATGATGTAATTGGTTTCCACAGAAATCTACCAAACCAGTCTATAAGGATGATGTAAACAGGGCCCCATGATCTGATATGATGTGGGTGGGAACCCCAAATCTCACAACCCAGTGACTGAGGAACGCCTGGGCACAGGTTTCTGCATCACTGGCAGGGACAGGAATGGGTTCCGGCCATCGTATAAGACGGTCGACCTCAGTGAGCAGATACCTCATACCCCTGTTTACTGGTAGAGGACCAAAGAGACTGACATGCACGTGATCGAACTGGTGCTCCACGAGAGAAAAGTTTTGCACTGGGACCTTCATATGTCTATGAATTTTGAACTGCTGATAGGCCACACAGGACCTGGCCCACAGTATGACATCCCTTCTCAGCCCATGCCAGATGAATTTCGAGGACATGAGGCACACCATGGCTCCAATGGAAGGATGAGAAAGGATATGGATGGAGTCAAATTCGTGCTGTCACCAGGATAGTGGGAGAATGGTGTGGGGTAGACTGGTGGAAGTGTCGCATAATAACGTGGGGCCCTGTGGGTGTGGTTGAAAATCTATCACTTTCAATCCTGTGATTGTGGTCCGGTAACTCTTCACATTCTGATCCACCAATTGATCTTTGGCCAATTTTGCTACATCAAGGCCAGCACTAAGTGTACAGATGGAAGATTGGGACAATGTGTCAGCCACAAAGTTTGTCTTCCTCGCCAAATGCCGGATGTCTGGTGAATTCTGAGATAAAAGATAAGTATTGTTGTTGTCTGGTGGTCCATGGATCAGAAATCTTCTTAAAGGCAAATGTCATAGGCCTATAGTCCATATAGGCCATAAAGGGCCTGCCCTCCAGCAAATATCAGAAATGCCTCACTGCTAGATAAAGGGCCAACAGTTCCCGATCAAATACACTGCATTTGAGTTCTGGCAGCCTGAGGTGCTTGCTGAAAAAGGCTAGAGCACACCAATGACCTTGACTGAAATGTTCCAAGACAGCATCAAATGCCCTATCAGGGGCATCTGCAGTGAGTGTCAATGGGGCCGAAGTATCAGTATACGACAGCAATGCAGCAACTGCGAGTGCAGCCATGGCTGCCTTAAATGCAGAGTCAACTTCTAGGGTCCAATAAATGTCCTTAGGCCTGTCCTGAAGCAGTGCAAACAGAGAGCGCAATATGTAAGCAGCGGCCAGAACCAAACAGTGATAAAACGTCACCATCCTCTTGGGGAAAAAGCCGGTGACATTATATATGTCCTCCTTAATTTTAATAAACATCCTTTTAAGCTCCTCAACCCCTTGGCCTCCTATATTCCAGGGTGAAAAACCTTGGCCTCTCCTTATAATTGAAGTGTACCAGTCCAGGCAGAGAGGATCAATAGAATCTCCCTTCACCCCCTCCCCCATCGAGGTGATCTACCGGGACCATTGCCTGAAGAGGACGCACAAAATCAGTGAACCGGTGTGGACGCGAAAGGCCAACATGGCCTGTTTCCGCTCCGTAAATGGTTATATGGTTACCCAATAATTCCTGAAGCCCTTTAGCTGTGACTGATCTGGGGAAGCACTGGATGGCGTCAACCTTCTGTGGAAGGTGCTTTACCCTCTCAGGTGTTATATGATGTGTCAAGAAATCAATGGCAGTGAGGCCGAATTGACACTTAGCAATATTCCTCCAAACGCCGAAACAGATGTGACAAACGGAGTTTGTGCAACTGAACATCTGGTCTGGCAAAGAGAATATCATCCAGATAGATAAACACAAAGACAAGGTCTTTACCCATGACATCCATCACCCTTTAAAAAGTTTGGGCATCATTTTTGAGGCGAAACGGCATGCACAGAAACTCAAATAGGCCAAATGGTGTGATTATGGCTGGTTTTGGAACATCCGCTGGGTGTACTGGTATCTGGTGATATCCTTTCACCAGATCCACCTTGGAAAAGACCTGACAGCCATGAAGGCGAGCAGCAAAGTCCTGTATGTGTGGGACAAGGTATCTGTCTGGAACCGTAACATTCAAGCAGCGGTAATCACTGCATGGATGCCAACCGCCCGATTGCTTCATGACCATATGCAAGGGCTAGTTGAATGTCAGATGATTTCCATTTCTTCCATAGCTTTAAACTCCATTTTAGCTTGAAGATATTTGTCAGGTGGGAGTCTCCTTGCCCTGGCGTGAACAGGTGACCCCGTAGTTTCAATGTAATGTTCCACTCCATGGGCTGTCGAGGTGCCGCAAAAACTGGTGGTCAAAAATGATGAGAACTCAGCTAATAGTGCAGTATATTCATTCGAGTCTAGAGCGTGCACCCCAAGAGAGGCAAAGGAATGATTCTGGAACACAGTGGGTATGTCTGGAATGTGGTGACATGAACGAGCCGACCAAATTTCGTGCTCTGAGGAAGTCCACTCCAAGGATGGCCTGACCCACTGTAGTAATCATACAGTTCCAACGGAAAGCCGCACCTTCCACATAGAAGGTAACCTGGTACGTGCCGAAAGTGCTGATGGACATTCTGTTGGTCTCCTGCGATGGGGTCCACTTGGGCTTGTGCGTTTTCTTAAAGAACCAGGCTGAGCTTTGCACCTTTATCAATTAGAAATTCTCTCCGATCATGGCAGTCGCACAAGTACAGCAGCAGGCCAGTTCAAGCGTCAGCCACTGAGGCCACTAACGACGACTGGCCACGTTGTTTCCCATCAGGTCTTCCAGCCTGTTGGCTGGGTAAATATATGGAGGCACACACCTTCGGGCATTTGTTCCCTAGCGCCTGTGATAGAAACACCAATCTCTTATCAGGACGGTCAGTCCTCTTTGGTTGTGCTGCCACCACAGGAGGTGCACACGGTTCTGGAGGCACACAGGGTATTGGAACAGCGCCTGCCAAATATATCAGCTGCATGTACACCGTGCTCTGCTAGGGCATGCCGTACAGCCTATCAGCCTCCTTGGCAACTGCATTTGGGTCACTGAAGTCCATTCTGGTGATGGCAGAGGAGACATGTACTGGGAGTTTGGACAGAAACAGTGTCTCAAATAGGAAGCAGTCAATGTAACCACTAGTGAGTGCAATCATTTCTATCATAAGGACCAAGGGGCTTCTGTCACCCCTGCATATTCAGGACCCAAATATCACACCCATGGTGGCTGAGCTCCAGCGTGTCCAGTAAAAATTGACGGAACCGTGTATATTTCTGGTCTGCTGGTAAGTTGTCAAGATACAGGCTCACATTTGCAGCTGTAGTGGAATCTAGGGTGCTAACCCACATGCCAAAATTTGGTATCTTCAGAGACAATACCTCTCAGGTTAAATTGAGCTTCAGCTAGCTGAAGCCAAGCCATTGGATGATGAGCCCAAGAGGGTGGGAGATGAACCTCCACAGCACTAATAGCAGCCACAGCTGAAGCTGATGCAGCATCCTGCATGGCTAACATGTTGTTGAAAAGGTTCCAATGATGTCGGAACCTGTTGGGGTCATAGCAGTGTTACAAAATAAATGCACACTACTCACAAATGTCAGTAGAATGACTTTAATCATGCGATCCACCCTCTTTTACGTCACTTCTGGTTCAGAAGCCCCAAACTGGAAGTGATGTCACAATGCATCCACAAAGCTTCTCAACAGTGCGTGTTTCTGCCCCAAGACTTCGGAGGGCCCACACCAAATACTCTGTGGCGATTCAGCCCATCCCAGGCCACGACCGCTCAGCCTGCTACAGTGTGTGTTTAACTACTTCCCATCTTAATCTTTAAGGCTGAGCTGTAGTCGATGAAGAGCATGTGTTACTGTTTTCGAGGTGTTCCAGAGCTGAGTGGAAAGCTAGTGATATTGTGCCTACATGGAGTGATTGTGACAATAGGCGAATTGCAGTGGGTCCAGAGCTTTGCTTAGGTACGTGTTAACTCTGGCCATGACCAGCACCTCAAAGCATTGTTAGTGCTACTGAATGATAGTCGTTGAGGCAGCTCACTCTACTCTTCTTGGGCAGTGGAATGATTGATGCCGTTTTGAAGCAGGTGGAAACTTCTGACTGCAGCAATAAGAGTTTGAAAATATCCGTAAACACTCCGGCTAGTTAGTTGCCGCAGTTTTTCAGTGCTCCGCCAGGTATGCTGTCAGGGCCTGATGCCTTGCAAGGGTTCACCCTCTTGAATGATGTTCTGACATCGTTCTCAGAGACAGTTATCACAGGGTCCTCAGCCTTTTCAGGGATTTTAGTAGGCATTGTTTGGTTCTTCTCAAAGTGGGCATAGGTGTTCAGCTCATCGGGTAGCGAAGCATCGCAGCCATTTATAGTGTTTGCCTTCACTTTGTAGGCTGTAACAGCCTGTATTCTCTGCCATAGCTGGTGTATATCTGTCTCTGTCTCTAATTTCCTCTAGAATTGCCATTTTGCTTCTGAGATGGCCTTCTGCAGGTCATACCTGGACTTCAAGATATCAATCCCTGGTCTTAGACACCCTCATTCTTGCCCTCAGCAGATTGCGGATTCTCTGATTCATCCAGGGCTTCTGGGTTTGGGAACACCCAGTATTTCCATGTTGTCACGCAGGTCTTGATGAAGGTGGTGACACCTGTTGCATATTCATTCAAGTCTCTGGATGAGCTTTTGAATATGCTCCAGTGCACCAATTCAAAGCAGTCCTGCAGACGCTCCTCCACCTCCCTCGACCATACTTCTGCCATCTTCACTACTGGTGCTGTGGTCCTCAGTTTCTGCTTGTATGCCAGGAGTAGAAGTACAGTCAGGTGACTTGCCGATGTGTGGTTATAGTATGGTTTGGTAGGTGTTCTTCATGGTGGTGTAGCAGTGGTGGAGTGTGCTGGTTCCCCTGGTCTCACATGGGATGTGCTGGTGGTAGCTTGTCAGAAATTTCTTCAGGTTGGCCTGATTGAAGACCCCTGCAATGATCGGGAAGCCATCAGGATGTGCTGTCTCATGGTTGTTATCACAGTGCTCAGTCCCTCCAGAGCCAGCCTGATATTAGCCTGGGGTGACCTGGATGATGGCAGTGAACTCCCTCAGCTGGTAGAATGGGTGCCACTTGATCGCCAGATGTTCCAGGTTGGGGAAGCAGGACTGGGACAAAACTGTCATGTTTTGCACCTAGATGATTTGATGATGACACAATCACCACCTCCCCTGATTTTTCCTGATTCTGGTGTCTGGTCATCACAGTGAGGGTGTAGCCCACGGGCTGTAGTGCCATGCCCAGAATGTCTGCGATTAACCATGTTTCTGCAAAGCACATCACACACCACTCCCTGATATCTCTCTGATGTTAATGTCTGGCTTGGAGTTCATCAAGCCCATTCTCCAAGGATTGTACATTGGCCAGGAGGTTGGTAGGAACTGGAAGCCTCAGGGTCCGAAGTCTCACTTTAACCTGTAGCCCCCCCCCTTCTGCATCCACAGGTCTTCTTTACATGGCCTGTGGGACCACTACTGGTAATTCCCCCAGTGTTTAAATAGTCCGTGTGTTGTCCCTTTAAATCTCCTGCAATGTTTAAAATTACTGATGTCTGCTATCTGCGACACCCATGAAGTTTAAATGGCCTGATTGCTAACTGTTTAAAACTCCTGCAGGGTTGAACTTGCCTAAGCGCCAGTTCCTTAAAGGTCCCGCTGTCTGTCAGAGACTCACAATTCTTCCAATTTCGAGGTCTGCCAGCGATCTTATTAACGAGTAAGTTTGATTTTATAGTTCTGATCGGGAATATTTAATCTAGAATATTTGGCTAGAAAATGTTTATGCTGGCTGTAGTTTAAATCCTTCAACAGTTTGCCTTCTGGCATTACCACCATCCACTGTAAGAGATTAATGGAAGCATTTCTGTTAAATATATCCAGACTACTTGGCTATGTGCTTCGCCATTCAACTGGAAGCAAATTAGATGGGATTGATAATGGACAAGAATATTGCCATAATGAGTCATCAATCCATATTTTCTTCTCTTCCTTGCTCATAACACCAGAAAACTGGGGAAATTACAAAGCAAAATTATGCTTTTTACATCCTGTGATGGATTTAGAGCAGCCATTATAAAACTAAATAAAAACCTTTTTAACTTCAGATTTTGAAAGTCTAGAAGCAGCAACTAAGCTGGCAATCAATTTAAGATACATTGGTCCTAGAATGGCGATTGTTGACCAGATTCTCCCCTTCACAATTATGCATCTCTGAAAATACTGGGAACACCTCCATTAAGCATTACATGAATTCTTTCTGAAACTTTTTCACCCTTCCACATGTCTGGCTGGAGCTGGAACAACTGTGGGTGACTTTGCTATACTTCTAGTCAAGATCTTTGTTCCTGTCTGTTTAGATTAGAGGCTTCCACAGAAAGCCAGTGATGCACTTATATTACATTGCACTTATATGGCACCTTTAGAAAAAAAATCACTTGGCATGCATTATCAGACTAAAAGTGAAACCAAGCAGAAGAAAGACTTGTTTGATGGAATGACTAAAGCTTGATCAATAAGATGGCTTTAATGTTTTTTAATGGAGCAGGGTGTCTAAGTTCAAGGAGGAAGTGGTGGAATTATTTGAATTGTTGAAATACATTACATCTCACAGTTTATTGCTCAATACTGATTTACTGCTGTTGGGAAATTAATGATGGATTTTATTCCAGAAGAGGAAACTTCGTCCATTCCCCTTCACTCCACAGGAACATGCAAACTGGAATGTGGGCATTTGCTGGTTTCCCCAAAGTGAAGAGTCATAGATTACACTCATATGGACATTACAGGTTACATTTATATCCCACAAATATACCTCAACAGGAAGGTAATACCTGATGATCGTAGATTATCAGAGTATTTTTTTAAAGACATACAACATGATAACAGGCCATTTCGACCCATTAGCCACTCAATTACAGCCAATGAATCTAAAGCCCCTGGAGCATTTCAAAAGGTGGGATGAAATTGAAGCCCCTGGTGAAAATCCACGCAGACATGGAGATGTCTTTACAGACAGCGTGGGATTCAAATCATAGTTCCGATCACTGGCACTGTAACAGCATTGCGCTAACTGCTACTGGTTCTCTGGTGGTCAACTCCAGTTTGCTTGTGCTTATGGTACATGACTCATTCATCCTTAGGTCATCACAACTTTACCGTATCTTTTAAAGATTTCATTGACTCTGAAGATCAGTCATCTCTTCCAAGGCAACATGACAGGCACACCAATACCAGGAACTCACTGGATACACACCTTTTCCACTGGCATCTCAGTTAATTGGCTGTGAGTGTCCCAGGATAGGAAGCCCTTTGTGCCGTTTCCACTGGGCCATCCTTAACTGGGACACTAATTCTTAATTGAAACATTAATTACTTTTCCATTGAGCACAAGCATCCCCAGGGATTGGAGTGTTCTGCTTTAAACAGGAAACAGGTGACTTTCTGCTGTCCCTTTTCCACTGGTTTTATCAGCAAATGTCGGAGACATCAGTATGGATAGAGCCGGTTAATCCCAGCATGAAATGATGTCATTTGAAGCCAGCGTTTGGACAATGTTCCTTTTCCACTGGACCCTGTCCCAGTTAAAGGGTGCCAGCGGAAAAGGGGATTGAGATTTTACTGTCTGCACAGCTCTGACAGTGTTCTTTAGTATTATTACGGGGTATATAATATTTTATATTATATATTAATATGTCTTTAAAATAGGTAGATTATGGGGGTTTAGTGTAGGTCATTTCACAAACAGATACTTACAAAGCACATCTCATTTAAAATGGCAGAGCTTTGCTTAATGCAGACATCCAGGCTCCAAGTGCCTTTGCAAAGACAATAAAATTGCTTTAGAAGGAACTTCAAAAGCAGGTGCAAATGGATCGAAGCCCAGGGTAAAATGCTGATAAAGATTGGGTTTGGAGCCCTGTTCTGTTTTTTTTACAAGCAGAGAAAGGAAACAAAAATCTAACAGGTTTTCTCTTTTAGAAAGAAGGATAGTTCTGCAGTAGCTTTTAAGGCTGCAACATGACAAGCTGGCAGGCTAGTTAAAACCCCATTTTGAAGATGGGTTGTGGGTTCTGAGTTCAGCCCATTGAAAAACCCTTGTAGTCCTTACAAGAGGAAATGTCTGGCTAGAGTGTTTCTCCTGAAATAAGGGAAACAAGAGGAACTCGGTGGTGACCTGGAAGAAGAGGTTATCATTTGGAAAACCCATATGGGGCAAGTTTCTTCGGCAAGACACTGAAGTGGCTGATCAGAGGGAATCAGTTTGTATGTGTCTAATGAGCAATAAATCTCTCTCTGAAACTAACTAGAACCTTCCTAAGTGGTAACCATTTATCTTTAAGCACCAGAGCCTGGTGAAAATTCATAAATGTTAAATTCTGTGCAGAGTACAGGAATTGCCTGATACCAGTGAACTTTGAGGAGTGAGAAGTGAGATTGGACTGTGAATCAAAGAACTTTCCTGAACTTGTACACATTACATACACGTGCATTTAGAATTAGAAAGGGGTTAAGTTAAGTTAATAGTAATAAGTTAAAGTTTGATCCTGTTTTTATGTTTAAAGAAAATTAAAAGCAACTTTTGCTTAAGTAACCATTTGTCTTGGTGAATTTCTATTGTTGCTGAGTTTTGCAGTCCTCTGGTCCCATAACAGTATGCAACAATTGAAGTCTCTTACTTTGTCACAGTCTGATATGCATTGCATAATCTGGCCAACAGGGATGTCCAGCCAAGATAGGACAAATAAATTATCAGTAGCCCTGACAGCAGAAGCAACAAGAACTACATCAGAATGGCAGGAGGAACCTGGAACAAGATAAAAACAATGAAGATAAAGATTCACTCAGGAGCACTCTAAACAAAAGGAGGCCTAAGCCAGGCCTCACCAAAGGGACAAGCTTTCTGGATGTATGGTGAGGCAGCCTTTGAATCTGCACCTTCTTGCACACTTGTTTTCAAATTACTTGTGCACTTAAGGGATTATTAGCACATCTCAGTAGATTAGGAATAGTTTATGTGTTAAAGCACCAATACCAGCTAGAATAAGCCTTTCAGATTCTGAGTACAATCATGAAAAGCCGCTCCTCCCACCTGCGTACCTTCTAGGTGCTCATCAACTGAACCTCAGATTCAAATATGATCATAAATTTATGAATGAGCACAATACAAAATAGCAAAACTACTCAATAAGATTGGAAAGGAATAGAATATTTAGGCATAGTTTCAATGAATCAAGAAATACATTCAGTAGACTTTTCTCATTTATAACTGGGCACCATTTGGCATTTTAATCTGTACACTGACAGATGTAATAGCCATATTCATGTCCTAGTTATCCTATGAAACCTGCAGAAACAAAGCACATTATTGGACCTGGGCAACAATGTGCTTGAAACAGAAATGTCTATTCCTACTCTTCTGTGACTTTTCTCCCAACAATAACTTTTGGATTACAAACATTTCTCAAGCAGCAAGTCATGGAGCATAGGTTAAGTTTGTTTGGACACCTGCTGACAGTTTTCCATACCTTGATGAAGGGCTCAAGCCTGAAATGTCAGTTATGTATTTTTACCTTTGTTATATAAAGGACCATTTTGAGTTCTGTGTGCCCGATGGAGATGTGGGGGAGGGGGTGGGGCTGGTAGTCATGGTGGGGAGCTGGCTGATGGAGGACCTCAGTTTTCTTCAGGCTGACTTCCAGGCCAAACATTTTGGCAGTTTCCACAAAACAGGACGTCATGCGCTGGAGAACTGGCTCTGAATGGGCAACTAAAGCGACATCATCTGCAAAGAGTAGTTCACGGACAAGTTGCTCTTGTGTCTTGGTGTGAGCTTGCAGGCGCCTCAGATTGAAGAGACTGCCATCCGTGCGGTACCGGATGTAAAGAGCATTTTCATTGTTGAGGTCTTTCATGGCTTGTTTCAACATCATGCTGAAGAAGATAGTAAAGAGGGTTGGTGCAAGGACGCAGCCTTGCTTCATGCCGTTGTCAATGGAGAAGGGTTCGGAGAGCTCATTGCTGTATCTGACCCGAGCTTGTTGGTTTTCGTGCAGTTGGATAACCATGTTGAGGAACTTGGGGGGGCATCCAAGGTGCTCAAAATGGTCAACCAGCTTACCTACCTCGGCTGCACCATTTCATCTGAAGCAAGGATCGACAACGAGATAGACAACAGACTCACCAAGGCAAATACCGCCTTTGGAAGACTACACAAAAGATCTGGAAAAACAACCACCTGAAGAAACACACAAAGATCAGCATGTACAGAGCCATTGTCATACCCATGCTCCTGTTCGGCTCCGAATCATGGGTCCTCTACCGGCATCACCTACGGCTCCTAGAATGCTTCCATCAGCGCTGTCTCCGCTCCATCCTCAACATTCATTGGAGTGACTTCATCACCAACTTCGAAGTACTCGAGCTGGCAGAGTCTGCAAGCATCGAATCCATGCTGCTGAAGACCCAACTGTGCTGGGTGGGTCACATCTCCAGAATGGAGGACCATCGCCTCCCAAGATTGTGTTATATGGCGAGCTCTCCACTGGTCACCGAGACAGAGGTGCACCAAAGAAGAGGTACAAGGACTGCTTAAAGAAATCTCTTGTTGCCTGCCACATTGACCACCGCCAGTGGGCTGATATCGCCTCCACCGTGCATCTTGGCGCCTCACAGTTCGGCAGGCAGCAACCTCCTTTGAAGAAGACCACAGAGTCCACCTCACTGACAAAAGACAAAGGAGGAAAAACCCAAAACCCAACCCAACCAACCAATTTTCCCTTGCAACCGCTGCAACCATGCCTGCCTGTCCCGCATCGGACTTGTCAGTCACCAACGAGCCTGCAGCAGACGTGGACGTTACCCCTCCATAAATCTTCGTCCGCGATGCCAAGCCAAAGAAGAAGATATAAAGGACACTGTATGACCTGCTGAGTTTCTCCAGCATTGTGTGTTTTTACATAGATTAACGTACACATCTTTTGGCAGAGTTGCACAATTGAGGATATTCCTACTTTTTCAATGGCACCTCTGTATTATAATTAAAGGCTGGGAAAATACTGCTTTGCCAATAAATCACCATCATGAACCTTTGAATTATTTTCACGTCCATGATTATTGGTGTCATTAAATCACCATAATGTAAGGAAGTTCAAGAAGAGCAAGCTGTCACTGGCTGTATTCACTGCTCTCTGCTACCAGACTACATAAAATACCGAAGTAGCTGCATTTGGCCTCATGACATAATACCACTAATTGCCTCATACAGATGGCCCTTTGACCTTTGCTTTGAATTACTTTGTCAATCTTATCTGAGGAATGGACAAGCATCATACAAGAGTGCAATTTTATCTCATGATTACAAGATACAATTTTCGTTAATTTACAAAGGCATGCATTTCTTACGCAGCGACAATTGCAAAACACAATACAGGTATGTAACACTTAACGCTCATTTGGGCAACGTCCGACTGCATATACGTTCATTATTAGTGGTCCTATAGGTTATAAGAGTTCAGAAATCTCGATCAGAAAACAGGGCAGAGCAGATGTAACCGGACGTACGCAACAACTTCCCACACGCAACTCATAGATCTCATGTCTTTTGTATACAAGTGCTTATGTATGTCGTTACTGTACTGTACTTTCGATCTATCATAGCTCCCAGATGCAGCAAAACCAGTGCTAGTAATATCAGCAGCAAGAGGCAAAGGAGAAGTATCGAGTTGGAAGTGAAACAAAAGGTTATTAAACAACACAATGTTGGAAAAGCAGTGAATGCTTTTGCTCGCGATTTAGGCACGTTGCACTCGACAATCGTAACGATCCTCAAAGACAAAGAAAAATTTTTCCAAGCTGTTAAAGGATCAGCTCCACTGAAAGCTACAAGGCTAATGAAAATGCGAGAGGGGCCCATATCAGATATAGAGACATTGCTAATGACGTGGATTGAGGACAAACACAACAGCGAGTCCCTCTCACCACGTTGACGATCACTGCTAAGGCACAAAGCTTTTGCCAGATGTTTAAAGAGAAAGCAGGATTAGACTATAATAACAAGTTTAGTGCTTTTTCCTCTGGGTGGTTCAGGCACTTTAAAAAACGTTTTTCGCTACGTAATATAAAGTGGGTGGTGAGTTTGCGAGTGCTGATGCAAAGGCAGCAGAAACCTTAGATAAACTAATTGTAAAGGGAGGTTATTTGCCCCACTACATTTTTAATATGGATAAAACATCCTTATTCTGGAAGCGAATGCCTGAAAGGACCTTCATCCATAAGGAGGCCAAGACAATGCCAGGCTTTAAGGCTTTTAAAGACAGAGTGACAGTGTTGTTAGGAGGCAATATTGCTGGTAAAAGTTAAAGCCATTTCTTATTTGACATAGTGAAACCCCCAGGGCTTTCAAGATCATTAACAAATACACCTTACCAGTTTATTACAGGAGCAATAAAAAGTCCTGGATATCACAAATGCTGTTTCAGGATACCCTTCTCGATTGCTATGCCGGTGAAATGGAGAAGTACTGCTTGGAAGAAAGCATACCTTTCAAACTTTTGCTAATTGTAGACAATGTGCCAGAACGTCCCCCCTTTCATTGGTGACCTCTACCCCAACATCAAAGTGATGTTCTTCCCCCCCCAAACACCACCTCTTTAATTCAGCCAATGGACGAAGGGGTTATTGCAGCATTCAATGCCTACTACCTGAGGAGGACCTTTGCTCAGGCTGTGACTGCAATGATGACACTGGCAAGACACTGATACTGTTCAGGAAGGAGAATGACATTTTCCACTGCATAAAGAACCTTGCTTGGGCCTGGGATGATGTGAATGAATACTTGTGAATGAATGGCATATGGAAAAATATACTGAAGCGGTATGCGCATGACTTTAAGGGATTTGAAAAAGATGATGAGACTCCAAGGATTAATAAAGCTGTTGTTGACATGGTAAACAGCAGTCTGAACCTAGGCATTGATGATGAGGACATTGAAGAACTCCTAAAGGTGGTTCCTGAGGAACTAACAAATGAAGAGTTGCTGGAGCTAGAGCAAGAGCGAATAGGTGAAGAAGAGGCAAGGGAAAAAGAAACTGCAGAAGGAAAAGACCAGGTGCAGAAAGAAGTTCACCGTGAAGGGGTTAGCCAAATTCTTTGCAGAATTTCTTCGCAGCTTCCTGAAGAATGCTGAAGGGATGGACCCAAACACTGAACACTTTTCACTGATAGAGAGGAATGCTCATGTAGTGTTATCTGCATATAAAGAATATCTTGAAGGAAAGAAAAAGTAAATTAGGCGAACAACATTCCTGAAGGAGCCAACACCTCCCCAAGAGCCTCAGCCAAGTCCTTCCGGCATTACAGAGTAACAGTTCATCAGTGGAGGTTATTGTTAAATTGTGTGTAATATCGGCTAAGAAAGTGTTTACATAAAAGTTTATAAAGTGAAAAAAATTAAACAGTTTAATTTAGCATAAGTTCAGTATCCAATATAGCTTTGCTAAGTATATACAGTAATGTGTTCACACAACATCCACATCATATAACACCCAGTTTCATAGAACGTATCATGAACATTAAGTGTCACATACCTGTATTGCAGCAGAGCGACATAACTTGTTGGAGATTTAAAAAATTTAAAGGCAAAAAGCAATTACAGCTTTCACAATCAGTTAGATTAAATAGCATAATTGGAGCAAAAACAATAATAGAATAAAGTATCTAGTTAAATAGGAAACTATGATGAGCTCGTGCCCTCGATACAAAGACTCCAAACGGCAAGACATCAACTGCTGTGCTTGTAATGACAGTTTCTGCACTGCCAACTGGGCTTTTATTGTGCTAGGTACAGCAGTGTTGGCCAGATTACATAACTGTTGTCATAGTTTCCAGATCCTTGCCAAGGGCTGCAGACTAATCAAGGAATATGGCTGACTGATAGCAGTACAAATGCAGCACTCATGTCTTGCACAACAGCTATTTGGTTCTGGAGGACTTAAGTTGTTCCTCAATAGTGGCAGAAGTCTGCTCTATCATCTGTTTTCTTGACATTACCACAAGCTGGCACAGAGGGCTAAGTGCCAGTGAGCTTGTCTGCGCAAGCTCTCTGGTATAAGAGGACAATCCATCTCATGGAGTAAGCTCAAGAAGCATTACTCTGCTCGAAGCATTTCACCCAGAGTCTTTTCCTAAAATGCATCCCTATTATTTAGCACATTCAACCCCTTTTACTTATCACCATTAATTGGATTCAACTTCCATTCCTCTCACGGCATGGATTAGCAACTCATTTAATTTCACGGGATTGTATGAGAAGTTTAGAGTGCTGACTTAAAACTATTTTTGTAAATCTTTCTCTCCAGTAAATTGGTGATGCATTTAGGTATAAAACTTAATTAAGTCATATTTGTAATGATAGAGCACCAGTGATAATCCTGACAACTACAAGGAGTCAGAGAGGAGTTGTTGCAGCTAGTGGAAGATTAAAAATGGATGCCTCCATGAGGTTATGAATTCTAAAAGAAACATCACATGGTACCAAGAGTGGAAGAAATACCATGAGGGTGCAGAGTGAGAAACAGTTGAGAGTAGCAGAAAACATGAAAAGTGTAAAGTACGCTCATGCTGTAAATTGGACTGTAAATGTTGACCACAAGTGGAGGTTGTTCAAACAACAATTTATTCGGTACTTGCATGCCATTGGACTTGATAGCGAACCTGATGCACAGATGATTGCACTGCAAAAATCTTTTAACACATCTGTTTTTGCTGAGGCAGCTGACCATGGCAAGTTCAACAAGATTATTGAGATGTTTGATGAAAACTGTTCACCAAAGAAAACTGAAATATTCGAGAGGTACATGTTTCACTTGCGCATGGAGCTGCAGGGAGAGAACTTTGATTCTTTCTTAAGGGACTTAAAACTAAAAGCAAGAACATGCAATTTTGGAGTGCTGCAAGATTCAAATTGTGTTTGGAATTACTGATAAGAAAGTGTGAGAGAGGCTGCTATGAGAGACAGAGCACGTGAAAAAGTTAGGTGAGAGTGCAAAAGACAGTGAAAATCAAGGCATAACCGTAGCCACAGTGTCTGGACACACACATAAACAAAGAATGAGATATAGGAAACAACAAAAAGATGGAGAGAGATACATTTGCACTCGATTTGCACAAAAACAATGCCCTGCCAATGGAAAAGTCTGTAATAAGTGCAAAGGGCAGAATCACTATGCAAGGCAATGTTTTTACAAAGGGAAACAAAACAGAAGTGAAAGTGTGTTCACTATAGTAGGAACTGCTCTCAGTGATGCCCTCTTCATTGGTATAGTAGTGCAGGAAAATTTTAAACCAAAAGGCACTGAACAGCCAACTGTGAACAGAGTTGAGCAGTATAAATGGACTGTGTAATTGCAAGGAGATGGAGCAGATATTCCTTTCTAGCTGGACATAGGGGCAAAGGTCAATTTGATCTGTGAGCATGACATCAGGACAATGAAAATAAAGCCATACATCCATTCAAATCTTGTTCAGCTCAAGGCCTACAATGGACAGGGTGAAGTGCCAATTAATGAAGAAATCGAAGGCTGTGTAGTTAACCAGGAATCATGGCTTTTATTAGTAGAAACTCAGTAATACAATAACGAATGATAATGAGGGCGTACACAGTTATAACCAAGGGGAATGCCTTTAGAGGTAGAGATAATACATGACCAATGTCAGTTGAGCAGACTAAGCACAGCGACAAACTGACAGCATGACACAGATTCATCACACAGGGCATTGACACAAAAGGCATATGTAAACTCAAGGTAAAAGTTAAAGGTAAAGAGCATCATCTGATGTTTGCAGTAGACCCAGATGGACATGAATCACTGCTTAGTGACAAAGCATGTGAAAACTTAAGTCTAATCGAGAGGGTGTCCCACATTAACTGTGTCAATGCACAAAACAGCACAGAGGAAATACTGGATCAATTTCCAGACATCTTCAAGGAGTTTGGAGTTCTACCTTGCACCTGCAAGATACAGTGAAAAGAGGATGAACAGCCAGGAGTGTATGCACCGAGGCACATTCCAGCACTACTGAAAAGAAAGCTGGAGGAGCCCACAGAATGGGTGAATTCAATGGTGTGTGTCAAAAAGAAGAACAGTGACCTACATGTGTTCATGGTCCCAAAAGACTTGAATATAAAGAGGGAACATTATCAGATTCCAACCATGGTTGAAATTACAAGTGAAATGGCCGGTGCAAAGTTTTTCACTAAATCGGATACATCCCAGGGCTTCTGGCAAATACAACTGGATGAAGATAGTACAAAATACGGTACATTTAATACACAGTTTGGCTGTCTGAGGATTCCTTTTGGAATTTCCTCAGCTCCAGAAGTATTCCACAGGATTATGGAGCACATAATAGGAGGCATAAATGGATGACGTGATCTTATGACGCAGGACAATGACAACTTCCTCGGCACAGGAACGATGGTTGTAGCTTTGAAGCACAATGGAACCATTATGCTGCTCAGGGAGATGTAAAAGATGTCGGTGAGAACACCTGCCAGATGAGCCACACATCTCCTAAGCACTTTGCCAGGAATATTATCCAGAACAGCAGCTTTCCATGGGTTGACCTTGCCTAACACTGTAAGACACAGGACCTGATCATTTGGAGAAGAGGTGGTCTTCTTCGCCATCAAATCATTTCTCGCCTCAAAAAGTGCATAGAAGTTGTTCAGTGCATCTGGGAAGGAGGCATCACCAGGACAGGCAAATGGTTTAGTGTTGTAGTCTACTGTCATGAAGTTCTTCGAGAGTCTTGTCATGGGGAACATCAAGCTCCTGGTGCTCCCCTCACTGATCCTCCTGTAGTTCACACATAGGTCCAACCATTCTCCATCTAGCCCTCACCCACCTGGAAAATAAGGATACGTATGTTGGAATGCTGTTTACTGACATCAATTTAGCATTCAACATAAACGTACCTCAGTACCTGATAGGGAAGTTGATATTAATATGCCTAAACATCTCCCTCTTGACTTCCTGACAGAGAACCTCAAACAGTCCAGATCAGAAACAGCACTTCTAAGACCTTTACACTGAGCATGCCCCCCCCACCCCCCCCCCCCAGGTTGAGTGCTTAGTCCATTGCTGTTTAGTCCGCTGACTTATGACTGTGCGGCAAAACACAGCTCAAACCACATCATCGTTTTCTGATGATACGACTATGGTGGGCCTTATCAGGAGGGCCTGAGGAAGACCACTCTCTGCTGATCATTAAAGGATCTACAATTGAGGTCGTCAAGAGTACCAAATTTCTTGCTGTGCTCTTGGCAGAGAATCTCACCTGGTCCCTCAACACCAGCTCCATAGCCAAGAAAGGCCAGCAACACATCATCTTCCTGTGAAGGCTGAATAAAATTCATCTCCCACCCTCCATCTTCACTATATTCTACAGAGGATGTATTGAGAGCAACCTGTGCAACTGCATCACTGCTTGGTTTTGGAAGCTATACCACTTCAGACTGTAAGACCCTGCAGAGAATAGTAGAGTCAGCGGAGAACATCATTGGGGTCTCTCTTCCTACTATGACAAATATCTACAATATACAATGCATGCTGGAGGCAAATAATATTGTGAAGGACTTCTCCCACCCCCCCCCCCCCGTAAACTTTTCTCCCTTCTGGCATCTGGAAGGAGGTACCGTAGTATATGGGCCCACACATCCAGACTGCACAACAGTATTTTCCCCAAGCCATCAGGCTCCTCAATTCCTAGAACATATGTGTTCTAGTATATCATGGATTTCTATTGTATTATGACTTAATTATGTAAATCTGCTCCATGGTTCTGGAGAAACACTATCTCGATTTTACTGTGCATTACATTAGTAGTTATGGTATTAGCAATAAATAAAGTTGACTTGATGTTCTCTGCATGCACAAATAGTAAAGCTTAGAAATGAGTTTGAATAGTTAAACAGTCGTTCAAGAAAGCACAAGACAATGGCTCAGATCCTTATCTAGCTCTATTGAGCTTCACCGCTTGAACATGGCATATCATCTGCTGAGCTTCCAATGGGACATAGACTATGCACCACACCTCTCTACTCTGCAGACCCAAACAAGAACAGCGATGTCGAAAATGTTGAATGGAAACAAAAGCATCTGCAATGGAGACAAAAAGCAAAATATGACAAATCAGCAAGAAGATTAGGGCCACTGGCACAACATGGCACAGTGAGACCCAGAGATTCCAACACTTGGGATAAAAAGGCTACTGTTCTGGATGAAGTAAATCCAAGATCCTACACTGTCAGATGGTCAAGTACTGAGTACTGAGGAGGAATTGAAAGAGCCTGCTGAAAACTAAGACACTGCAGGAAGAGCCAAATGCTGAGGATCCAGCCTGCATAGCAACAGAGGAAACACCTCCAGTGCTAGACTGTAGTAGACCAGCAGAGCTGACACAAGCACCTGTGTTCAGAAGATCAAAAGAAAAAGAACTGCAAGGTATGTGCTGCTGATTTTTATGTTTACATTTGTATTGAACTTTAAATTTAAAATCATTCTGTATTAGTGTGTCTTGTTTTTAAATTAAATATCTCAAGGAAAGGGGATGTAATGATGGAGTGCTAGTGATAATCTGGGCAACTAGAAGGAGTCGGAGATGAGTTGTTGCAACTAGAGGTGGATTTAAAATGGATGCCTCCACGCGGTTGTGAGTTTTAAATATAATAAATTATAGTTGTTATAAAAGAACCCAAGTTTATTTATTGCAATAAAAGAAACATCACTATGTTAATATAGAATGTAGAATATAATTTTATAAGCATATATGATTCTAGCACTTTGCAATAGTGTACCTTTTATTAGAGCATGAAAATGACCATATTTTTATTTTGAAGTTCTTGTTGTCCTGTAGTCATTATTGCAATCAGAGTTTACCAGTATACCCAGCATGGGTATACATTACAACTATACCAATGATAGTCTTCAGTTCCCATGCAGATTGACAATGCCAAGAAGAGTAGCCAGAAAAGAATCACCTTTGTACCTACAAAGGATCATGCCGTAATCTTGTTCATTTAAGAATACTGAAAAACATTTTATGGTTGAAAGCAGAAGATGTCCCAAAATATAAAAAAAACTTTCAAGTGCAGACACAGTGTATGCATTTGTGTGGATATGACCAGCTCAACTCAAAAACAGTCCAAAAGAAGAAAAGAAACAGATGTACACTCCAAGCAGCAGTAATTACTCTGGCACAGCAGCAGTTATTTTTAAAAATTACATCTATCAGAATGAAATTAAAAATTAAAGTAAAGCAGCCAATCTGGAACACAGTAGGACCATCTGGGTATAATTTGAAAGCACACAGTGGATTTAAGCAACAACTTAGCTGGAAAAGAAAGAAAATGGCAGCTCTAACAAAAGCAGGCTCATAGGTAGCATGGGTGTACAAGGTGTTAGGAAAGGTTTAAGATATGTTTCAGAGTTAATTATATTCTTGAGATACAAAACATTGCTGAGAACGTGCAGGTGATGAACATTGCAGTGAGGGAATAAAACATGATTTTATACAGAAATCAGCTCTAAACATTTGCTAACATAGTAAGTTCTGGAGCAAGATCAAGATATGCTTTTTGTAAAGATAGTTCAAAATTTAGAAAATACTTCCACCACAGACGATTTATATAGAGGAGGGTAAATTCCACACAACAAAAGAAAATGGTACAAACAATCACTGATTATGTTGTTGTATTGAAAGACAAGTATCTCCATCATAATTAGTAAAAGATCGTTTGTTTGTTCTGACTGATGATGCCAAGTCATTAATGATGGAGCTTGACACAGTTGCTTCTTGTTCCATTATGGAAATGGATACTAAGAACAAGCATTTCAGTAATATACCCTTTGTAAGCATGATCAAGCTTTCAAGGTTTATCCAGGAAAAGTTTTGAAGATTATTATAATGATGAAATGCATCATATGTTACAATAGAAAGCATCCGGATTTAGCAAGTTGCAGCACCCTCTATCAAATATCTGAATCCATTGGGTGACAAAAATCAAAACTTTGGAAAATTATATTCAGCATTTACACAGTTGTCCAAATACAACTACATCTTCAAATATATCCACACAAGTTTCACTGGAGAGAAGGCTTGTACATCAGTTAAATCTGGTATCAAGTCAGTTTATTCCAAACTAAAACCAGTGCTCGTCCTTGAAAACACAAGTGGAAGAAGATCTCAAGAAATGGGCGAAAAATAATTTTGATCAAAGTAATTCACAGTGATTGGTCATCTCAAATAAATTGAATAAATATTAAAATAGTGCAGCAGTTGCAAGATAACTTTCAAACTGACAGTTGTCAATTAACCATTTTCTTTATCGATGCCTAACAACCTGCATGAACAATTGGAAAGATCCAAGTCTTTCATGAAATTTTATTTTCTGGACCCTTAGATTAATAGATATATTCATAAGTTCCTCATATTCAATACACATAAAGAGTAATGTACTTACACCAAATATATGTCAAATGCTCAGCAACATTCTTGCAGTCTGGTCTTGGCAAGGTATGCAGGATATTCCGATCAAGTTAAGTTTATTGTCATCTGATTGTACAAGTACAACCTAATGAAACAGCGTTCTCCAGTCCTCAGTGCAAAACACACAGGCACACAACCAGACATAAGACACATACAGACAAATAATACATATGCAGGACAAGTATTCATATATACAAATAAACAAGTAAACATTGTTTCATGAATATGAGAGTTTTAGATGGTTAGTGTGAGCAGATCCTTTGGTCATTCAGCAGTCTCACTGCCCATGGGACAGAAGCTGTTCCTCAACCTGGTGGGTGCTGGCGCTGATATTCTTGTATCTCTTTCCTGACGGGAGCAGCTGAAAGATGCTGTGTGCAGGGTGGAAGAGGTCCTCAATAATTTTGCGCGCCCTCTTCAGACAACGATCCTGGTAGATCACATTGATGGGGTTGGGGGGGGGGATGCGGAGACTCCAGTGATCCTCTCTGCTACTCTTATGGTCCTGTGTCTTGACCTACAATCAATTTCAGAGAGGCATTGACCTCTCTGAGTGATCCTGATAATCTTATTGTTATTTATTTATAGTTGGTGCAGAAGATAATCCACATATTTTGGAGCAATGATTCCCATAATAAAATGAAATTGAAACTATCTAAATGCACCTTTGTATTGTTGCTGATGGGATGAAGACTATTATAAACAAGGTTAATATTATCATGGAAGTTAAATATCCTGCATATATTGCAGGGCTTTATACATTTCTGGAAATCATGCAATATTACTCCAGATTCTTGTTTGACCTTAACAAAACAAGAAATAGGATTGGACTGATTGTCAACAGAAAGTGTGTGATCATCATAAACACAGTTGCTTCATTGAGATATAAGAAGCTTGAAGCTATGCTTCAAGTTGTTGGCAGGAAGGGAGGAAACAATCTACAGCATTTGTTTCATGTGCTCTTCACAAAAACAAATGTAATGTAGCTGAAGTTAGAATGAGTGCCAACCAATTTCTTTGGTGTGAAGAGATTTGTTAAGTTCCTCCTGGGAATATTCATCTTTTTGCTGTAAGATCACGATTATCATTGGACAATTCTGGGCTCTGTCTCTATCAACAGCAGTGGTCAGAATGAAAAGGTCAGCAGACTTACAGTATGATTCTAGAATTGACTAGCACTCATCATAGCTGATGCTCCTTTCAAATTGTGGGATGCATCATCTGATAACAGAAGTGGAAACATGATTCTCATACTGCAGCTTGTTGATGAGGGTTTCCCATTCAGAGCCACAAAGATCACTTCGTGACTCAGTCAGACGTACTTCTTAGGGTGTCTAGAAGGTGGAGTAACCTAGGCAAGCGTCCAAATGAAGATTTAGTTAATTTTATGGAGAAAATAAAGTGGAAACAACTCAAGCAAAAGGGAATGACTCATGACCTATTTCACTGGGTTATTACACTTGAAATCACAAACCACCAGCTCAAATACAGATATGGTAGGCTAGATTAGGGCATGCATTTCATGAGTATAAACACCTGAGAATCTACTAATATTTAATGATATTTATTTTTATATATGTACTGCTTATAAATCATTTGTAAATATGTGTGCTATGTCTATATCTGTGTTTGGATGTTTTTACACTTAAGACTGAAGTTCCATCCAGTTGTACTTCACAATTGTATGATAACCATAAACTTGAACTTGAACATTATCTGGCTTCAATCAGACCAGGAAGAATTCACACATTAGATCTGCTCCAGACAACTCAGATGATGAGAATGATATGTTAGAAATAGTTCACCAATAACATGGGAAATTATAGGATTTTCTGCAGAGCAAGGAACAGAGCAAGTCCAAGTGACAGTGTATATTTATTGTGATACAGTGGCTAATAAATCAAAGCTTGCATGCCTCAGTGGTGGAATTTTGGGAAACGTTAAGGAAATAAGACATGTAATCAGAAGATACTGTGGCATTGTCACCTTGTGCAGGAAGTTTCTTGCTACTGGTTGAGAAAAATACCCTTGTCTGACCTCTTTCATTCATTAATTGTCATAGTTTGAAGTGTTAAAGAATCCCATATTAGGAAAACATTTCCACCCATTCCACCCCTGTCACTCCTTTCATTCCTGACACTAGATTAGGGCTCCATCAGCAGCAATGGTGTGCCAAGCCCACTGTCTTTATCAGGAAGCTGAACGTTGGTTGCTCTTTGAGTATAGATCTAGAAATGGTGCAGCCGAGATAGGTAAACTGGTTGACCGTTTTGAGTTTTGTGTGCCCGATGGAGATGTGGGGGGGCTGGTAGTCATGGTGGGGAGCTGGCTGATGGAGGACCTCAGTTTTCTTCAGGCTGACTTCCAGGCCAAACATTTTGGCAGTTTCCGCAAAGCAGGACGTCAAGCACTGAAGAGCTGGCTCTGAATGGGCAACTAAAGCGGCATCATCTGCAAAGAGTAGTTCACGGACAAGTTTCTCTTGTGTCTTGGTGTGAGCTTGCAGGCGCCTCAGATTGAAGAGACTGCCATCCGTGCGGTACCGGATGTAAACAGCGTCTTCATTGTTGGGGTCTTTCATGGCTTGGTTCAGCATCATGCTGAAGAAGATTGAAAAGAGGGTTGGTGCGAGAACACAGCCTTGCTTCACGCCATTGTTAATGGAGAAGGGTTCAGAGAGCTCACTGCTGTATCTGACCCGACCTTGTTTCATCAGATGCAAGGATCGACAATGAGATAGACAACAGACTCGCCAAGGCAAATAGCGCCTTTGGAAGACTACACAAAAGAGTCTGGAAAAACAACCAACTGAAAAACCTCACAAAGATAAGCGTATACAGAGCCGTTGTCATACCCACACTCCTGTTCGGCTCCGAATCATGGGTCCTCTACCGGCACCACCTACGGCTCCTAGAACGCTTCCACCAGCGTTGTCTCCGCTCCATCCTCAACATCCATTGGAGCGCTTACACCCCTAACGTCGAAGTACTCGAGATGGCAGAGGTCGACAGCATCGAGTCCACGCTGCTGCAGATCCAGCTGCGCTGGATGGGTCACGTCTCCAGAATGGAGGACCATCGCCTTCCCAAGATCATGTTATATGGCGAGCTCTCCACTGGCCACCGTGACAGAGGTGCACCAAAGAAAAGAAATCTCTTGGTGCCTGCCACATTGACCACCGCCAGTGGGCTGATAACGCCTCAAACCGTGCATCTTGGCGCCTCACAGTTTGGCGGGCAGCAACCTCCTTTGAAGAAGACCGCAGAGCCCACCTCACTGACAAAAGGCAAAGGAGGAAAAACCCAACACCCAACCCCAACCAACAAATTTTCCCTTGCAACCGCTGCAATCGTGTCTGCCTGTCCCGCATCGGACTTGTCAGCCACAAACGAGCCTGCAGCTGACGTGGACTTTTTACCCCCTCCATAAATCTTCGTCCGCGAAGCCAAGCCAAAGAAAAGATAGATCTAGAGACTGTGATGGTAGTGGTTTTCATAGCTTACTAAATCAATGGGTGGCTTCCAAAGTACACTATTGAAGGAGTGAGTTACTGAATAGCCTTTCAAAAAACATTGCTGCAACAAACGAAGACCGAAAATTTGGGTCCCTTTGTGTTTCCCTGCAACATTACTGAAGTGGGCATAATATGACAAAGGCATCGCTCAGTGCATGTCTTAAAGCACCAACTGTTAGAGGTGAATGATGGAATACGTCATTTGGAAACGTTGAGTTAATTTTGCAAATAATGATAACTTTTTCAGAATGACTTGACTGCTTATCCAATATTTAAATTCAAATATTAAATTTGATCATATGACATTCAAAATAAATGCCAAGTGATTGAATTTACCTTTATCATGCAATGCAACAACACGCATGAACACATCTCTACTGGTTTAATTCTCCATTCTTGTCCCAATATGTTTCTCCTTCCATCACTCACCTTAATCAGGACACTGGTAACTTGCAACATAATAGTTAGTAACCTGTTAGTCACCAAACAGTTTTCAGTGAGCAACAGTAGTGAGTTGTGTGATTCTTAACAGAACGAGCAGCAGGGTCTGAATAAAGCTGATTTTCTCCATCCCCAACAGCGTGATGTCCATATACAAACTAGACATTCCCAAAGAAAACCATTTCTTCATGGTTGCCAGCACCAGTGCATGAGATATCAATAATTAATTCTTGGAGCCTAGTGCTCAAAGTGGGAGTGTCAGCAAATATCCCAGTTTTCCAAACTCACAGAGAGAACATGGAAACCATATGCTTTTGGGACGCGTGAGCAAACCAGAACAAGCGGAAGGAATACACGTGATGATATGTAGAATGTGTAAGCTTCATGCAAACCATACCTGGGGTCGGAATTGAAACCCAGTCTCTGCTAACAATTCACCATCTGGGCTGCTGATATAACAGCACCTGTGTCAAGATTTTAGGCGAAAACAATTAAGAGTTTTGGCATGTTAAAATCCATTGAATGTATATATTAAATCTGAATACAAATATAATGTCTCCATCCTTTCACATAAACTTTTTTAGATGATGTGTCAAGACATGAACATTGTTAAAGTTTAAAGCAGAATTGTATATACCAGGAAGAAATTCATGGAACGAAGACTTCAAACCCAGCATATTTTATCCAAACCCATAAGGAACAGACAAAGCTTTGAAGTCTTGCAACATTACTACAGTTCTAATCTTGGTCTATTCTTTATTTTTGAAACAGATACAATATTGCTGTCTTCAAAGGGTTAAGGTATGCAGTATGGACAGAGGTTAAAGTTGGTGTGTTATAAATCTCAAAGCCTTTAGGCTTTGTTCATTCTTCTGGGCTTCACTGCTGAAGATTCATCTTTGAAGCTGCAGTCTTCCTATTTCTGCTTCTGCCAGCTGTGATCTTCCTCAAACCCCACTACTACCCCCACTCTAGACCTTCAATTATGTTATTTCCCTTTGGTCACAATTTAAATTCCTTGTCTAAAGTCAGAGAGAGAAGCTGGAAGATTCAATCCATTGATGATGAAACTTCAAAGGTTAAAAAAGAATTGACTATATTATATTACCAGCTGCAACAGCAGAATAGTATAGAAGCTCCTTTTCATACTTCAGCATTATTTTCACCCACACCTGGCAAAAATAAGCAAATTCTAAAAGGACTGAAAACTTTATCCAGGAAATCACAAAAAATGCAAAGAATTTTCAGTTCTTAATGATAGAAAAATAGATTATTATGGCTAATCATCTTGTACTCTTTTTTTATTGCTGCCCAATCTCGTCAACTCACACTTCAGTGAGAACAAATATGAGGTGTGCAGTATTACCCCTCAGATGGATACTGCACTGAAATGATTATTTATTTAAAATTTTTTAAATTTCTAATACAGCACGATAACAGGCCCTTTGGCCACGAGCCCATGCTGCCCAAATACCCCAATTAATCTACAACCCCCAAACGTTTTTTGAAAGCTAGGAGGAAACCAGAGCACCCATGCAGACACAGTGAGGTAATACAAACTCCTTACAAGTGGTGCTGGATTTGAACAGAGTTGTAGGTTCTGTAATCATGTTGTGCCAACTGCTACACTAACCGTTCAGCCCAATTTTATATATTGGAGGTGAAAATATGTGTTATTTTGTCTGCAGAACAATTTTAGGCAATTTGTAAAAAATAGGTATATGGATTTCCCAATAGGAATTCCTCTGTTAAAAAAAAAAAAGACTGGCTTTTCAGAAATTATTTTCCAGAGTTGAAATGTAAATGTATTGCTGAGCATGGGTCTGCCGTGCAGACTTCATTAGGAGAATTTCTGTTACAGTTACAAAAAAGAACTGAAACAACGTGATTTCTTTGTAGACCCATGCTGACAAGGTTTGGCATCTGCAGTTTGTGGATTTCCAACAAGGCTGAGAGTAACTTAAGTTCTTACAAGTACAGTTGTATTGATAACACTGCTGATTTGACCCATGTGTACTGAATGCTTTGGCCATTTTCTCACCAACACATTGTACCACTCAAATCAATTGAATTAGTTTCTGACTATCCCTAAGATCTGGTTGAATGCTAAACAGACAGAGCCCATCCTTCAGTGTCTAGTAGATTTACTCTGCAAATCCTGATGTATAATTATTATATAATTATCATCTACAGTATATCAGTAGTAGGAAATTGTAGGGCATGGTGTTGCCGCAGTTAAATTATTGGAGCTTTGATCCAGAGAATTTACAATCCAGAAAAAGTCCAAATCTCAGTGCAGCCGTAGAATTTTAGTTCAGTTTAACAATCTGCAATTTGGCAACAATTAATCTTCTTCGTGATGACAACAAAAGAATGCATTAAGGTAAAACTTAGTTATCTGTTTCACTTCGCTCCTTTGGGAAGTCTGACATACTTTACCCTGGTTTAGCTAATTTGCAATTCCTGACCGATCTAATCTGGATGATTTTTAAATGGCTGCACAAACCACTCATCACTTAGAGTTAGGATAAAGCACCTAGCAATGATCAAAGCACTGAATTCAGATATTGCAAAGATGCTCCAGCCCCTGTCAACCACACAAAGACATGCAACTTGGCATCTCAATTTCTGGAGTAAAAACACAAAGCAAATCAAGCAGTGCACTTAGCATTGCAAAGATAAAGGTACATAACCAACCTTTTGGGCCCTGAGTGCTTCGTTAAGGCAAACACCTGAATCAAAGTAATAGGTAGATAAGGGAGGGAAGGCACAACAGCAAACAGGGGGAGGGGAATTGGCTCTGTGAATGGAGAGGGAAGGGGTGGAGAGATAGAGGAAAAGATATAGAAGAGAGGGAAAACAGGGGTGGCCATTGGGAGATCTCCAATACTGATACAGACAGAGCAAAGATGCTCAGAGAAACGATCTCCCAGTCAGCAACCTGTCTCTCTGATGTAGAGAAGGCCACAACGGGACAACTGGATGCAGTTGATGACTCCCACAGATTCACAAATGAAGTGTTGCTTCACTTGAAAGGACTGTTTGTGGGCCTGAATGATGTGAGGGAAGAGCTGAGGGTGTTAATGTGGCACTTCCTGCAGTCAAAGGGGAAGGTGCCAAGGGGGCAATTTATGGGAAGGAATGAGTGGACGAAGAAGTCTCAGAAGGAGTTGTTTTTACAGAAGACATAAAGGGCAAGATGTATCTGGTAGTGGGATCATGCTGTATATGATGGAAATTGCAGAAAATTATATATTGGGTGCAGAGACTGGTGGAATGGAAGGTGAGGACAAGGGGAATCCTGTTTTTGTTGCATCTAGGGACAAAAGGAGTCAGGACAGGTGAGCTGGAAATGGAGGAGATACAAGTAAGGGCTAAGTTAATGGTAGTAGAACCACTTTTTTTTGAAGGACATCTCAGATGAAATGGACTAGATATCTCTCCTTGGGAACAGATTTCTGGAACTGTCCACAGAATAATCAATCAATAGACTCTTCTATCACAATTCCTTCATATGTCCTGTCCCACTAGCAGAACAGACCCAACGGAAGTGGCAGCTCTGCAATGAACAGTTAAGAAAGAGTAGCCCATTGAGTCCTCAAGATTAGCTCCACACTCCATGAAGTTTCATGGTATCAAGTAAAACTTGCACAACAAAACATTCTTCTGCTATCTCCAACTGCAATCTTTTTTGAGGGAAAAGTGGGGACATTAACTAATTCAAAAGGGGAATGCAACCAAATTTATCTCTAATATATACGTTCTGATCCAAGATCAAAGCCCAAAATCTAGACTACATATATGGAAGGAAAGATGAGAATTGAATTTGGGCAATGTAATTGATCCACAATGCTGGTCAGATCTATGTGTAGATAGTATGACTACCTTAATTAATTCAAGATATAGAATTCTAGATATAATTTTCTGTACAATTATATCTCACACTTCAAAAGATACATAAAAATAAACCAGAATTTTCTAATGGGTGTTTTTGGTGTGGTATAGATGTTGGTACCTTTTTACATTCCTTAAGAGCCTTTTGGATAGAATTGGGGGTAAGTGTTGACAAAAATTGTGAAGGTGAACTTCCATCTAGACCTGGATTTGTTTCTCCTGGGGTAAATGGCAGTTATAAAAGTTAACTTCTCTAGAAGTAAATCAAATTTATTAAAATTGCGTTGTCAAAAGCAAGGAAATGTATAGTGCTAATATGGCATTCCAATTCCCTCCTTCACATTGATTGTTGGAACATGGAAGTGCAAGGTTGTATTCTCCTTGAAAAGATTACTTATAGTCTTAGGAATAGATATAGTACGTTCATCAAAGTTTGGCAATCTTATTTAGAATACTTAAATGCTCAGATTGTATAATTTATTTTGATATTTATCAATTAGTATTCTCCTTATTAGAAATGTAATACTTTTAAAAAGATGTGACTCAGAGATATTGAACCTTGCTCCTGTTGCTTTTTCTTTTCTATTTTCTTTCTTTTTATCTCCCTCTATTCCGTGCTGTCTGTCACCTTTTCTTTGGAATCTGGGGAGGGGGCTTTGGGAGA
Organism: Narcine bancroftii; assembly: GCF_036971445.1. Taxonomy (NCBI): domain Eukaryota; kingdom Metazoa; phylum Chordata; class Chondrichthyes; order Torpediniformes; family Narcinidae; genus Narcine; species Narcine bancroftii. The sequence continues at coordinate 204,520,564 of NC_091471.1, read as the reverse complement.
AGAGGGACTCTCTTATTTTTTTTGGATCTTGTGAATGTTTTGCTATGATTTTCTATTCAATGTATTATTGTTATTATATTAATTGAATCCTATATTCTATATTTCCTTAAAACTTTCATAAAATATTACAAAAGTACAATTTGCAGATCATCATCTAATGCCTTAATTAAAAACACAATGCAGGAGAAACTCACCAGGTCACACAGCATACTTTACATCATAAAGATACATAACTAATGTTTCGGGCTCCACCATTTTAATCTGGCAGAAAGCCCTTATCCCCCTTGTCTCTTCTTCCAGCTCTCTACCCCCTTCCTTCTCCATTATCCTGGGACTTCTCCACTGCCGGACTGAGGTCCAGTGTCAACTAGATCAACAACAGCTCATATTCTATCTGAGCAGTCTACAGTTCAGTGGTATGAACTCAAAGTTTTCTTATTTCAGCTATTGAGTTTCTGCTCTTCTTTTATATCCCTTATGCCCTTTCCTTTCCTCTCACCTTACTTTTGTCTTATTTCCCAACCACCCTATCCAGACCACTCCTTCTCAATCCCCTTCTCTTTGGTTCCTTTCCCCCAACCTCATTAGATTCTTCTGCTTTCTCCTCAACCCCTGTTAGTTCCATCGGATCTCTCTTTGTACCACTGGTTTCACATTTTTTACTCATCAGATTCCAGCATTAACAACCTTTGTCTTCTAATCATCCATTTCATCCTGTATGACTCATCCTCCTCAATCTGACTCTGTTTTTCTTGCCACACTCTCCTTTCACTCGTTCCCTGCCACTGACCATCATGTTTCCCCTCTGCCTGATTCACCAATCCCATGTGGGGCCTGTCTCACCAGTCCCTTCCTGACCTCCTTACACTGGCTTCTGCGTTAACTTTTCACAGTATGGATGAAGAGTTTTGGCTTGAAATATTGACCATTCTTTTTCTCTAACTGATGCTACATCACCCGCTGAATTCCTCCAGCAGATTGTGTTGGCATCATATTCCTGCTTCTGTGGCCTCGTTTTGTCTCTAGGAATACATTCTGAATGGGATAATTCAGTGTCGATCACCAGAAGTGGCTCAACAGCATCACCACTGGACAAGCTGGTCACTTCTTGAAGGACATAGCTGCCAGCCTGATTCAGCAGTAGGTAGTGAGTGAAGTGATAAAAGGGACAAACCTAGAGGTTGTGCTTATTGGAAATCAAAAAACCCATCCCCAGGAAATCATTACAAGAGTTATTCAGGTCAATTCATGTCCTAAGTATCTTCAGCTACTTCATTACCTTTCTTCCATTTTCTTATTTATTCTAATATTCTATTTTTTGTTAAATGACTACACAAGAGTCTGCAGCGGCCACTTCAGCTCTGTTTAATGGTAAAATCCCCAACCCTATACTTTATGATCGTCAAAAGCTCAAGGAAATGCAACATGGAATTTGAAAGCAGAGGATCGGATTGTTAAAGTACTTAGCGGTTTTAACTTGCTGAAGCAAGAGAGCCAGTCTGTTGTACACTGTGGATTGTATCACTGGAAACGTGAGAAAGGCCATTGGAGACGTGTGGGAAGCCATTGGAAGCCCTGTGGAGAAGACAGAATTACAGAAAGAGGGCCAGGGTTGGAGTTAGACGAAGAATTAACCCCTTCAGATCCGCGCTCTCAATGATCTTACTCGTAATCGTAAGATCATTGAAGAAAAAATTGAATTACATAAGATTGTGTGAGAAACAGAAGTACCTTCACAGAAATTGCTCAAGACAAAAATTGAGAACAAAGAACATTTATTATACAACAATGCAAAGTTGGGTGCTTCCCCTTACCCTGGGAATACACACACACACTGGGGCTCACCCAACTTTTATACAGTTTATTTCAGTATAGAAGTACCCTCCCCCTTACATTCTTCTGCCTTCTAGATGAGTTTGGCATTAGGCAATCCCAATCCTGTCTGCCTACATGCTGTTTCTGTGAACTTGGAGGACCAGGGGGTATCCTTTCTGTGTCTCATCATGTCATTGTCCTTATTTTCCTGCTTTTGTCCTTATTCACACCTTCCCAACCCTCAGGGCTTACTAACTCTTATATGCAGAACTTGCTAATTCTGTCTAAGGCTTACTAATTACATATGCGGAACTTGCTGACTCTGTCTAAGGCTAGAAGACCCTTATCTTATTCAGACTAACTTTACTTCCTACATTCTATTATCTACCCTTATCCTTTTCATACTGGCTTTATTCATTACACATATATCCATACTAGCTTTCTTCATCTCTCATATTTTCATATTAGTTTTACTCATCTCTCGCAATTGTATATGAACCAGAGAGAACTGCAGGGCTGCTGTGCTCTGGTGATTATGAAATGTAGCTTCAGGACAACAGTGATCCAGCTGGATGGCATTATTTCTCTCAGGGCTGCTGGCTCTGGCAAGACTCGAAGATGGGGGTTTGTGCATCAATGAGAACTGGTGCACAAATGTCTCTGTTGTGTAGACTTTCTGCTCAGCAGAGATAGAGTGAAATGCAGACTTTTCTACCTGCCCAGGGAATTCACAGCCAGGCTGAATTCTCCAGTTTACTTTCCACGTTCAACAAATGAAGATGTAGCCATGAAGGAGCTTTACAGTGCGTCTGTGAAGCCTAGATATCCCACCCTTTATTCTTGTTAGTGCACTATTCTCGCTGGCGACTTCATATATATTCTCGCTGGCGACTTCAACCATGCCAACCTGTAAACGGTCTTACCAACGTTTCAACAGTATGTCACCCTCAGCACCAGAGGAGAGAACACCCTGGATCAGATGTACACCAACATTCCCAGTGTGTACAAGGCTGCCCCTTGGCACCTTGGATACTTGAATCATATATCAGTCCTGCTAACCCTAGCATACAGACTGCTGGCCAGTTTGCGAAGAGATCAGGAAGTGGTGGGGGGTGGGGGGAGGGTATGGGAGGTGGAACAGCAGCATAACAGGACTGCTTTGACACCACAGACTGGAGCTGTTTCAGGGAGGTAACCACCTACAAGGGTCATGGAAACATTGAGGAGTACACAAGTTCAGTGACTGGCTACATCAGCAAGTGCATTGAGGATGTCACTGAGATCAAATGCTTCACAACTAGGGAAACCATGTTTGGATGCAGAGATCCAGGCACCTCTCAGAGCTCGTGATTCTGCCTTCAGGACAGGGAATAGGATGACACTAAGATCAACCAGGACTGAACTCTCCCATGCAATCCAGAAGGCAAAGCAAGGGTATGCACAGAGGACCCACAGGCTGTTGTGTGATACCGGTGACACGAGGTACATGTGGCAAGGGATCAAGATCATAACAGATCACAAGTCAACCATGCACGTTAAAGTCAAGGATAAACTGAACACCTTCCATGCACGGTTTGATCATAAGAATAGGATGATGCCAAATTAAGCTCCATGTCACCCTGATGAATTAGCCCCTTGCTTAGCCACGGTGAAGTGAAGAGAACCCTATTCAAGGTGAACCCACCAAAATACCTGGTCGGGTACTGAAGGTCTGTGCAGATCAATTGAGAGGTCTTCTTGAATATCTTCAACATCTCACTGCAGCAGTCCATCATCCCCATGGATTTCAAGATAAAATCACCATTATCCGAGTGCCTAAGAGGGCAACAATTACAAGTCCCAATGACCACTGCTCTGTGGCACTGACCCACATCATTATGAAATACTTCAAGTGTCAGGTGATGAAAGACATCGAAGCACACCTCCCAAAGACACTGGATCCATTTCGATTCCCTTATAGAAGAGGCCATTCCACGGACAATGCTATAGCCTTGTCCCTTCACTCTGTCCTGATCCACCAAGAGAATGATGCTTCATCTATTGTTTAATATGATCATTCCCCAGAGGCTGGTGGAGAACTTGTCCTCTCTGGGACTCAACAACCCTCTGTAACTGGATTCTGGACTTCATAATGGAAAGACCAGTCTGTGCAGATCAGTAGTAGGACATCGATCACTATCACTCTAAGCACTGGCATGCCTCAGGGCTGTGTGCTCAGCCCGCTCTTCTTTATGCTACTGACCCGTGACTACATCACCAGATCCAGCTCCAACAGAATAATCAAATTTGCAGGTGATACAATAGTTTGCTGATGAAATCACTGTAGTGGGTTTTATTAAAAGGGTCATTGAATCAGTTGATGATACCACAGTGGTGGGTTGTATAAAAAGGGGCATTGAACCATCATGCAGGGAGATTGAAAACTTGGCTGAATAGTGCACTAACAACAACCTTGCCCGCAATGTCACCAAAACCAAGGACTAATTGTTGACAACAGGAAAGGAAAATCAGAGGTGTACAATCCAGTGATCATTGGGAGATCAGAGATGCAGAGGGTGTGTAAGTTTAAGTTCTTGGGAGTCACTGTCTTGAAGGATCTTTCCTGGACCCAACACACTCATGGCATCGCGAAGAAAGCACATCAACACCTCTACTTCCTCATGAGTTTGGTGCGGCATTGGAAACCTTGGCAAATTTCTACAGATGTGTGGTAGAAAATGTACTGAACAGCTGGATCACTGTCTGGATGGGACAACAATTCCACTGAACATAAAGTCCTGCAAAAGGTAGTGGACACAGCCCAGGACATCATAGGCAATATCCTCCCCTCCATTGAAAACATCTACAGGAAACACTGCCGTCAGAGAACAGGAGCAATCAGAGGACCCACACCATCCAGCACACACTCTGTTCTCACTGCTGCCATCAGGAAAGGAGGTGTAGGTGCCACAAGATTCGCACCACCAGGTTCAGGAGCAGCTTCTACCCTCCACCATCAGACTCCTCAACGACAAACTCAATCAGGGGCTCATTTAAGGACTCTTGCTGTTGCACTTTATTGATCAGTTTGTTTACATTTATTTGTTTACATGTGTATCTTGTGTATTTTTTTGCATTACCAATAAATGCTAATTCGCCCTTGCCCACAGGAAAAAAGAATCTCAGGGTTGTATATGATGCTATTTATATACTCTGACAATAAATCTGAAATCTGAGTGGTTGGCCTCATCTGCAAAACAATGAGTTGCACTATGGAGGAAAGTTGGAAAAGTTCATGACATGGTCTGAGAGTAACAACCTGAGTCTCAAAGTGGACAAGATGAAGGAGATGATTGTGGACTTCAGGAGGACCGGAAACAATCACCCTCCACTACACATCAATAACTGTAGAGCAGAGAGTAGAGAGCACCAAGTTCCTTGGAGTTCACTTAACTAGTGACCTATTGTGGACACACAACTCCTCACTTGTTAGGAAGGCACAACAGCAACTGTACTTCCAAGAAAACTGGAACGGCTACTGAGCACCATCATGTTAACCTTCTACACGAGGTCTATCGAGATAATCCTGGCCGGCTGCATCACAGTGTGGTACAGTTGCTGCAGATAAATGGTTCAAAGTTAATCCACAGGACCATAAGAGTGGCAGAAAGGATCAATGGAGTTTCCCTCCCTTTCCATCAACGTGATAAACTGGGATCATTGTCTGAAGATGGCACGCAAAATCATTGAGGACCCTTCTATATGGCATCTTGCAATTGCTCCTGTCAGGTAAGAGATACAGGAGTATTAGAGCTGGCACCACCAGGCTGAGAAACAGCTTCTTCCCACAGTCAGTGAGAATGCTGAATAACCAAAGAAACAGCTTACACTAACCATCTGAGACTCTCATATTCATGAAACAATGTTTATTTATTTATTTATTCACATATATAAATACTTGTCCAGCAAATGTCTGTATGCATGTTATGTCTGGTTGTGTGTCTACAGATATTGCACTGAGGACAAGAGAAGGCTGTTTGGTTGGATTGTACTTGTGCAATCAGATGATACTAAAATTGACCTGACTTGACTTATTTATTAGCGGAATTGTTTGCTGCTGATTTGTTTGCTCCGTTCTGTTTGCAACTCCTCCACATATAAAGTTATAAGAATCCAACAACATTCAGATATGGACTGACATTTATGGCACAAAACTCCCAGGCAATGATCATTTCCAAAAAGAGAGTCTAAACATTCTTAGTATTTAATGGTCTGACTAACGTCACATTCCCTACCATCTAGATGCATGGGTTACCATTGTCCAAAAATTCAAGTGAACCAGTCACATGCATTACAAGTTATTAGAACCTGGGTATCCTGCAGCAAGTGACACTGCAAATCCTTTCCACCATCTTTATGAAAAAAAATGATTGTGATAAATGTGATGAAATATTCTTCAATTGTCTGAATGAATTCAACTCCACCAAGAAGCAAACAGCATCCACAAACAAGTCACTGCATTGACCAATATAAACATTCATTCTTTCCACCATAGAACATTACAGCACAGAAAGCAGGCCCTTCAGCCCCTCTAATTAATGTCAACCCAATATTCTGCCTAGTCCCACTGATGTGTCCCCATTCTATATCCCTCCATATCCCATCAATCCATATACTTGTCCAAATTTTTCTTAAATGTTAAAATTGAGCCTGTATTCACTATTTTAGCTTCAGCTCATTCCATACTCCTACGACTTTGTGTGAAGAAACTCCCCTTAAACTTCTCCTCTTTCATCCTACCCCATGTCCTCTGGTTTATAGCTCACTTAACCTCAGTGGAAAAAGCAACCTGCCTTTACTTCATACATACACATCATAATTTATATATTTTCTTCAAACCTCCTTCATTCTTCTCCAGGGAATAAGGTCCTGTTTAACCTGTTATTCAGTTCCTCAAGTTCCAGCAATATTTTAGTGAATCTTCTCTGCACTCTTTCAATTTTTATTGATATCTTTCCTTTAGTTAGGTGACCGAAGCACATAATGCTCCAAATTTGGCCTCACCAATGTCTTAGACAACTTTTACCATAACATCTCAACTCCTATACTCAATACTTTGATTTATGAAGGCCAATGTGCCAAAAGTTGTCTAAGGGAATTATATATCAGTATTCCCAGATCCCTCTGTTTAACTGCACTTCTCAGTGTCTGTAATGGAAGATTTAAAATGTTTTTTTACTTTTGCAGCCTTTGCTTCTACAAGGCAGAGAACCTGCTTGTGTTTTTTTAGAATCAGCAGACATAAGCTAAATTCCACTGAAGGGCCAGAGATGCAGTTATCTGACGAAAGGACATCTGTGTTCCAAGAACATTTAATCTTCTTGCTTGTTTTGGTCACAGACTGTCAGAGGCCTAGCCTTGATGCAAAATAAACCATTGTATTCAAAGTGATAAGCTGAAAATTACGTTATTCAATAGAAGCCTAGCGTTCTAGCTTGCTCGCTTATCTTTCTTACTGTGCTGGGAATAGGTGCTTGGGTAAGCAGTTTTTGGGTAATATAACCCATGGTCCCGCTGCTGAAGTTTGAGACTCTCCGAGAGGTGGCAACATCTCTCAGCAAGAAGAAGAACTTCTAGATTCCAACCAATGTCCCGGTCGGGGGAGGTGGAGAAGCTGCTACCGGAGCCCAGACAACCTACAAGTGTGCAGTCGTTGCCTCGCTTTGGCAGTTGGGACCAGTCCAGGCGTTGATAAGTATAATTGGGAAGGGCTTACATATTGTAGTTTGAATTCAGCTTTAAATTTAGTAATAAAGACTTGTATAAACTGAAGTGCTCTCGGTGTGTGTGTCTGTTTTCTTTCGGTAGCTCAAACACTGTGACCAATCTAAAACGAAGAAAATGACAGGTACAAGTTTACCCAAGACAGTGCCCTACCACTTATCATGTCCTACCTTCAATTGTCATTCCTTGGTGGGGGGGTGGGTGAGACATAATTAGCATATTGGTTAGCACAAGGTTCGGGACTGGGGTTTGAATCCTGCACTGTCTGTAACAAGTTTGTACATTCTCTCTGTGTCTGCATGGGCTTTCCCCAGGGGTTCTAGTTTCCTCCCACCATTTAAAAAACATACCAGGCTCATGGGCTGAAAGTGCCCGTTACCGTGCTGTATGTCTAAATTTTAAAAATGCAGCACCTCACACTTGTCTGCGTTAAATTTCATCTGTCATTTTGCAGCCATTTTTCCAACTGATCCAGATCCCTCTGCAAATCTTAAAAGTCTTCCTCACACTCCACTACACTTCATCTGCAAACTTGCTGATCCAAGTTATATAATCATCTTCATCATCTTCTTCTTTGGCTTGGCTTCGCAGATGAAGATTTATGGAGGGGTAAATGTCCACGTCAGCTGCAGGCTCGTTTGTGGCTGACAAGTCCGATGCGGGACAGGCAGACACGGTTGCAGCGATTGCAAGGGAAAATTGGTTGGTTGGGGTTGGGTGTTGGGTTTTTCCTCCTTTGTCTTTTGTCAGTGAGGTGGGCTCTGCAGTCTTCTTCAAAGGAGGTTGCTGCCCGCCGAACTGTGAGGCGCCAAGATGCACTGTTTGAGGCGATATCAGCCCACTGGCGGTGGTCAATGTGGCAGGCACCAAGAGATTTCTTTAGGCAGTCCTTGTACCTCTTCTTTGGTGCACCTCTGTCACGGTGGCCAGTGGAGAGGTCGCCATATAACACGATCATGGGAAGGTGATGGTCCTCCATTCTGGAGACGTGACCTACCCAGTGCAGTTGGATCTTCAGCAGCATGGATTCAATGCTGACGGCTCTGCCATCTCGAGTACTTTGATGTTAGGGATGAAGTCGCTCCAATGAATGTTGAGGATGGAGCAGTGTCAATGCTGGTGGAAGCGTTCTAGGAGCCGTAGGTGATGCCGGTAGAGGACCCATGATTCGGAGCCGAACAGGAGTGTGGGCATGACAACGGCTCTGTATACGCTAATCTTTGTGAGGTTTTTCAGTTGGTTGTTTTTCCAGACTCTTTTGTGTAGTCTTCCAAAGGTGCTATTTGCCTTGGCGAGTCTGTTGTCTATCTCATTGTCGATCCTTGCATCCGATGAAATGGTGCAGCCGAGATAGGTAAACTGGTTGACCGTTTTGAGTTTTGTGTGCCCGATGGAGATGTGGGGGGGCTGGTAGTCATGGTGGGGAGCTGGCTGATGGAGGACCTCAGTTTTCTTCAGGCTGACTTCCAGGCCAAACATTTTGGCAGTTTCCGCAAAACAAGACGTCAAGCGCTGAAGAGCTGGCTCTGAATGGGCAACTAAAGCGGCATCGTCTGCAAAGAGTAGTTCACGGACAAGAAGCTCTTGTGTCTTGGTGTGAGCTTGCAGGCGCCGCAGATTGAAGAGACTGCCATCCGTGTGGTACCGGATGTAAACAGCGTCTTCATTGTTGAGGTCCGGGCAGTATGGTCCGACCTAGGAGGGGAGGCAGGCCCCTCCAGCCCAAGTAAGAAACCTGCATAGGAGAAGGCCACTCCGATATAAAACCTACGACCCAAAGACCTCGCTGCCACGTCCCAGCTTGCTTGGCCATGGCACACGAACCATGGGTGTAAAGGGTGGGGCCAGTACTGTGCACACTGCACTCCACCTAAAAGCTCCTTTGCGTAGGCCCGAAGACATGTCCACATCCTCCCCCTCCACGTCCTCCCCCTCAAAAGATGCTTACAATCTCAAGCTAGCATGCTGGAACATAAGAACCATGCTAGACAAGGCTGACAGCCACCGACATGAACGTCGGTCTGCCCTCATCGCACATGAACTCCTCAGACTTGACATCGATATAGCCGCTCTCAGTAAAGTCCGCCTTGCAGATGTAGGCAGCCTTCAAGAACGCGGCGTGGGCTAACACTCTACTGGTCTGGCAAGCCTATGGATGAACAACGCCTATCTGGTGTAGGCTTCATGGTCAAGAACTCCATTGCCTCCAAACTCGAAAACCTCCCGACAGGCCACTCGGACCGGATCATGTCCATGCGATTCCCCCTTCAAAACAAGCGTCGCATCACCCTCATCAGTGTCTATGCTCCAACCCTCCAGGCGGAACAAGCAGAAAAGGACAAGTTCTACACTGATCTGTGCAACCTCATTCAACGCACCCTTACAGCCGACAAGGTTGTCATCTTTGGCGACTTCAACGCTCGCGTTGGCAAAGACTCAGAAACCTGGCCAGGAATCCTGGGCAAGCATGGTGTCGGCAAGTGCAACGACAATGGGCGCCTCCTGTTGGAGCTCTGCGCAGAACAGCGGCTTGTCATTACAAACACCCTTTTTCAGCAGAGGGACAGCCTGAAGACTACCTGGATGCATCCCCGATCCAAACACTGGCACCTCCTGGACTACGTCCTAGTGCGAGAAAGAGACAAATGAGATGTGCTCCACACCAGGGTCATGCCCAGTGCGGAATGCCACACTGACCACCAGCTGGTTCGCTGCAAGCTCAACCTTCACTTCAAGCCAATGTCCAGGAACAGTAAAGCCCCCAGAAAGAGGTTCAATGTTGGAAACCTGCAGTCAGATGAAGTGAGAGGAAACTTCCAGGCAAACTTCAAAGCAAAGCTCGAGGATGCAATCCGCCTCACGGACTCGTCCCCTGAAACCCTCTGGAATCAGCTGAAGACTACCATACTGCAATCCACTGAAGAGGTACTGGGCTTCTCCTCCAGGAAAAACAAGAACTGGTTCGACAAAAACAATCAGGAAATCCAGGAGCTGCTGCCAAAGAAGCGAGCTGCCCACCAGGCTCACCTTACAAAGCCGTCCTGGCCAGAGAAGAAACAAGCCTTCCGTCGCGCATGCAGCCATCTTCAGTGCAAACTCCGGAAGATCCAAAATGAGTGGTGGACTAGCCTCGCCAAATGAACCCAGCTCAGCATGGACATTGGCGACTTCAGGGGTTTTTATGAGGCTCTAAAGGCTGTGTACGGCCCCTCACCCCAAGTCCAAAGCCCGCTGCGCAGCTCAGACAGCAAAGTCCTCCTCAGCGACAAGATCTCCATCCTCAACCGATGGTCAGAACACTTCCAATCTCTTTTCAGTGCCAACCACTCAGTCCAAGAATCCGCCCTGCTCCAGGTCCCTCAACAGCCCCTAATGCTAGAGCTGGATGAGGTCCTCACCCGGGAAGAGACATAGAAGGCAATTGAACAACTGAAAAGTGGCAAAGCAGCAGGTATGGATGGAATCCCCCCCAGAGGTCTGGAAGGCTGGCGGCAAAACTCTGCATGCCAAACTGCATGAGTTTTTCAAGCTCTGCTGGGACCAAGGAAAACTGCCTCAGGACCTTCGTGATGCCATTATCATCACCCTGTACAAAAACAAAGGCGAGAAATCAGACTGCTCAAACTACAGGGGAATCACGTTGCTCTCCATTGCAGGCAAAATCTTCGCTAGGATTCTCCTGAATAGAATAATACCTAGTGTCGCCGAGAATGTTCTCCCTGAATCACAGTGCGGCTTTCGCGCAAACAGAGGAACTACTGACATGGTCTTTGCCCTCAGACAGCTCCAAGAAAAGTGCAGAGAACAAAACGAAGGACTCTACATCACCTTTGTTGACCTCACCAAAGCCTTTGACACCGTGAGCAGGAAAGGGCTTTGGCAAATACTAGAGCGCCTCGGATGCCCCCCAAAGTTCCTCAACATGGTTATCCAACTGCACGAAAACCAACAAGGTCAGGTCAGATACAGCAATGAGCTTTCTGAACCCTTCTCCATTAACAATGGCGTGAAGCAAGGCTGCGTTCTCGCACCAACCCTCTTTTCAATCTTCTTCAGCATGATGCTGTACCAAGCCATATCATCATCTAGATCACTGATATACATAGATGACTACAAAGGATACAGTACCATCTTGAGTCATATCATGAGTTACAGGCCTCCAGTCAGAGAGACAATCATTACTACCACTTTCTGGCTTCTCCCGTAAAGCCAATGTTGAATCCAGTTCATCATGATATCATGTGACTGTGCCTCCCTGACTAACATTCCATCTGGGATCTTGTTAAGGGCCTTACTAGTCCACGTAGACAACATCCACAGTCTTTCCTTCATTCAATTTCCTTGTAACCTCCTTGAAAATCTCTATAAGATTTATTAAACACACAAAGCCATTCTGACTATGCCTAATAAGTTTCTGACTATCCAAATACTTGTACATCTGATCTATTAGAACACCTTCCAATTATTTACCTAATACTGATATCAGGCTCTCTGGCCTTTTACTTCCTGGGTTATTTTTGGAGCCTATTTTAAACAATGGAATAATACAAGCAACCCTCCGATCCTCCAGCCCCTCACTGTGGTTAAGGATGTTTTTCCAGGGCCTCTGCCATATCTGCACTAGCCTCACTCACAGTCTGAGGGATTGCCTTGTCGAGCCTTAGAGATTTATCCACCTGTATTTGCTTTAAGCAAGCAAGCAACTCCTTCTCTTTAATATTTAGAGACTCCATGACCTTACTGATAATTTGCCTCACTTCCCTAGACTCTGGCCAGTTTCCTGAGTGAATACAGATGCAAAAAAAAACACATTTAAGATCTACCCCATCTCTTCAGGCTCCAAACATTGCTGACCACTCTGATCTTCAAAGGGGCTAATTTTGTCCCTCACTATCTTTTTGCTCTTAATATACCTGTAGTGGCTTAGCCCACCTAATTTTCCTCTTTAAGTGTTTTCCTGCATTTTTTATACACCTTGAGTACCTTATTTGTTCCTCATTGCCTATACCACCTTGAAATGCCAGTTGATGAAGTAGACAAAGACGATGTGGTCAAACAATAATCATGGCTTTTATTAGCAGAAACTCATGGTACGATAATGAAAGACAATAGGTGCATACACAGTTATACCCAAGGGGAGTGTCCTTAACAGTAGAGATAATGCACAGCCAGTGTTAGTACAGCAAGGCTCACCAGAGGGGAGACAGGCAACTTGGCAGACATTCACCACAGTCTCCCCCCCGGCAGAAGAAGGGTTAAAATCAAAAGGACAGCTGCTAGGAAAGACTGAAGCAAACGATACATGGATACCATGTTTGGCATTGAGAATACTCTAACAGCCAAAACACGCCAGTATCGAACAAGCAATTGAAATATAATTAGATGTTTTATGAATATGTCAGCCTATCAGGTTGTTTATGAATTCTGGTGCTTCTTCTCAGAACAGCTCCTTTGCAACCTTGGGAACTGGTACAGTTCCTGGGTCTATAGTGTAGGAAGGAGTGACTACTGGACCCGCTCCAGAATCACCATCACCAGCATGAGGCAGTGGAGCCTCAGCATGGCCATCTGAAAGCTTACTAGGGGTTACAGGCTGGGTGGGGGGGGGGGGGGTGAGCCAAATCTCTCAGGCTCACTCTGAGTAGGGGTGTGAGGAAGGGGCTAAGCCATATCTCTCAAAAATCAAGGTTCTTTATTCCTGTTAACCTTAGCCTTTAATCCTACCAGAAACAAACATTGCACTCTCAGAATTTCACATGAAAGCCTACCTCTTTCCGAGCACATTCTTGCCAGAAACCTAGTCCAATCCACAATCTCTAGATTCTTTCTGATTTCCTCAAAATTGGCCTTGCTCCCATTCAGAACCTCAACCTGAGGACCAGGCCAATCATTATCCATAATTATCTTGAAACTAATGGCATTATGATCATAAAATGTTTCCCTACATATTCTTCGGTCACGTCCTATCTTGTTCCCTGACAGGAGATCCAATACTCCCTCTCATTTGTACATCAATATATTTACAGTAAAATCCCCTTAATCCGACACCTACAGGGAACACGGATGTCAGATATGCGAATTTTCTGGTTGACCGAGACTCACTTTTACAATGCCTAACTAATATACCTGCATTAAAAATACACCATTTAAAAGGTTAAAGACAATGCAAAATGTAACATAATTTGAAAAAATAATCAGTATTGTAGTCTTTAATTAAGTAAAGTTCACTTTAATCAAGTAATTCCCATAATTTATAAAATTTAAATTTGAACCCCAGTCGCTGGCACTGTTACAATGTTGCAGTAACCACTATGTTAACCATGCTGACTCTTCATCCTGGTGTCCTGGCCAGATCCCTGACACAACCCAACTCACCTGCCCCAGGTGCAACCTGACTAACCTCTACACAAATGCCCCAGTCAGGCCCTCGATGCAATCCAACTCACCTCTACACAAGTGTCCCAGTCAGGCCTTCAGCACACCTTCCTCACAACACAACTCACCTCTACACAAGTGGTGACAGTGAAAAGAATGCACCCGCAATGAGGGCCATTGCCCATGGGGCAAACCTGCGCATATCCAACGAAGTCTCAGCTCATGGAGTCCATCTGCCCAGTCTTATTTATTTGAAATTTTATTTATTTATTCCTCCCCCTTTTTTTTTGCTGGTTGTTTGAATGCTGGATATGGGAGTGGGGGGGGGGGGGGGGTTTAAACTGAATTTAGAGATTCTTTTCTGAACACATTTTACACACTCTGAGCCATCCAGCCCTTCCATAGTCTGGGAGTCCCAGTCAATATGTGAATAGTTAAAATCATTTACTATCACCATTTTCAGATAGCTGTCTGCTATCTGCCTGCAGATTTGCTTCTCCAATTCTTGCTCTCTATTGTGTAGTCTATAATACAACCCCATTAATTAAGGGCAACATGTTTGGCTTAGCAGTTAGTGCAATGCCTTTACAGCGCGAGCGATCAGGAGTGGGGTTCGAATCACGTGCTGTCTGTAAGGAGTTTGTACATTCTTCCGTGTCTGTGTGGGTTTTCGCCAGGGGCTTTTGTTTCCTTATATCATTCAAAACGTACCGGGATGTAGATTAATTGGGTGTAAATTGAGTGGCATGGACTCATGGTCCAAAATGGCCTGTTACTGTGCTGTATGTCCAAAAATTTTTTTTAAAGTTAATGTGGTCATATCTTTCTCATTCTTCAGCTCCATCCATATACCCTCACCAGATGAACCCTCTGGCCCGTCCTGCCTGAGCACACATGTGATAGTTTCCTTGATGAACAATGCCACTTCTCCCTCTTTCATTCCTCCTGCTCTATCATGTCTTAAACAACAGAACCCTGGACCACTGTGCTGCTCATTCTGCCCCTTCGGCAAACAAGTACAGTGTCACCAATAGCTGCAATGTCATAATTCCATGTGCCATTCACTCTAAACCCATCTGGCTTTCCTACAACTTGCATGCACCTGGCTGGTTGCACCTGAGAACATTATTTCCACCATGCACAACTCTTTGATTTCTGCCTTTATCTTTTTCTTCTTCCATTCCACTATCTGCTCTGGCACTATGGTTCCCAGCCCCCTCCAAATCTAGTTTAAATTTCCCACAGCAACACGAGCAAACCTTCCTGCAAAGATATTGGTCCCCATTCAGTTCAGGTGCAATCTGTCCCACTGGCACAGGTCCCATCTTCCTTGGAGAGCCCAATGACCTTGAAATCTGAAGCCCTCCCACCTTCACCATCTCTTGAGCCACATGTTAAGCTGCATTATTATCATCCTATTTCTAACCTCACTAGTGCGTGGCACAGGTAGCAATCCTGAGATCACAGCCCTGAAGGACCTGCCCTTATACTTAGTGCCTAACTCCTTGATCTCTCTTTACAGGTCCTCATCACCCTTCCGACCCATGTCATTGGTTCCTAAATGGAAGACATCTGGCTGCTCACCCTCCTTCTTGAGAATGCTATGAACCCGATCTGAGATATCCCAGCCCCTGGCACCTGGGAGGCCACATACCATCTGCGACTCTTGATCTCTTCCACGGAACCTCTTACCTGTTCCCATCACTATTGAATCCCCTTTCAATACAGCTTGTCTCTTCTCATTCCTCCCTTTCGTAGCCACATGGATAGACTCTGTGCCATAGACAAGACCGCCGTTGGCTTGTCCCTGGTAGGTCAACCTCTCAATAGTATTCAAAACAGTATACAGTGTTTTCCATAATGTTTGGGACAAGGACACGTGTTTTATTTGCCCCTGTGCTTCAGTTTTAAACCCACCTTTCATAACATATAGGTTAATTGTAGGTTAATTCAGTGATTTTGGGTAGCAGAGGCTCTTGGTCCTAAAGGCCGTTATTATGCTGTATGTCTAAAAAACATGCTTCCTTCAGTAATCATCTTTCATCCTCTCACCCTTCACTTTCAGCATACCATTCTCCATCATTTTCGCCAGCTGCAAATAAGCTTCACCACCAGACACATCCACCTCTTACTACCATCCACAGGGATATTGTATTTTCCACGATTCCCTCTTCTGATTATGCCTTTCCACCCACCTTTTTTGTGACCCAACTGACCTCGTTCCCCTCCCACCACCTTGATAAAGAGTTTGCTCGAAACGTTGACCATTCTTTATCTCTTTCTGATACTGCTGAACCCACTAAGTTTCTCTGGCAGATTCCAGTTTAGCTTCAGGTTCCAGCATCTGTGTGTCTTCCATATCCACACCATCAAGAGGATGAACAGTCTAATCAAGAGCCCACTACCAGAGAGTGCAGACAATTTATCACTAAAGCTTCCCATCAATAGAACACAGCTACAATTCCCACTTTCAACAATTTCTACCTATTTTTTAAATTAGTCAGATATAAAATCAATATCCCATATTCCAATTCAAGAAAACTGCAAGCAAGGGCAAACATTAACTGAATTTATTCATAGAATGAAATAGATGTTTCAACATTAAAACAGAACATTAGGTTCACCTAATCCATCCCAATATTTACGGTCCTCAAATAAATCAACCCACTTTATTCCAAACTGTTTTATTAAAATTAGATCGATTGTACAATCCAATTAATTTTTGCTCATCTTTACTGTGAACCTTTATAAATATATATGCTTTAAGATGGTCAGGACAAGCTTACCTTCTATTGTATGTGAGCTTGTATAGTAAAAGTTAAGATAATAAAATTGAGACTGTAAATAGCACAAATAGTTTTGGGTTAATTTAGCTAATTGGTCAATGTCTTGGAATCTCTGTTGTTGCACGTAAAATGAAACTATGAAACTGTGCACGTAATCCTTGTGGTAAAGCTATTGACTTGTCTAAGGGCAGCTTTGGAAAACTTCACAGATGGCTTGATATGATAAGACCATAAGATACAGGACCAGAAGTAGGCAATTTGGTCTGTTGAGATCTCTGCCATTTCATCATGAGCTGATCCATTCGCCCACTCCCATGCCTTCTCCCCATTGCCTTTGTTACCCTAACTATTCAGATAACTATAAATCTCTCCCTGAAATACACCCAATGGCCTGGCCTCCACAGCCACCTGTGGTAGCAAATTCCAAAGGTTCACGGCTTTCTGACTAAATAAATTCCTGTTTTTAATGGGTCCCATTCAATCCAGAAGATATGCCTTCTTGTCCTAGACTCCCCTACCATGGGAACCAACCTTGCCACATCTATTCTGTCAAGACCATTAAACATTCAAAATGTTTCTACAAAATCCCCTCTCATTCTTCTGTACTCCAAGGAGTACAGTCCAAGAGCCATCAAACATTCCTCAAATCCTTAATCCCTTAATTCCAGGTATCATTCTTACACCTTGGCTCTGTCTGCCAACATGATGTGAATCTCCCAGTGGCCATCCATTCCCTTGCTGACATATCTGTCTATAATCTCATACACTGCCAGACTGAGACCACTTGTAAATTGGAGAAACTTCATCTATTGTCTGGGGACCCTCCAACCAGATGGCATTAACATCAACATCTTCAGTTTCCATTAAACCACCTCCTCCACCTTCTTCCCCGTCGCCTCTCTCTCTTCTCCTTTCCCTCTATCTCCTTTCACAGAGCCAAAATCAATTCTCACCTTTCCTCTTATCATATCCAATTGGCACTTTTTTTTGGTCTAGACGCCTCCACTGCCATTCTTCAGTCTTTATTCTGATGCCTTCCTGATCTTTGCTTATACTTTTATAGAAGGGCTCAGGCCTGAAGTGTCAGTAATATATCTTTACCTCCTATGGACACTCCGAGACGACCTGAGATCCTCCAGCATGTCTGTGTGTTTTTACTACAATCACAGCATTTGCAGATGTTCATGTTTCACATCATACTGTGAACCTTCTCTGAACACTCTCCATTGCCAGCACATCTTTTCTTAAATAAGGAGCCCATACTCCATGCCTCAATATAACATCCCTGCTATTGTATCCTATTTCTCTAGATATGACTGCCCTCATTGCATTTGCCTTCTACATAACTGACTGAATCTGGATATTCTACACAAGGAGCCCCAAGGCCTGTTGCACCTCTGAATGTTGAATTTTCTCCGCATCCAAATAATAGTCTGCCCTTTTATTCCTTCTACCGAAGTGCATGACCATACACTTTCCAACATTGTATTTCATTTACCATTTCTTTGCCCTTATCTCTCAGCAGCCTGTTTCCTCCTCACCACCTGCCCCTCTACCTATCTTTCCATCAATTGCAAACATATCCACATCACAATTTATTCCACTGTACAAATTATTAACATGGAAGGTAAAAAAGCAATGGCCACAACTCCGACACACCCGGAACACCACTGGTAACTGGTAGCCAATCAGAATAGAATAATTTTATTTCTACTCTTTGTTTCCTGCCAATCAGCCAATACTCTACACCCATGTTAGTATCTTTCCTGAGTTCTCATCTTGTTAAGCAGCCTCATGGGCAGCACCTTGTCGAAGGCCTTTTGGAAGTCTGCAGACACTGTGATTGTAGTGAAAATAGAGAAATGCTAAAGGAACTCAGCAGGACTCACAACATCCATAAGAGGTAAAATATATCACATACATTTCAGGCCTCCTTCAAGCTATGAGAAAAAAGCAACCAGGCACCTAAATAAAAGGATGGCAGGGATGGGGAGGGGGGAAGGAAAAAATGGGGAGGGGAAGGAACATAGGCCAACAGACAGAAGGTGATAATTGAACATTGATAAGACAGAAGATGAAAGTTGAAATTTGATTGGGGGAGGAAGTGGCTCTGTGAATGCAGAACAGGAGGAAAGGAAACAGAGGAAAAAGAAAAACGAGACAGAGAGACAGAGCTGGCAGATAGGAGAAATGGGGATAGCTGGAGTGGGGGGAGGGTAATGGAAACCAGACAACTCAATGTAAATACCATCCAGTTGGAGAGTGCACAGACAGAATATAAGGTCTGGTTCCTTCAATTTGCAGGTGTGAGATCGTGGACAGACATGTTGGCTTGGGAATGGGGCTTTATTTAGCCAAGAGCCAATTCTAAAACTACAATGGTGTCGTATAACATTCCTTCCCATGTTGTTGGAGTTATCTGGCTTGGTCAAATACACCAGTGAAGTTCATTGTCAATGTCACCAGTCATCATGGTCAACTTGACCAGTTGTATGTAAACATTTGCCAATGTATTTTACCAGACATTTCTCCTGGTCCTTGAAAATAAAGAAAACTACACTTGCTAGACATCAGAAATAAAAACAGAAAATGCTGGAACACTCATCAACTTATACATTTATACAGAGAAACAGAATTAATGCTTCAAGTTGAATATCCTTCATCAGAAATGGCAAAGGGATCAAAACATGTTAGCTTTTAGTTGCAGAGAAAGTAAAATGCAGAGGGGAGGGTAAGGATAGGACAAAGGGAATACCTCTGATATGATAAAGGTAGGGGTGTGTGAGTGGTTCTAATTTCAAATAACTCCTTTTTTGTGTCTGTATCAGAACTAGCCATTTCTGCTTCAAGATGATATTCATTCAAATCTTTCTCTCTCTACAAACAGCCTAATATGTTGAACATTTCCTGTACTCTTCTTTTGGTTTCTGGTTTCAGCAATAACTCTGCATTTCAAAGCTTTAATTTGCCTCTTAGTTTCTTATTCTTGTCTTAATCCTCTCATTGAACTACAGTAAAATCCCTAGTATCCAGCACCAATGAGGATTGGAAGACGCCAGATATTATTTTCTGGTTAATTGAGACTCTCACAATGCCTAACTAAAACTTATCCATTGCCTCATGATCTGCTGATTCCTGCTCACCAGACAAGTCAAATATATGGATTCCACGACACATCTTGAATCTGATAAGCCAACCATTTGAAAAAGAACACTGTGCCTCAATATTCACCTTCTTGTGGGACTCCATTCCTCTTTCTTGCAATCACCTTCCAACCTTTTCAAACTAAGCCATTCAAAAAAAGCCTGGTTGAGTCAGTCCATCTTGGAGGTATGAAGAGTGTGACATCGCACCAACCTTTTTTATCAGTGAAAAACTTCATATAAAACTGCTTAATTTTCTGAGACTGGACCTGAATGTCGCAGATCGTTGATGAGCCAACATTAAATTCCTCCATAAGTACTGTACAACTTTAACCTTTTTCCATTCTCTTGTATATACCCATCTTGTGCTTAAGATGAAACACTACATTTATGCTTTCCTGGTTGCTTTTCTTTCAGCTTTCTTTCAGGAGGGAAATTTGTCCAAAATAATGTCCTGTGAGACGGAATCTGTTTACGTTGGTCATAAGGAAGGAACTGGCTGCAGGTGTCACCTGGCACTCAAGTGGTGGATTGATGGACAAAAAATAAGGCAGGTCAATTATAAACTTACATATTTTTTTTACCTATTATTTTCTTCTTATTTATGTTAAATTGGATTTATTTTCCTCAATTTTCTTTGCTAGTTGCATGAATTTGGAATACCAGGGGCTTTACTGTATTAATCAGATACTTCTGTTAGTCATGCAATCATCTGGCAACCTTAGTCTCAGCCTGCCAAAGCCTATTCCTTTGTTCTAACCATCCCTCTCCCATCCTCTCAACATAGAACACAATTTAATGCCACACAAATTTGACACAACACAAATTTGAAGTGATGTGAATTTGACGATACGAGACTCTGACAAGATGCACGGTTTGAGGCGATATGAGCCCACTGGCGGTGGTCAATGTGGCAGGCACCAAGAGATTTCTTTAGGCAGTCCTTGTACCTCTTCTTTGGTGCACCTCTGTCACGGTGGCCAGTGGAGAGCTCGCCATATAACACGATCTTGGGCTGATATCACCTCAAACCATGCATCTTGGCGCCTCACAGTTCGGCGGGCAGCAACCTCCTTTGAAGAAGATCGCAGAGCCCACCTCACTGACAAAAGACAAAGGAGGAAAAACCCAACACCCAACCCCAACCAACCAATTTTCCCTTGCAACTGCTGCAATCATGTCTGCCTGTCTCGCATCAGACTTGTCAGCCACAAACGAGCCTGCAGCTGACGTGGACATTACCCCTCCATAAATCTTCGTCCCCGAAGCCAAGCCAAAGAAAAGAAGACTCTGACAAATTTTACATGACCTGAATTTTATACGTGATGAATTTTACGTGATGTGAATTTTTACACAATGTGACTCTGATGCCATGTGACTCTGACGCCATGCGACTATGACTTGACACAAATTTTACATGATGGCTGGTTTGCTGTACAGTACTGGGACCCAGTGTCTAAATGAAATTTATATTTGGGACTCAACATATTCAGCAATCCACTGCTATCCATTATCAATTCAATACCAATATAATATCTAGGGCTCTTCTTTAATGCTGCCTATAGGTAGAGCTACTAACAGAATGTCTTTAGTGAATTTCAAACTAAACAATGTACAACAATGGTACAACAATATATCAAGGGTACACACAGCATACACTCATTTCATGAAAATACCCTAATATTACACTGGCATTCTTAATATTTCTCGGCTAATGACTTTATTTATGAACAGAAACATCGTCATCACCTATATGTCAGCTACTTAGTAAAACAAGGTCAGAAAAAATTAACAGGTTCATCTAAATGGCTCTGGATTTATAAGGGTCCAAGAGTAGACAACTTTCTTCTGAGCTGAACTGAGCTTTCATCACGAATATATTCTTCTCATGTATTCCCCAAGCATACCCATTCTCTGGCAGGATGCTAAACCAAAGGGATTCTTTCTTTGGCTTGGCTTCGCGGACGAAGATTTATGGAGGGGGTAAAAAGTCCACGTCAGCTGCAGACTCGTTTGTGGCTGACAAGTCCGATGCGGGACAGGCAGACACGATTGCAGCGGTTGCAGGGGAAAATTGGTTGGTTGGGGATGGGTGTTGGGTTTTTCCTCCTTTGCCTTTTGTCAGTGAGCCAAAGGGATTAATAATGTAATAAAACCATATTAGCTGAAATATATTTATTGAATGTGGCTGAATTATTGAAAGGGCTAAGCTGAACTGGTCAGTCAAATGCTTTACCAGAAGATTAAATATAAATAGACTGTTGTTAGCCAAGTGAAGAATGTGCTTTGATGTTTGAAAAAATTCTGAAAGACAAATGCCACTCAGATCTCTCAGATGTATTTCTGGTCTCAGGTAATATAAACTCCAAAATTTCCAACACAAAAATATTGTCAATTCATGTGCAAGAAGACAGGCTGTTCTGGTTGTTTTGAGACAAATTAAATAATGGAGGTGGTGATCAAATTAGCGTATTCCTTGGAGAAGTCTGGATTGCTGTGCCCAAGTTTGGTCTTTAGCTAATACCATGTAAACCATCAAGTTTTATTCCTTGTGGTGGCTCACCAATAGGTAGGCGAACCGGCCCCGCTTGTAAGCCATGTGGCGGGGCAGCCGGCCAAAATGGTGCCATCAGGGGTGTTCCCTTCCTCCCAGCACGGGGATCAGAAGCCCGCACTGGGGGACCACGTGACACTTGCATGACGTCAGCGCCCTCCTGCGCGATTCTCAGCCAAGTCTGGGCTGGGAGTATAAGTACAGCCCAGCAGCCTGCAATAAACTAGTCTGCTCACTGAGCTCAACCCGTCTGGTTGTGTGTGTTCTTTCAGGAGCAGGGTAGCTGCCGCTACAATTGGTGACCCCGACTGGCTCAAACGTCTTTGAACCCATCATGAGCGAACCTGGGATCAGCGCTATAGCCGTGAAACTGCCTGAATTCTGGATTCAGGAGCCAGAGACCTGGTTCGGCCACGCGGAGGCTCAGTTTCACCTCCGCCAGATTTCGTCCAATACAACCAAATTCTACCATGTGGTCACTGCCCTAGACCAGCCCACCGCCAGACGCATGCTGCATCTTGTTCAGCACCCACCCACCGAAGACAAATACGAGACCATCAAGCGAGTGCTTACCGGAACCCTCGGACTATCCAGACACCAGCGTGCCACTCGGATGCTGCACCTCGACGCATTGGGGGACAGGTCCTCGATGGAGCTGATAGATGAGATGCTCGTGCTCATGGGTGATCACACCAACTGTCCACTCTTCGAGCGCATTTTCCTCGACCACATGCCCAGAGACATCCAGCTGCTGCTGGTCCAGGAGAGCTTCACCGACCCAAGGAAGGTCACCCAGAAGGCCCAAGAGCTATGGCTCGCACAATTCCCGGAGGGCTCAGCGATCCAGCAGGTCATGAGACACGGGCACGACCACGCCAAGCCCGCCCCTAGCGCTGCAGTAGAGCATCCGGCCCCTGCAGGGGCCCCCAAAAGCATAACCAAGGCCACAGCATCCGCTCCAGGCCTCTGCTTCTACCACCAGCGTTGGGGAGCCAAGGCTCGGAAGTGTCATCAGCCCTGCTCATTCCAGGGAAATGACCAGGCTGGTCAATGTTAATGGCTGCGGTGGCTGGCCAAAGACACAGCCTCCTCTTCCTGCGGGACTCAGTCAGCGGCCAGTGGTTCCTCATTGACACTGGAGCCAAGATCAGCGTCATCCTGGCCACGGCCATTGAGTCCAGGAACTGACCTCATGGACCTTCCCTCCATGCGGCCAATGCAACAGAAATCCGGACGTATGGAGACAAGACAGTCCACTTCCAAATCGGCCAACAAAATTTCGCATGGAGGTTCACCGACTCGTCCCTCCCCACTGCCATCCTGGGTGCAGACTTCCTCCTTGAACACGGGTTTCTGGTAGACATTTGAGGTAGGCACCTGGTGGATACCCGTACCTTCCAGGCTGTTCGCCTCGACGCCTCCCGCTCAGAGCAACCGCAGATGGCCACGATCAGCATGCCAAGAGACGAGTTTCAGCGAATCCTGGACGAGTTCCCAACACTCCTCAAGCCACAGTTGTCTACTGCCTCACCACACCATGGGGTGTTCCACCACATCTCCACCCAGTGCCCACCGGTTCACACCAAGGCATGCCAGCTCCCGCCTGACAAGCTCCAGGTGGCGAAGGAGTTTTCGCACCTGTTGGAACTGGGGATCATTTAGCAGTCTGACAGCCCATGGGCCTAGCTGCTCCACCTGGTCCCGAAAGCCTCCAGCAGCTGGCGTCTCTGTGGAGACTATCGTTGGCTCATCGAGGCAACCATTCCTGACCTTTACCCCATCCCTCACATCCAAGACTTTATGGCCAACCTGCATGGTGCGAGGGTTTTTTCCAAGGTTGATCTGGTGCGCGGATATCACCAGATCCTGGTGCACCCTGAGGACATACCCAAGACGGCCATCATCACCCCCTTTGGCTTGTTCGAATTCCTGCGCATGCCGTTCGGGCTCAAGAACACTGCTCAGACCTTCCAGCACCTCACGGACTCTATGGACAGGGACTTGGATTTCGTCTTTATTTATTTGGACAACATCCTCATCGCCAGCAAGGACCAGGCGAACACAAGGCCCACCTACGCGCCCTTTCCTAACCGGCTGGCCGACGTCGGCCTTACCATCAATCTGGCCAAGTGCCAGTTCGGGAAAGAGTCCATGCAGTTCCTGGGCCATACCATCACGGCCGAAGGAGCCATGCCCGCTGCTGCGAAGGTCACCATTATCAGGGAATTCCCATGCCCGGACAGCCTCAAGGGGCTGCAGGAGTTTGTGTGTATGGTCAACTTTTACAACCGCTTCATACCGGGAGCTGTGCGCATCATGCAGCCACTATTCACCCTCATCACAGCCAAGCACAAATGCTCACTTGAAACCCAGAAGCCTGCACCGCATTCGAGGCCACTAAGGATGCCCTTGCGAAGGCCACCATGCTCACCCACCCACACACAGACCTACATATGGCACTCTCTGTCGATGCCTCTGCCACAACCGTCGGTGCCGTCCCGTAGCAGCAGGTGAATGGACACTAGAAGCCACTGGCATTCTTCAGCCGCTCACTCCACCCACCGGAATGCAAGTATAGTGCCTTCAACTGCGAGTTACTGGGCATGTACCTGGCAGTGTGGCATTTCCGCTATTTTTTGGAGAGGAGGACTTTTACCATTTTCATCGACCACAAACCCCTCACCCAGGTGCTTGCGATGGCAAAGGATCCCTGGTCGGTCTGCCAGCAGCGTCACCTCTCAGTGTTGGAGTTTACCACTGACATTCGGCACAAGGTGGGAAAGGACAATGTGGTTGCCGATGCACTCTCGTGACCGGCCATCTGCGCGCTGATGCCCAGCCTTGAATTCGACCAGCTCGCCCAGGACCAAAAGTCTGATGAGGAGACTGAAAGCGAAGGCACCATCCTGTGCGATATCTCCATGGGCACCCCAGCCAGTGGTTCCCCAGCAGTGGCGCAGGCAGGTCTTCCATCGCATCCACGACCTTTGTAAGGTAAAACATCATGAGATGGGAATGTGTAAGGAGTTACCCTGCCCTGTACAGGGCTGTAACAAGATGTAAATGCATCCTTGTACTTACAAGATAAGAGAGACATTGATGGATTGAGAGGCAGGAAGCTAGCAGGGAAAGGATAGCAACAGTTTTAGTCATTGGACAAGTAATGATATGATGATGTTCTAAGCACATATCCAAGGGTATAAAAAATCACCATTTTGCTGATAACGGCAGAATGCATTCTCCGACTAACATGTTTAGTCGCAAGTGTTACAATCCGGTAATAAAGAACAAAGAACCCTGATTTCGACTCAGTCTGGTGATTGTCTCACTCATTCATGAACAAAGCAGACCTAACACCTTTCACATCCGTCCATCAGGTCTACAGCCTGGATGGTGCCAGAACGGTTCGTATGGCATGGGCTGTGGAAGCAGATCGCGGGCTGGGCCAAAACATGCACCCATTGCCAGACATCCAAGGTGCACAGGCATACCAGGGCACTCGTACAGGAGTTCGAGCATGTCCGGGAACGGTTCAGCCACATTCACTTGGACATCGTCGGGCCCTTACCCATTTCCCAGGGCAACCGTTACCTGTTTACGATGGTGGACCGCACCACTCACTGGCCTGAGGCCATCTCGATGCCAGATGCCTCCACCAACTCCTGCTCCCGGTTAGGTGGTTGGGTCGCCTGGTTCGGCATCCTGGGTCACCTCACCAGTGATCAGGGTGCCCAGTTCACATCTGCACTCTGGGCACAGCTCGCCAACAGGTTGGGGATCCAACTACACAGCACCACGGCCTACCACCCGCAGGCCAATGGACTGGTCGAACGTCTGCACCGCCACCTTAAATCGGCACTCATGGCCCACCTCACCGGTCGTGACTGGGCGAATGAACTGCCTTGGGTGCTCCTGGGCATCCACTCCACTCCCAAGGAAGATCTGCAGGTGTCATCTGCTGAGCTGGTCTACGGTGCACCGCTGGCACTACCTGGTGAGTTCGTCAACGCACCTCACAATCCCGAGCAGTCACTGCATAAATTACTTCCTCACCTCAGGGCATACTTGGACTCGTTCGAACCCCCACCGCCACCCAGACATGGCACCCACCTGTCTCACGTTCCCGGTGAACTGCTTTCTGTGGAGTACGTTTTTGTTCGGCGGAGCTGTTTACCATGGACAGGCTGAAGCCAGCGCACCTCGATCCCACTGAGTCCGTGGTTGTAGCCCAGCCCATGAAGCGAGGCCACCCGACGAAAAAGAACATTGGCGCCGGTTCTGGGGGGAGGCGCACTGTGTGGCGGCTCACCACTAGGCAGGCGAACCACCCCCGCTTGTAAGCCATACAGCGGGGCAGCTGGCCAAACTGGCGCCGTTGGGTGTGTTCCCTTCCTCCCAGCATGGGACTCAGAAGCCCGCACTGGGGGACCACGTGATGCCCGGGTGACGTCAGTGCCCACTTGCGCGGTTCTCAGCCAGGTCCGGGCTGGGAGTATAAGTACAGCCCAGCAGCCTGCAATAAACTAGTCTGCTCACTGAGTTCAACCTGTCTGATTGTGTGTGTTCTTTCAGGCGCAGTGTAGCTACTGCTACATCCTCGTCATTTTTGAATTTTAAATTGAATTTATCTGAGTGGCTTGATACGCTATTTCAGAGAGAAATCAACAATCAAGTAGATTACTCTGGATTTGGAATCATATTTGGCCAGAAAAGAAAGGGATAGTGGATCACATTCTCTAAAAATAATTTTCTTCATCCAGAAGACCCATACTGTCAGCCTCCTTTTGAAGTCTTATCATTACTGAAAGTAATGTTCATTCAAATTAACACATCCTCTGTGATATATTCGTTATCTTTTTTAAATTTAGTTGGAACTTTCTAATCTACATGAACACATGGTAAACTTAACCCAGATTTTCTTTTCACCATTTTAACACCTTCCATTCCCTCTGTCATTGATTACATTGGACAATGAAGATTTTGCTTCCTGAACACTTTTGGTTTATTTTGGGATGCTGATCATGAAAATCACCCTAAAATTTTTCTACCGCAAGCCGTCTTTTCAATATAACTTATTTTTGTGACTTCCTGTTGTGGTGACCACTATGGTATATATTTGCCATATTTATATGTCATGACATTTCCTGGTTGACTCTGCTCTCACTGCCGGCTCATGACTCCTCCCCCTTTATTCCCCATAAAGGCTGTGATGCCACAAGCCTGTCCCCAGTTCGAGACCAGGACAGTGTGAGCGACAAACACAGGGATGCTGTCCACCTCTTATAAATAAAAGCCTTCAATGTCAGAAACTTCAGTCTTTGTGCAATTGATCATGCATCATCTGTCATATTTTAAGTCTACTTCAAGTACAATACCATGAAGTTCAACATGTCATTGAAAATTCATTTCCTGCATTTGCACTTGGACTTCTTCCCTGCTGATCTTGGTGCAGTCAGTGACGAACATGGTGAAGGGTTTCACCAGGACATTGTGACCATGGAAAAGTGGTATCAGGACATCTGATCATCAATGCTGGTGGACTATATTGTTGGACATTGACACAAGAGGTGTCAAATAGAGTACAAACGCAAATCAGCGGCAAAACATTTTTAGATCAGTTGAACTCAAGCAATGTGACAACATCATTATGCGATTAAACATACCAAATTCAATAAAAGTTAATTTAATGTTTCTTCAACTTCCTACATGATACACAAAATCTGAAATTATCTTTATGTTCAGCTTGAAATTGTCTATCATAATTCCCAATTTTTATTCAGGAAGAAAACCTTTTGAAAAAAATATTGTTGTCAATAATGCAAAGGTAAAAGCAAATACAAACCATTTATCCCTATACAATGTTATAATTTAAGTCAAAGGGTGGCACATATAAAAATAAACTAGTTGTCCTTGTCCATTCCTTCAGTGCCTTCCTTAGTGCTTCCTCAGTCTATAGCCCAGGGCTGGTTCACTATTAGTGAAAAAGACTGCAAGAGATCTTAAAAGTTGATCTTATTCAACTCTGGCCATAGAAAGCCAGTTATAGACTGGTACTTATTGACCTGGGCCACAGGAATCACAAGCTTAATTACAAGTAGCATTAAGGAATGGCAGGCCTGTAAGCAGTAATACTGTCTTCCTGTGAGAGCATACCAAATCAGATATTCCTTGGAGTTTTGACACTCTCATTACAGTATCCCATCAATCCTTGCAGTGTATCCACATACAAAATGGCAGCCAATTGAGTTTCTATGTCAATGGTTGAGGTTACATAACAATATTTTGATCTTCCACTACAGGACTCAGACGTTACTTATACTACAGTGGAAACTGAGAAAATAGCTGTGAGATGCTGCATCGTCATTGCTCCACATATAGATGAAATTGGTCACCCATTCTAAGTTGGAAAGAATAGCCTTCCAGTTCTGTGCAAAATCTCTTTTCTCTATTTCTGCTGGACTTGCCCATGGATCATTGGTACTGAATGCAAGAAGTCTGGAAAGCTTACTGTGTTCATATATCACTGGGGATATAGTTTTCCTGTACCCTAGCTGCAGAAGTTCTCATCTTCTCCTTTGTAGCAGAAATATTGCACAACTTACTTTTAAATGATCTGACAACTATGCTATTCATTTCCAGTCCCTTCTTGGTTTCTGCACATTTTGCTGGATGTTTCACTTCATGTTCTGCTCCTGCATCCATACTATTCTTGAAATTACACACTAGGTCAAAATTAGAGTTTATGACTACAATACTGATTCAACTGATGGTGTCTTTATATTCAATTACATCTTGCTTATTCTCCATTGTCTGCATGAATTTTGGTTATTTGGGAGCTGGAATGAAAAAGGGACACATATTATTTAGTGGTGAGGGGATGAGATGTTAGAAAATCATTCTTAAAGCTTTTGGAAATTCTGTTAGAAGAAATTGAGAGAGGAAAAGTGTGATGAGAGACATTTATTTTCAAAATTAATAATTTCAACTGCTGCTAGTGGTCCCGTTCTCACCAATTTCCCTTCTTACATTGGCCATAATGCATCCTTCCCTGGGGTTTAAATACCCTAGATACCTCTACTCATTCCATCAATTTTTATGTTATGTTTGTGTTGATTCACCCTCTCATACAAGAACAGTTTATATGGAATTGGTGCTGATGTGATTATTGTAGTACCATGGTTGAGTACCCCATGTTGTGTATTTCTTTTTCTCTATAACATGTTTATTGAGAAAGATTTATTTTGGAGAATGACAAGCCCTGATTTTTTTTTTAAATGAGAAGTACTGGTGTTTCTCAAGTTCAGCACATACTATTAATAATGTAATCCTGTTATGAACTTATGAATAAATCCATTGTAAAAACTAAAAAAAAACTTAATCTGACTCATTTTGCTACATAAGAAATTACAAAGATTAATTTTCTAAGTCATTCTTTCATTTTTGTGCATACATTGTTAATAGCATGAACATCACACATGGTTTAAGTTTTAAAAAGTCATAACAGTACTACCAAAAGGTTGTATGATTTTGGAAAGAATCTGAGAAATTTGTTGTGTAAGCAATAATCTTTGCAAGTCAAACTTTGTGATAAGTGTATGAAATTAATAGATCTTTCATCTGAAAAGATCTTTAGTGGCTAGAGGCACAAGAGAGAAAGTAGGCTGTAATAATTGATGTCAACCATGGAAAGTGTTATCAAGACTAGTTCTATTATGTTCCAAACCAGCACATCCTCTAATTATTCAAAAGCTCAACACATAATCCGGCTGTTGAAGAATTCTGATTGATATGCTTACTTTAAATTTATTGCAAATTTTCTCTTATTGTGTTTTTTCTTCATCTAAGGAAAGCTTGTACTTAAATTTTAAAAAATCCCTTGCAAAAGTCTTCTGCTGCTGTGTGGCCAACAAACCATAAAGCTTCCCTCATAATATGATAGGTTATATTTTCAAAGTGGAATAATTACAAGTATCTAAGATTAACATCAGCTTTAATTATGGGGTGCAAAATTCATTATGATCAACAACTTATATAAGGTACTTTAATTCAGTAAAACATCATAAGGTACCTTCTAACAGCATTGTCAAGAAATAAAAGAATGTCTCATTCAATTAAAATTAAGTACTGTATGAAGCAAAAATACTGTAGAAAATTAGTTGATTGCATGTTTATTTAGAATGTCAAGATTGAGATTAATTAAATATTGTGTTTGACCAAATCAAATAAGTTGGAAAATTAAAAATGACATAAATCTATTTATTACTCCAGCTTCCATATTTTCATGAAAACATGGGAAATGCAAACTGATAAAGTAGCAGCAGATTAAATCAGCTTTCATCAATGTGACCATGGCAAGGAACTATGCAGTTCCTTAGTCAATCAGATAGAGTAATTTCCACGCAGATGGTCCAACGGCAAATTACGTGAAGCTGGTTAAGAAAGAAAAAAGAGAGGCAGAAGGAAAAGTAATTACTTCTAATTTACTCTTTTTAAATATCCAACAATCAAGCCCTGAAGGAATGAGCTACAATATTAGTCATAATTACAATTCAAAGCCAGATAATCAATCTGCAATATCAGAATCTGAATTTATTGTCATGAACAAGTAAGGAAATTTGGTGTTTTGCAACAGCTTCATAATACAAACTGTGAAATATGGTTGAAGATGATTAAACTCGCACTAACCTCACACCATTCTCTGAAAAGGGATGGAATGCAAAGAATATAGATGAGAGTTTGAAAACAGACAATACTAGCTATTAGGCCTCTTCTTATCAGGAGCCCCAAGGATGCAAGGATCTGGTTCGGGCTGGTACAGTGACCTAAGGTAGTCTATAGCTAGTACTGCGCTTGCTTAATAGAGACATGAATATTAACTTGGGCGCCCCTAAGGAGGGAATGAACTAATTAACATAACATGCGATGTATGAAGAGGGAGGAACTGAGTGATACCTGTATTGATGGAAGGGAAAAGGAGAATGTTGTAATGTATTGGGATTCTGATTGGAAGAAGGTAAATGAAGGTGGGGTGATGTTGAGCACGGGACTGTACAAAAAAGTGATGATTCTGAACCTCCGGTGTGTCTCCAGACCAGGGACACCCGACTTTGAAGACTCAAAATAAAGCTGAACCTGTTCTCCAAGACTTTGTCTCCAGAGTAGTGATTGTGAAAACTTTATATTTCACACAAACATAAGTATGACATTACTATAAAAATAATATCAATAATAGTGCACAAAAAGTAAGGCAGCGTCTTTGGTTCATTGATTATTCAGGAATCTGATGGCAGTAGGGAAGAAGCTAAGGTTGTGCCGTTGAGTGCTCATCTTTAGGCTCCTGTACCTTTTCCCCGATGGGAGCAGAGTGAAGAGGGTATGGCTTGGGTGGTGGGGGCCTTTACGAGGATAGAGGCTTGTTTTTAAGACACCGCCTTATGTAGATGCCTCGATGGAGTGACATCTGGTGCTTGTGATGTCGCAGGCCGAGTTAACAACCCTCTAGAGTTTATTCTTGTCCTGAGAGTTGGCGCCTTCATACCAGGCGGTGATGCAACAAGCCTGAATGTTCCCCATGGTTCACCTGTAGAGGTTTACTAGAATCTTCGATGACATACCAAACCGTCTCAGACACCTCACAAAGTATAGCCGCTGGGGAGCCTTCAATGTGGAGGGTCCAGGACAGATCCTCAGAGATATTACCACTCACCACTGAGCCTGGGTCATGTTCCTCTGACTTCCTACTCAAGTCCACAATCCTCTCCTTGTTTTGCTGACATTGAGCACAAGATTGTGGTCGTTGCACCATTCAACGAGCTGATCTCCCTCCCTCCTGTAAGCTTCCTCGTTGGCGTTTGTGATTCTGC
Organism: Narcine bancroftii; assembly: GCF_036971445.1. NCBI lineage: Eukaryota > Metazoa > Chordata > Chondrichthyes > Torpediniformes > Narcinidae > Narcine > Narcine bancroftii. The sequence continues at coordinate 204,488,265 of NC_091471.1, read as the reverse complement.
TGACAACTGCGGTGTCATCGGCAAACTTGGTAGATGGTATTGGAATTTTGCCTGGCCACACAGTCTTGGGTGTATCATGAGTAGAGCAGTGGGCTAAGCATGCATTCTTGGGGTGTGGCTGTGTTGAAGATCAGTGAGGGGACGTTGTTTCCAATTCGTACTGACTGTGGTCTTCCAATGAGAAAATGAAGGATCCAGTTGCAGAGGGGGGTACAGAGGCCTAGAGTTTGTAGCTTCTTGAGCACCACTGAGGGAATAATGGTATTCAAGACCGAGCTGTCATCAATGAAGAGCAGAATTGAATTCACGAATTGCTGTTTACAAGGTAATCCAGAGCTGAGGGGAGTGGCAGTGATATTGCATCTGCTGTGGAGCGATTGTGATGATGGGCAAATTGCAGTGGATCCAGATCTTTATTTAATAGTTAGTAAACATAGAGAGTTATACATTTACATAGATCTGAAATGCTCACACAACTTTTGCAAACCTCATATTGGAGTGGCACATCCTTTGGATATTAATGATCAATCAACTCTGCATCTCCTATCGGACTATATTTGACTCTCAATCAATATTTCTAAATCTAAAACAATAATAGCATTGATATTTGTGAGAGCTTGCTGTGCAATAGTTGGATGGCAAATTTATATTTTGAAACAGTGATCACACTCCTAAAGTACTTACTTGACAAATTGTGATGTAAAACATATTAAATAAATGATATCTTGATTATTATCTTTATTTCCAATTCCTTTCTTGATGTTACTGAGGAATTTACTCTTTTTCCATTTTCAGCCCATACATGGCAAATTATGATACAAAGCATTTTTTTTTAAAAAGTCAACATCTTTTTTTTTCTTCTGTTCTAACCAGATCTTAATTTTTAAAAATAGTTTATATGGTTAACTTCTGTTCATAAGCAAAATTCTGATTAAATTAATTACTGAAAATTCCAGCATTGTTTTTATTTCAGATTTTCAACATCTGCAGTATCTTGCTTTCACTTTTGCCTTCTGATTTGTTCAAATCAATTTCTGCATCAGAGAGATTAATAATCTTGAGAAATGCACCAGAAATGGTGAGCAATAAACCATATGAGCTTTATTCAGGAGCTTTGTGTCCAGTTAGTTAACAATAAATTCATACTGGATGAATTAGACTGGGTGTCTAATTTTTCATCTCCTCGGAAATGTTTCTTCAGCCTTTTCTAAAGCCAAAACAAGACCAGTTAATTTAGAGTTAGGTTTCATGAAGTGAGTTAACACATTGGAATGCTGGAGGAACTCACTTGGTCTTTTCAGCCTCTATAGGAGACAAAGATATTCCCCATGTTTCAGGCCTGAGCCCTTCATGGAAAAAAATCAGAAAAGGCAGAAGCAGGATAAATCAGAAAGTCTCAAACTTCAAACAATAGGGGAAGAATCCAGACCAACAAAAGGTGTTAATTGGATGTGAGAAGGGACGAGGTAGAAATGATCATGTCTGAGTGAAACGAGACAGGGAATGGAGAAAAAAAAACAGGTGAAACCGGGGGTGTGGGTGGGGATTTCAACAAAAGCCAGAGAAGTTTAATGCTATCCAGTTGGAGGGTTCCCAGTCAGAAGATGAGGTGTTGTTCCTTCAAATTACGGGTGGTCTCAGTCTGGCAGTACATGAAACCATAGACAGACATTTTGGCAAGGGAATGGAATGGGGAATTGAAATGGGTGGCCACTAGGAGATCCATGCTATTTTGCAGTGGACAGAGCCAAGATACTCAACAAAGCGATCTCCCAGTCTGCATCCAGTCTCTCCAATGTAGAGGAGACCACAGCAGGATCCTTGCAGATTCACAAGTGAAATGTTGCTTCAGTTGGAAGGACTGTTGAGGGAGGAGGTGTGGGCGCAAGTGGAGCATCTCCTGCACTCATAAGGATAGGGCCCAAAGGGACAATTGGTGGGAAGGGAGGAGTGGACAAGGGAGTCATGGAGGGAGTGGCCCCTGCCAAAGGTGGATAAGGGAGGAGAGGGGAATATGTGTTTAGTGGTGGGATCACGTAGTAGGTGGCTGAAATAGCAGACGAGGATGTGTTGGATGCGGAGGCTGGTGGGGTGGTAGGTGAGGACAAAGGGAATCCTGTTCTTGTTGCATGTTGGGAGAAGGTGGCCAGGGCAGATGTGCGGGTAATGGAGGATACGTGGGTGAGTGCTGAGTTGGTGGTTGTAGAGGGAAACCATGTTGTTTGAAGGAAGAGGACATTCTGATGATCTGGCATGAAGTCCTCATCTTGGGTGCAGATGCGATGGAGACCCAAACAGCCCTTCTAAGTGAAGTGACACTCACTTGTGAATCTGCAGGGGTCATCTACTGCATCCAGTGCTCATGCTGTGGTCTCCCCTACATTGGAGATTGGGAGATTGCTTTGTTGAGCACCTTAGCTCTGACGGTCACAATAGTATGGATTTCCCAGTGGCCACACATTTCAATTCTCCATCCCATTCCCTTGCCAAAATGTCTGTCCATAGTCTCAGGTACTGCCAGACAGTGACCACCCATAAATTGGAGGAACAACACCTCATCTTCTGACTGGGCACCCTCCAACCGGATGCCATTAATATTGACTTCTCTGGCTTTCATTGAACACCCCACCCACACCCCCTGTTTCACCCGTTTTCTCTCCATTCCCTGTCTCATTTCACACAGACATGATAAATTCTACCTCATCCCTTCTCACATCCAATTAACACCTTTTGAATTCTGAGACTTTCTGAAGTTTACTCCTTCTGCCTTTTCTGATTTTTCCTTGAAGGGCTCAGTCCTGAAATGTTGGCAATATATTTTTGTTCTCCAATAGATGCTGAAAAGGAAAGCTGAGTTCCTCCTGCATTTTGGTGTTTTTGCCACAATCACAGTGACTTCATGAAGTGAGTGACTTGTTGATTATAGTCAAGATACACATTTTGCCAAGCCCACTTCAACAGGCATTATATCCCATTTAAAAGTTGACTCAGGACTGGATTGAACTGCCGATCTAAACTTATATGCTATATAAATAAAACTTATGAAAACAGGTGCTTTAGATTAAACCAGTTGTGTCTCATTTATCCTTTTCCTTTTCAGTAAATCTTCCAAATATGGTCTAAAGCAGGGCCCCCCAAACTTTTTAGACCTTTGACCCCCTTTATGGAATTCTTGATCCTTCATTGTATCCCTCAGCATGTACAAATAAATAAATAGCTAGGATGTCATGCAGTTTCCATATGAATTAGTGAGGGAATCTGCATACCAAGCCTTGCTTTGGTTGGAGATTGGTGAGTTTTAGTCATAAGTCTTCCAGGTTTAATCTGTTCCTCTGCTTTCTTATAACCATATTTGCATGGCTAAAACCAGCTTCAATCATGTACAAACTTGGGGAAGCAAGTAAAAATGGCTCAACCACTGTACTAAGCTTGGGGTATTTCTTTGGCTTGGCTTCGCGGACGAAGATTTATGGAGGGGTAATGTCCACGTCAGCTGCAGGCTCGTTTGTGGCTGACAAGTCCGATGCGGGACAGGCAGACACGGTTGCAGCAGTGGCAAGGGAAAATTGGTGGGTTGGGGTTTGGTGTTGGGTTTTTCCTCCTTTGTCTTTTGTCAGTGAGGTGGGCTCTGCGGTCTTCTTCAAAGGAGGTTGCTGCCCGCTGAACTGAGGTGCCAAGATGCACGGTTTGAGGAAATATCAGCCCACTGGCGGTGGTCAATGTGGTAGGCACCAGGAGAGTTCTTTAGGCAGTCCTTGTACCTCTTCTTTGGTGCACCTCTGTCTCGGTGGCCAATGGAGAGCTCGCCATATAACACGATCTTGGGAAGGCGATGGTCCTCCATTCTGGAGATGTAACCTACCCAGCGCAGTTGGATCTTCAGCAGCGTGAAGCTTGGGGTATTTAGTAGCAGTGTTTACATCGCTCTAATAGTCACTGAGGTTTTTACTTTTGAACAATAATTTAGCTTTGAGATCCACACACATATCAACGAGTTCATATTCTAATTGAGATTCAATGGCTACTTTTTCCACTTCCAAATCAAACAGTGTAATATTCCAATCAGGTATATGCATGTTCTCCAGGTCTTCAAAACGTACTTTAAAGTCTTCCCTTAATTTTTCAAGGTGCTTTATGTATATCTCCAGATCACAGTCTTAAGTATTTTCATCTTCTTCCAATTGCTGCAAGTTTAAAAAATACTTAAAATCTCTTCATGCCAATGAAGATTTAAATAGGCATATTTTGACTTGGAAACCTATTAGGATTGTTCAGGATTGAATAATTGTAACATCTTTACCTTGCAGAAATTTCATTAAATTTTGAATAGAACAGATGGTTCTTACACTTTTTCAACTCGTCACATATTGATGGGTCCACATACTCCACGTAGACCATGAGAATATTTCAACTGCTGAAAGTTGTTTCATCGAGTTGGATGGAAAACTTGCAATGTTGAAGTTCAGATGCCAAGGTTTCCTCCACATCATCAGCCATCTCATCAATGCATCATTGCTCTGTATTTTCACTTACTGGCATGCATTTATAACAGGTTGGGAGTCTTTCTTCATAACATTTTCAATCACATCTTTAATTGCTGGCATTATGTTCTCCTCACCAAAGGTATACGATTTTCCTTTCTTTGCTATATTAAGGGAAATGCCTTCAGTCCTCCTTCATTATCAGCACTGGCAAGTGTTTTAAAAAATATCTAAATTTGGTTGATTTCTGATTTTCTTTCTTTCAGTGCCTTAAAAAAAATCAAGATCTTTGTTTTTCTTATCAGAGTGAATCCTTTCAAGGTGGTCTTTTATCTTCTCAGGCTTCATGGCATAATTACTGAAAGACTTTTCATATAACAGGCGCATAGACGTTGTTTCATTAGTAAACGAAGGTACAAATCCAAATTTCAAATACTATTATGAATATTGTCGGCACTTATTCTTAGCATTAGCGACCGCCATTGTGCTTACTAGAAATATAGCAAATGTACACAGTAAATGCACAGCTATCAGTTCACTGACACCATTCCAATAGCTATGGGTGTCGAATATGCACTGGACTGTCTCTGGACTAGTTGGTGCCATTGGATAATAAATGACGTGGCCAAGATACTCAGCCTAGCATTACCACAACCCAGATTTTCATTATGTACTTGAAAATAAAGCTAAGGTTAAGCTAAAATGTTTTAAAATGTTAGAATAATAATGATGAACAATATAGTTAATACGTTTATCGAGTATTTTTAAAAAATAGAGCATATGAGTAAAGAAAATCCAAGTCAATTCATCCATGTGAAAACAGGTCTTGTGATTCGAACTAATAATAAATTATAACTATTATCATTATGTTTCAGTAAACAGAATATTAAATAGACAATAAAATCTAATTATATATAAATCAGAAAATGCATCAGAAATTGTAATTTATGTATTTTTATTATACAAAATGTCAGCTTTCGACCTCAAAAGTTCAATTGCCCTCTCCCCATTTTGACCTGCATGCATTTATTGACCCCTTAGATAGTCCCATCGACTCCCAGGTGTTGATATCGACCACTTGGGAGACTCCTGGTCAAAAGTGCATATTGTGCACAGAGATATTAGAGGGAGCGGTCATCGTCAGAGTGTTAAGGCTTTTGGCTCAAGGGGCTGAGGTGGTAGTGCAGGAGTTGAAGTAAGTAAGGGCCATCCTATTTGAAGAATTAAATATATCCATCTGGTAGCCACAGGTAAGGGCAGGTTTTACTTATATATTGTTTTCCTCTAGTCATAGATAGTGGGAATGGCAGCCAAGGTAGGAGAATGCTCTTCTTGCAGAATGTGGATAGTCAGGGAAGCCAGCAGTATCCCTAACGACTTCATCTGGGAGAAGTGAATCCAGGTGCAGCTCCTACCAATGATGTAGGTAGGAAGGGTGGAGGTCTTGCAAAAAGTGTTCAGAGATTTAGACATGAAGTTGAAGGTCAGGACCTTCAGGGTTGTGATCTCAGGATTCCTAACCATGCCTCATGCTAGTGAGGTTAGAAATATGAGGATAATGCAGCTAAATATGTGGCTAGGGACATTGTGCAGAAGGGATGGCTTCAGGATTCTAGATCATTGGCCTCTATTCCAGTGAAGGTGGGACCTGTTCCGACAAGATGGTTTACATCTGAACTAGAGGGAAATTAATACCTTTGTGGAAACATTTTCTAATGCTGCTCTGGGGGTTTTTAAACTAGATTTGCAGGGGGATGGGAACCACAGTGCCAGAGTAGATAGGGGAGTGGAGAAGGGAAGAAATGATGTGATAATTGCGTGTAACATTAGAAGTCAAAGGTTTGCATGTGCTGGAAATGTTCTCAAATGCATCCATTTCAATGCAAGTTGTAGGAAAGGCAGATGAGCTTAGACGCATTGGCACGAGGAATTATGACATTGTTGACATTAGTGAAACATTAGTGAAACTTGGTTGCAGGAGGAACAACAATGTCAGCTCAATGTTCTGGGTTCCCATTGCTTAAAACACGTGACAGGCAGAGAAGTGGCATTGATCGTCAGGAAAATTATCACAACTATGCTCAGGCAGGACAGACCAACTCATCTACTGAGGCTATATGGGTGGAGCTGAGGAATGGAAAAGATATGACCACACTCGTGGAGTTGTATTATAGACAGCCCAATAGTCAAATATTGGAGGAGTAAATCTGCAGAGAGATAGCAGACAGCTGCAAGAAATAAAGTTGTAATAGTAGGAGATTTTAACTTTCCACATATTGATTGGGTGCCCCATACCATAAAAGGGCTAAATGACTTGGAGTTTGTGAAATGTGTCATGAAAGTTTTCTAAATCAATACATAGAGGTATCAACTAGAGAGAGTGCAATATTGGATCTCCTATTTGGAAACGAGACTGGACAGGTGACAGAGTATGTGTTGGGGAAAATTTTGGGTCCAATGATCTTAATGCCATTAGTTTCAAATTAATTATGGAGAAGTATAGGTCTGGGCCTCAGGTTATGATTCTAAATTGGAGGAAGGCCAATTTTGAGGAAATGAGAAAGTATCTAGAATGTATGGATTGGGATTAGTTGTTTTTTGGCAAGGATGTACAAGATATGTGGAAGACCTTCAAAGGTGAAATTCTGAAAGAACAGAGTTTGCATGTTCCTGTCAGATTGAAGGCAAAGTTAACAGGTACAGGGAACCTTGGTTTTCAAGGGATATTGGGGATCTGCTTCTGAAGAAGATGGAGCAAATTAGGTACTTGAAAAGTATAAAAAATGCGAGAAAAACCCAAAGAAAGAAATCAGGAAGATGAGAAGTTGCTTTGGCAGACAATGTGAAGGAAAATCCTAAGGGGTTCTACAGATATATTAAGAGCAAAAGGATGGTAATGGACAAAACTGGTCCCCTTGAAAATCATAGTGGATGGCTTTGTATGGAGCAAAAGATGATGGGTGAGATCTTAAATGCGTTTTTTTGCATCAATATTTACTCAAGAAACAATCACAGAGTTGTGTGAGGTAAGGAAAACAAGCAGTGAGATAATGGAGCCGATACTGATTGAAGAGGAGGAAGTGCTGCTCTCTTAAAGCAAATAAGGGTGGCTGAATCCCCAGGGCCTGACAAGTTATTCCCTCGGACCTTGAGGGAGGCTAGTGGAGAAATTTCAGGGACTCTGACAGAAATATTTAAAATGTGGTGCTGGACGCTTGGAGGGAGCTCATGTTGTTCCATTATTTAAAAAAGGCTCCAAAAGTAATCTTGGATATTATAGACCAGTGAGTCTGATGTCAGCAGTAGGCAAATTATTGGAAGGGGTTCTAAGAGATCAGGTATACAAATGCACTGAATCAACCGGAAACTCAAATAATCAACAATAAATAAATATTTAGATGAATAAGAATAATTTTAAATAAAAGTATAAGTTCTCTGAAGCAATACACAATCCCTTGGGAGCAAACATTCAGCCAGTGGAGTGTTTTAGTCATGCCCCATTCGCAGCAGCTGTTGAATAAAGTTTCAATAAAGTTGTGTTTGAATAAAATGGCAGTACCCAGGATGAATAGCCAGCTGGTTTTATTCATTGCTTGGGCGACTCTCCCAAAGTGTCTCCCTATTCCTGCCTGTGGTGATATGTAATTACACCACTAGGTCACCAGGGGTCATCCCGGTGACCTTGTATATAAAGCAGTCCAGAGCTACAGTCTAGCCTTCCAGGTTTGTCTTGCAGACAGGACCTCTTAGTGTATATATTAGTTTATTAAAGCTGTTTTATACTCACACTGCTGTTGTGGGTGTCTGCCTAGTAAGAGTCTATATCTTTTTTAGTATTAGGTATATTGGTATGGCTTTATCTGTAAACTAACAGGAGGGTGGATTAAAATAATGTTGGCATGGTTAGTGCAACGGTTACAGTGCCACTGAATGGGGTTTAAGTTTAAATTTTGTAAATTAAGGGAATTACTTGATTAAAGTGAACTTTATGTAGCCGACCACTACAAAGAAACACACACTGTGTGGCACACACAGAACGCCTGCATTCCCATAGATGCTGGATAATGGGGATTTTACTGTGTTTGGATAGCCAAGCACTTATTAGGGTTAGTCAACATGGCTTTGTGCGGGGTAGGTCGTGTTTAACCAATCTGATAGAGTTTTTCATGGAGGTCACCAGGAAAGTTGTTGAAGGAAATGGATGTTGTCTACATGGACTTTAGTAAAGCCCTTGAGAAGAACCCATATGGGAGGTTAGTCAGATGCTCGATATTCATGGTGAGGCAGTAAACTGTTTTTGTCATTGGCTATATGGGAAAGCCAGAGTATGGTTGTGGATGATTGCTTCTTGGATTGAGGACTATGACTAGGAATGTGCCTCACTGCTCAGTGCTGTGACCTTAATGATAATGTGGTAAATTGGATCAGCAAGTTTGCAGATGACATAAAGATTGGAGAAATTGTGGACAGCGAAGAAGGTTTTCAAAGTTTGCAGAGGGATCTGGACCAGCTGGAAAAATGAGTGAAAAATAGAATTTAATGCAGACAAGTGTGAGGTGTTGCATTTTGAAAGGACAAACCAAAAAAGGACATTCATGGTAAATGGTATGGCAATGAGGAATGGAGTAGAACAGAGGGATCTGGGAATACAGTTACATCATTCCCTGAAAATGGTGTCACAGGGAGATAGTTGTAAAGAGGTTTTAGCACATTGGCCATCACAAATCAAAGTATTGAGTATAGGAGTTACTGGGAACTGAGTTACAGGGAAAGGTTAAACAGTCTTGGACTTTTTTCCCTGGAGCATAGAAAAATGAGGGAATATTTGATAGAGATATTTAAAATTATGAGTATAGACAGAGTAAATGCAGGTAGGCTTTTTCCACTGAGGGTAAGACATGTATCAAAGGACATGGGTTAAGGATGAAAGGGGAAAAGTTTAGGGGGAACATTTGGGGGAACTTCCAAGGGTGGAAGGAGCTGCCAGCTGAGGTGGTGAATGTAGGCTCAGTTTTAACATTTAAGAAGAATTTGGAAAGGTACATATGGATGAGAGGACTATGGAGGCTATGGGCTAGGTGCAGGTCAGTGGGACTAGACAGAAAAAAGTAGTGCCCTCCATAATCTATGGGACAAAGACATTTTTTTCTTTTATGTGCTCCTGTATTCTACAGTTTTAAATTTGTAATCAAACAATCCATATGTGATTGAAGTACACATTCTAATTTTATCCAAGGTTATTTGTATACATTTTGGTTTGGCTATGTAGCGTTACAGCACTTTTTATACATAGTCCCTCATTTCAGGATACAATAATGTTTGGGGCATTTGGCTTCACAGCTGTTTGTGATTACTCAAGTATGTTTAATTGCTTCATTGGTGCAGGTATGAGGGAGCTTGGCTTGCTTTCTAGCTTTTGATTACCTTTGGAGTCAGAGTCTGAAGTTGCCATTTTTCAACATGAGGACCAGAGTTGTGCCAATGAAAGTCAAGGAACCCATTAGGAGTCTAAAAACAAGAATAAAACAGTAAGAGACATCACCCAAAACTTAGGTTTACCAAAATCATCTCTTTGGAACATCATTAAGGAGAACAATTGGTGAGCTCAGTAATCACAAAGGGAATGGTAGGCTAAGGAAAGAATTCTCTGCATAATGAAGAAAAATCCCCAAAAACCTGTCCAACCGATAAATAACACTCTTCAGGAGTCAGATGTGGATGTGTCAATGGGTACTGTCTGCAGAAGACTTCATGAACAGAAATACAGAGGCTACACTGTAAGATGCAAATCGCTAGTTAGCTACAGAAACAGGAGGTCCAGAATACAGTTTGCCAAGAAGTATTTAAAAGAGCCTGCAAAATTCTGGACAGATGATACCAAGATTAATCAGTATCAGGGTGATGGCAAGAGCAAAGTGTGGAGGCATAAAGTAACTACACAAGATCCAAAGCGTACCACCTTATCTGTTAAACATAATGGAAGGGATGTTATGGCTTTGGCATGTATGACTGCTATAGGTACTGGCACACTTATCTTCATTGATGATATAACTGCTGATAGCAGTGACAAAATGAATTCTTAGGTGTATAGAAATAGCTTATCTGCTCAAGTTCAAGCAATTGCCTCCAAACTCATTGACGGCGCTTCATCCTACAGCAAGACAATGATCCCAAACATACTGTTGAAGCAACATAGGAGTTTTTCAAAGCTAAAAACTGGAAAGTTCTTGAATGGCCAAATCAGTCATCTGAGCTAAATCCAAATGAGCATGCCTTCCATATACTGAAGAGAAAACTTAAGGGGACAAACCTCAAAACAATCAAGAGCTGAAGATGGCTGCAGAGGAAGCCTGGCAGCTCATCCCCCAAGATGCTCATCACCTTGTGATGTCTATGAATCACAGACTTCAAGCAGTCATTGCATGCACGAGATAGGCAACAAAGAACTAAACATGACTATTTAATATACATACCATTATGTCCCAAATATGGTGCTGTGAAATGAGGGGACAATGTATAAAAAGAGCTGTAATTTCTACATGGTCAAACCAAATTGTAAACAAATAGATTTTTATAAAATCTGGAATGTGCACTTATATCACATGTGAATTGTTTGATTTCAAATTTAAAATTGTGGAACACAGGGGCAAATAAATGAAAAAATGTATCCGTCCCAAACATTATGGAGGGCACTGTAGTTCAGCACAGAAAGGGCAAAGGGCCTGTTTATGCGCTGTAATGTTCTATGGTCCTATTTATTTCCATGTCATTCTATATGTTAGACACTTCCGTGCATGCCGATGAAAAGTAGACAATATTAAGGACACCACATATTTACCATATATTACATTTGGATATTCCATGATAGTCCGAGAACAATATATGCGAGAAGGTTCCATCAAAATCACTTTGATACATTTTAAATTGTGTTCCATATAATTTAGGCAATTAACACTCATGTCATAACATTAAAAAATAGTGCTTGGACCAATGGCACCTAAATCAGTGAATGCATTAATACTTGGACATGCCATAAATCCTCAGACTCAATACCAGTAATGCAAAAATTCCTTTGAAAAACATAGAACTTCTAGTTGACCCTAACCCTAACCCTGAGCCAGCCAACAACTTTTTGGAAGTTACAAATGCATGATTGGACAGAAGATGATCATTACAGTGACACTCAACAAGAAAACTTGAAGATACTGGATAAAATGCAATACACAAATGTGCTGGAGAAACTCAGCAAGTCATAGCAGCATCCATGTAAAGAAGATAAAGGGTAACCAATGTTCGGGCCTGGGCCCTTTATCAGGAATAAGAACAAAACAGGCAGGTGCCTGAATAAAAAGGTGGAGGAAGCAAGAGGAAAGAGGGGAAGGAGTATGGGCCACTGTAATAGGTAGATGCAGATGAGAGGGTGGAAGAGAAAAATGCTGAGAAGTGATAAGGACATAGGGTAGCTCGCTGATAAGAGGTGGTGAAAGGGGTGAGGAGACAGAGGAATAGGGAAAGAGATATGGGGGAGAGGGTTTATGGAAATTGGAAGTTAATGTCAATGTCATCAGGTTGCAGAATACCAAGAAGGAATATAAGGTATTGTTCCACCAATTTGCGGATGGCCTCGGTTTGATAGCACGAGGCCATGGCAGGCATGGTGGTGTGGAAAAGGTGTGTGGAATTAAAATAGTTGACCACTGGGACGCCTTTGCTGTTGCAGCGAACAGAGCGAAGGTCCTCAACAAAACACTCTCCCTGGCTGCATCCAGTAACATCATTTATAAATACCTACAGATTTGCTTTCTCTTCTGAGCTGTAAGCCACACAAAGTTCAATAAGTTCTTTATTTAAACCCAAGATAGAAAACCTTGATTGTATCTGGATATCTCTCCCGAAAAATTTTGTTTCACATTTTTTTAACTTTGCATCTTCTCTTCCGTCTATGCAGTTGGCAGTGCGCCTTTAGTAACAAAGACCACATTTGGTTAAATATTTGTATAGAGAACAATAATATCAATTCTATGATGAGTAACAGGTCATTATCAGGATCTACCAGAACTCTTATACACAGGGAATATAAATATAATTCTTTTTTACCTCAGCATAAACTTCTGCTCCACACAAATTAAATTGACTGAGGTACTCACGAAATATGCAAGTGACAATGGGACCCTTTAAATAGCTCAAATCTGAGGGTTATTTCTGCTTCATATGCATTAAGCACATGGTACTACAGTACTTTTCCGATTATCTGATAATCAGTTAACCGAAAAGCTCAGTTAACCGAACTTTTTTTCTTGTGGCAACATGATGTCACAAGTTGAATTTTTTTTTCACCCAATGTGCTAAAGTGGGGCTCTGACGGGCTGTAAGCGCCAGTTTGGTAACAACAGAGCTCAGAATCAGCTGGAAAGACAGGCGCTGAATGGCTGGAGCTGGCTCAGAGAAACAGGCTGGAATCTCGATCCATTACATTAGTATGCGACTAGAGGAAGTTGGCGGGTCAGGCAGCGCATGGGGAGATTATCCTCATTTCAGGAACTCCCTCCCCTCTCTCTTTCCATTTCTTCTTTACTCTCTACTGTACTTGTTTCTCTGCTGTCCTGGCGTCATTAAGGAGAGTGGCCTTTCAGACAGGAGTGGGGATCTTGGGCTTCTGGGCAGGATCGGCGATGGTGGTGGGGAGGTGTCAGGGATTGGGGATGGTGGTGGGGAGCTGTTGGGGATCAGCGACGGCCGATACAAGTATTCTGCTGCAAAAAATCCAGTTAACTGAAAAACATCTGTCCAAAGCTTTTTGGATATCTGAAAATGTAGTGTAAATACATTGTCCAAGTTGATAAAGCTTACATCAAATCAGCATTTCACTGACAGATTTTTGCTCCCAAAGGTCTGATATTCAAGTTCATTGTTATGTGCAACTATATTTTCTAATATTAATATTAGATTGAAACAAAAGAATACATAGACAAAAATTAAAAGTTTAAATTTATTGTCAGAGTACATACATGACATCACATACAACCCTGAGATTCTTTTGTCTGCAGGCAACGCAGAATTACCACTTATCAATAACTGTAACAAGACCCCCAAAGAAAGATACACATATAAAAGAGAAAAATATAAATAAAGAAATGTAAACAAACTGATTGAACAATTCAGAAAAAAATAAATATTCAGTAATAAATAATGTTCAAAGTAAGAGTCCTTAAATGAGTCTCTGACTGAGTTTGTTGTTTAGGAGTCTGATGGCGGAGGGGTAGTGCCTGTTCCTGAACCTAGTGGTGTGACTCTTGTGGCATCTATACCTCCTTCCTGATGGCAGCAGCAAGAACTGAGCATGCCCTGGGTGGAGTGGATCCTTGATGATTGTTGTTGCTCTCCAATGGCAATGTTCCATATAGATTTTCTAAATGGTGGGAAGAGTTTTGCCTGTGGTGTAATGGTCTGTGTCCAGTCCCTTTTATAGCTTTCCACTCAAATGTACTGGTGTCCCCATACCAGGCCATGATGCAGCTGGTCAGCACATTTTCCATTGTACCCGATAACTGAGGAGGTGGTATGTCTATTCAAAAGTATTAGATCCATGAGTAAAAACTCAGCCGGTCTCGCAGCATCCATAGAAGGCAACAGAAGGTAACTTTTAGCCTGTGCTGAATTACTGTGCCATCCATGAGACCATGGACAGATATGTCAAACAAGGGAATGGGACAGGGAATTGAAATGTGTGGCCACTAGGAGATCCATGCTATTGCGGTAGACAGACTGAGGTGCTCAACAGAGCGATCTCCCAGTCAGTGTCCAGTCTCTCCGATGTAGAGGATACCACAACAGGAGCACTAGATGCAGTAGATGGCCCCTGCAGATTCACAAAGTGAAGTGTTGCCTCACTTGGAAGGACTATTTGGAGCTCTGACTGGTGGTGAGGGAGGAGGTGTGGGCATTAATGAAGTATCTCCTGTGGTCACAGAGGTAGATGCCAAGGGGGCATTTGGTGGGAAGGCCTGCCAGTTTGTCCCCCACTAGGATCTCAGATAGCGGCACTGCATTGACCCCTGCTCTATTCGTTTCTCTCGACATATCCTGAGGACCATCTTAACCTCATTGCACAGATACCAGAGGAGTCTTGTTCTCTGGCTACCACAGCTCTGTACCTTACCCACCACGATCCTCTCCTCTGCCAGATCCACACGTTCAACCACCGGCTCTACCCTCACCTAGTATTTATCAAGGATTGGAATTTTGCCTTCCTGGAGACTCCCGCCCGTTACCTCCCACGAGTTTCCACCCAGATCTTACAGGACTGAGCTCCTGATGTGAGTCTCCAATTTGGCCCCAGTGACCTACTGGATCGAGACTGGATCGAGATTCCATCGTGATTTCCCTCCTTGGCCCAAGCAACCTTCAGGTCTGAGCCTTCGTCGCGAACTCCCATATCAACCACAGTGCCAAACCTGTGATGCAAACTTTCACCCTAGCATCAGTGGCTCACATGACCAAACCTCTATTGTGCGCTCTATCTCTCTGGCCCGTCACACCCTCACCTCCCCCATCTGATTTCCCTAACCCTCCCCTCCCTGACTTTGATCCTTCCAATCCTCCACCTCCTGATCAACCCCATCCTCCTCCAACACCTCATCCCCAACATCCTCCAATCCATGGTCCCTCCCTGTCACTCCTGCTGTCTTCACCATCCTCTCTGAACTTCCCCTCTTGGAGATGGAATGCTCTGTCCTCAGTAGAGCCTTCACCTTCATCACCCTTCGCCCACACCTCAACGAGTTCCACACACATCATGATGCTAAACTCTCCTTCCAATGGCTTTTCCATCACTTCTACAAAAGGATTCTCCACTCCCCACTACCGATCCATTCTCCTGCTTTAAACCTTCTTCCTCATCCTGGACACCTCATTCTGGCCTTGTGCCTGTTCTGGACCTTTATATTTCCAACTGTAACTGAGACATCACCCTTCACCACTCTTGTTACTCATTCCAATCTCACTCCCTTGGAACGTATGGGCCTTCTCTCTCTATGCACTAACCCCAACCTCACCATCAAACCTGTAGACAAGGGTGACACTGTTGTGGTCTGGCTCTCTGACCTCTATATGGACTGAAGCCAGACAACATCTCTCAGACACCTCCATCTTAGTAGCCCCTCCAACATGACCCCACCAAACCACTGTATCACGCACTATCTCTGAACTTATCTCTTCCAGTCATCTCCCTAGCATGGCCTCTAACCTCATTGTTTTCCAACCCCACACTGCCACTTTCTATCTCCTACCCAAGATCTACAAATCCAAATGTCCTAGCAAAACCTATCATTTCCACGTGGTCCTGCCCTACCGAACTGGTATCTATTTAAATCCACTCCGCTTTGTTGTCCTGGTCCAGTCCCTCCCCACCTACATCCAAGAATCTTCACATGACCTCCATCACATCAACCATTTCCCTGAACTCAACCACTACATCTTTACCATCGACATCCAAATCACTATACACTTCCATTACTCATACCAAAGGCCTTACAGCTCTTCATTTCTTTCTCAACAACAGACCCAACCAGTCCCCCTCTGCCACTATCCTCTTCCACTGGCAGAAGTTGTTTTTATCCTCAATAACCCCCTTTAACTCATCCCACTTCCTCCAAGTCAAATGGGTATCCATGGGTACCCACATGGGCCTCAGCTATGTCTGCCTTTTTATTGGTTATGTGAAGCAATCCATGCTACAAGCCTTCACAAGCAAGGCTCCTCAACACTTCTTCCACTACATTGACGACAACTTTGGTGAGCACCTCGGACTGTCCGCCACAATAGCATGGATCTCCTCGGGGTCACCCATTTCAATTCCCTGTCCCACTCCCTGCTAACATGTCTATTACGTCTCATGCATTGCGAGACTGAGATCAATTATAAATTGGAGGAACAATACCTCATATTCCATCTGGGCACCTCCAACTGGATGAAATTAACATCAACTTCTCCAGTTTCCCATTCCACCCCCCATAATTCCTTTAGCTCTCTCTCTCTCTCTCTCTCTCTCCCCCCTCTACTGTTTCATTTCAGAGTCAAAAACAAACCTCCTTCCCCCATCAATTCTTACTTTTTCTCTCTCCTATCCAATTATCATATCCAATTAACACTTTTTGTCTGTTGGTCTGTACTCCTCCCCCTCCTATTCTTCCCTTTTTCCCAACTTTTTGATATAGACACCTGTCTTTTTTTTGTTCATACCTTGAGAAAGGCCTCAGGTCCAAAACATTGGTTATACATATTTACCTCCTATGGGATGCTGCGAGATCAGATGAATTTCTCCAGTATTTCTGTGTTTTTACTACAATCACAGTGTCTGTTGACTGTCAGGTTTCACTTAAGTCCTAAGGTAACTGTGATACTAGATATTTGTTTATTTATCTTTATTATTAATATTGCATCCACTTTGCATCAAAGAGTCACAGTTTCACATCATATAAACTGGTCCATCAACCCAACTCATCCATACTGACCAACGTGCCTATCTGAACCAGTGTCAATTGGCTAAGTTTGATTTATATCCATCTAAAGCTATCATATACATCCATCTGTCTTTAAAACATTATAATTGCATCTACATCTACCACCTCCTCTGGCAATTTATTTCACATGGAAGAACTTAGCCTGTCTTGCAGCATCCAAAGGAGGTAAAGATATATTACTGATGTTTTGGACCTGAGCCCTTCTTCAAAGTATAAGCAAAATGCAGGCAGAAATCGCAATAAAAACTGGGTGAGAAAGGTGGAAGAATAAGAGGGAGAGGAGTGTATACCAATAGTATGATAAGAGGACAGGAGAGAGGAAAGGTGAGAATTGATCTCACTGGGGAACGGGGTTTGTTTTTGGCTCTGAGAAATGGGGAGTGGAGGGGAAGGAAAGGTTTTAATGGAAACCGGAGAAGTTAATGTTAATGCCACCCAGTTGGAGGGTGACAAGACGGAAAATGTGTTAATTTTTTAAAACTTCAGACATACAGCATGGTAACAAGCCATTTCCACCGAAGAGCCTGTGCTGTCCAATTTATACTCAATTAAACTACAACCCCTGTTAAATTTCAAATGGTGAGAGGAAACTGGAGCCCCCGGGGGAGAATGTACAAACTCATTACGGACAGCTCAGGTTTTGAATCCCAGTCCCGATCACTGGCACTGTAAAGGCGTTGCACTAACGACTAAGCCAACTATGCTGCTCCTCTAATTTGCAAGGTGATCTCAGTCAGAAAGTACATGAGACTATGGACAGACATGTCAGCAAGGGAATGGGACTGAGAATAGAAATGGGTTTGAAGTCTGACAACAACTCTCAGACACCTCCACTTATTTACCCCTCAAACAGGACCCCATGAAAACTCGTCAAACTATCTAAACTCATCAGTTCCAGATATCTCCCTGGCACGACCTCCAACCTTATTGTTTCCCAACCACACACTGTCCATTTCTAACTCCTCCCCAAGAATCACAAACTCAATTGTCTCAGCAAACCCTTCATTTCCATGTGCCCTGCCCCACTGAACTAGTAGCCTCTTTCTTCAACTCCTTTATGCCCCTAGGTCCATTCCCTCCCCACCTACATTAGGGATGTTTTACATGACCTCCATCACTTCAACACTTCCGATCCCTGAACTCAACTGCCTCATCTTTACCATGGACATCCAATCACTATACACTTCCATCCCCAATACTGAAGGCTTCAAAACCCTTTGTTTCTTTCTTGACAACAGACCCTACCACCACCACCCTCCTTCGACTAGCAGAACTTATTCTCACCCTCAGTAACTTCTGATTTGACTTTCTCCAAGTCAAACAAGTAGTCATGAATACCTACATTAGCTCAACCTATACCTGTCATTTTGTTGACTATGTGGAACAATTTCATGCTACAAGCCTAAACAAGGCAAGGCCCTTCAACTCTTCCTCTGCTACATTGACGAATACTTTAGTGCTGCCTCGTGCACCCATGATGAGCTTGCCGACTGCTATAGCCTTGTCGCTTCATTACATCTTGGGCCACCTGGAGAACGACACCTCATATACTGTTATTGACCAGCTTGGTGTTAAATATGATCATTCCCTAGAGGCTTGTGGAGAAGCTGTCCTTACTAGGACTCAACACCTCTCTCTGTAATTGAATCTTGGACTTCCTAAGGGAAACGCGTCAGTCTGTCTGGGTCGGTAGCAGAATATCGAGCATTGGCGCATCTCAGAACTGTATGCTTAGCTCACTCTAGTTTGTGCTACTGATTCACAACTGCATTGCCAGATCTAGCTCCAAAAGTGTCATCAGGTTTGCAGATGGCACAAAAGTAGTTGGTCTCATCAGCAACAATGATGAATCACACTACAGAGAAGAGGTGGAAAATCTCATGAAATGGTGCAAGAGTAACAACCTGAATCTCAATGTGGACAAGACGAAGGAGATGATCATGAACTTCAGGAGGACCAGGAACGACCACCCTCCACTACATATAAACAACTCTGTAGTAGAGAGAGTAGACAGCACCAAGTTCCTTGGAGTTCACTTAACTAGCGACCTATCGTGGACACTCAACAACTCCTCACTTGTCAAGAAAGTACGACAGTGTCTCCACTTCCTGAGAAGATTGAAGTGGGCAAGGCTACCAGCTGCCATTATGTCAGCCTTCTATAGGAGTTCTATTGAGAGCGTTCTCACTGGCTAAATAACAGTGTGGCATGGTTGCTGCAGAGAAATGGATCAGAAGTCAATCCACAGGACCATAAGAGTGGCCGAAAGGATCACTGGATTCTCCCTCCCTCACACCCAGCCCCTTCCTCCCGCCACCATTGCTGTGATACCGGGATCATTGTCTGAAGAAGGCACGCAAATTCATTGATGATCCCTTTCCACCCTGAACATAACATTTTTCAGCTGCTCCCATCAAGGAAGAGGTACAGGAGTATCAGAGCCAGCACCACCAGGCTGAGGAACAGCTTCTTTCCATGTGGCAGTGAGAACGCTGAACGACCAAAGGAACCGCTCACACTAACCATCCAAGATTCACATTTGTACAAAACGATATTTATTTATTTTTATAAATCTGCCAACCACATGTCCTCTCTCTCACTTGCAAAAAAACCCCTCCTTCTCCAGCAAACAATAGGAGTCAGTCTTCTGCTCCCATCTGTTGTTTTTAGGTAAAACAAGAACCCAGGAGAGACTTTTCTGTGCACTCTGTCAAAACCCTTGCAAAGAGCTATCAACAGCCAGAGTGTCTCCTGCTTGTTGCAATTAGCACCTACTTATGAAATGTGGATAGCATTCTCCATGGTTTCTGTAAAGTCACTGAATATGAATTCTTCAGTATTTCAAATAAGATCTGTTTTAAAGTGTGTATGTAACCTACTCTAATTTTACCAACTTATTTCCCAAAAACATTCCCAAATATTCCATCACAGAGTGTTATGTCTGCACATTTTGCACCAAGGATCGGAGAATGTTGTTTCGTTGGGTTGTACTTGCGCAATTTCTAGCAACACTTTCCCTTTTCTCAATCTCTCTGTCTCCATCTCAGGAGACAAACTCTTGACAGACATCTTCTCCAAACCTACCAGCTCAAGCAGCTATTTGACTACACCACTTCCCACTCTGTTCCCTGTAATGATTCCATTCCTTTCTCACAAATTCTCTGTCTCCATCGCATTATAAGGCAAAATGGTTGGTGTAGCAGTTAGCGCAATGCCTTTACAGCTCCAGCAACTGGGACCGGACCTGGGTTCAAATCCCCTGCTGTCAGTAAGGAGTTTGTATGTTCTCCCCATGTCTGCGTGGGTTTTCTCCGGTGGCTCTGGTTTGCTCCCACCCTTCAAAAAGGTATCAGGGTGTAGGTTAATGGGGTGTAAATTGTGTGACATGTACTTGTGGGGTTGAATTAGCCTGTTACAGTGCTGTATGTCTAAATTTAAAAATCTGCTCCCAGGACTAGGACTTCCATGTCAGATCATTTGAGATGTCCTCCTTCATCAAAAAGTGTGGCTTTCCCCACAGCACTAACAACTCAGCTCTCACTGCATATCATCCATTACCCACACATCTACCCTGGCTCTCTCTGCCCCACAAACAACAAGGATAGGATTCCCTTCGTCCTCACCTACCACCACACCAACCTCCATGTCCAACCTATTTCCACCACGAGACACATCTTCCCCTGTTCCCCTTCTGCAGGGACTGCTCCTCCCTGAAGCCCTCATCCACCCCTTCCCTCCCAATCAATCATCCCTTTGGCACATACCCTTGTAACTGCAGGAGTTGCTCCATCAGAGCCCACACCTCCTCCCTCACCACCAATTGGAGCCCAAAGCATTCCTTCCAAGTGAAACAATAATTCACTTGTGAATCTGCATGGGTCATCTATTGCATATTGTGTTACCACTGCAGTCTCCTTTGCTTCAGAAAGACCAGCACAGACTGGGAGATCACTTTGTTGAGTACCTAGGCTTTGTCTACTGCAATAGCGTGGAACTCCCAGTGGCCACACATTTCAATCCTTTGCCCCATTCTCTTGCTGACATATCTGTCCAAGGTC
Organism: Narcine bancroftii; assembly: GCF_036971445.1. Taxonomy (NCBI): domain Eukaryota; kingdom Metazoa; phylum Chordata; class Chondrichthyes; order Torpediniformes; family Narcinidae; genus Narcine; species Narcine bancroftii. The sequence goes on along the minus strand of NC_091471.1, from coordinate 204,467,205 downwards.
TCATGCACTGCCAGACTGAGACCACTGGCAAATTGGAGGAACTGCACTTTATATTCTGTCTGGGCATCCTCCATCCAGATGGCATTAACATCGACTTCTCCATTTTCTGTTAAAACCCCGTCCCCTCATCTTTGTCCCCCGTCTCTTCTCCTCTAGTTCTGTCTTTCTTCCCTTTTTCCTCTGTTTTCTTTGTGTTGAGCTCGTCGAAAGAACCAAAGACTTGTTGATCCAAACCAAGGCTTTTATTAGCAAAAGACGGAGCTCTTCACAGGTGGCCGACCAGTCCGGAATGATCCGACCCGGCTAGGGACACAACCCTTTAAGGCCCAGACATTAGGTGTGGCTTAGCTCTCAGCCAATCGCTGTAAGCACAGTCTAGATACAGTAACTATATACACTATGTACATTGGTGATAGATCTGTGCTATCACACTTTGACAGAGCAAAAATCAATTATCTTTCTTATCATATCCAGTTAATACCTTTGGTTTGTTGGTCTGGACTCATCCCCCTCCCATTCTTCCACCTTTCTCTCTCAGTCTTTATGGAGATCCCTGCCTGCTTTTTGCTTAAACCTTGAAGAGCAGCTACGGTCCAAATTGTCGGTAATATACCTATACCTCCTATGCAAGATGGGCTAAGTTCCTCCTGCATTAACTGTGTGTTTTTAATTCATTTCATATGCCCACAGCTCTCTGTGTGAAAACCTTGCTTCTCAGGTATCCCTTAAATTCCACCCCTCTCACTTTCAATCTCTGTCCTCTATTTTTAGAATTCCCTAATCTGAGGAAAGTCTGGGATGATTTTTATAAATCTTTGAAAGGTTTTACCTCAGTTTCCTTCACTCTAGGAAAAGCAATCGCTGCTATCCAGTCTCTGCTGATAACTCACGCCTGGTAACATGTCTGTGAATCTTTTGTGCTTCATCTCTTTCTTAATAATATCCATCCTGTAGTGGGATGACCATATTGGCACACGTTACTCCAAGTGTCGCTCACAAACATTTTGAAAAGCTGTAATAATACATTCATTCTCTTGTACTTAATACCATTACCAACAAAAGCAAACATACAACATGACTTCTTCAGTGCCCTGTGTAGAACTCATCGAAAGAACCAAAGACGTTGATCCAAACCAAGGCTTTTATTAGCAAAAGACAGGAGCTCTTCACAGGTGACCGACCAGTCCGGAATGATCCGACCTGGCTAGGGACACAACCCTTTAAGGCCCAGACAGTAGGTGTGGCTAAGCTCTCAGCCAATCGCTGTAAGTAGTCATTACACTCTAGATACTGTAACTATATACATTGGTGATAGGCCTGTACTATCACACCCTGTCAATTTGGGCCATCACTTTCACGGATCTAATATCCCACTGGCTGATGCAAATTTTGTATTGGTCTTGCCCTAGTTTAACTTTCCAGAGTTCATCATCATACACTTCTCTAAGTTAAATTCCACCTATCATTCCTTTACCTAATTTTCCATTTGGTTTAGATCCTAGACTGCAGTTGCTGAATTCGGGAACAAAAAAAAAATCTGCTGGAGGAAGTTAGCCAGTCGAACAGTATCAGAGGGGTTGGGGAGTATTGTCCATGTTTTGATTCGGAGCCTACTCAGTCTTGTTGAAGCGTTCCAACCCAAAACATCTGCAATACTTTTTCTCCCACTTATGTTACTTGAGTTCCTCCAGCTGTTTTAAAAAAAATGCTATTCATTTTTGAGTTGTGTCTTCTTTTCTGCTCCAATAGCCCCTTTCACACAGGCACCTTGTCCTAGTAATTGACGGCCAATCTACCGGTTAAGGGTCCAGTGTGAAGCCCTTAATTGGCATGCAGGCGTCAAATCACGATGGGGATTGTGCCTCTAGGTAGGTTGTATTATCTGATGCCTGCTTGCTGATTAGCCCAATGTAAAAGGGGCATGGACTATCTAGGGACACACTGATAACGTTTTGCGTGAGTGCAGGAACGTGAAGGAAACAAAAGATTAAAAAGGTATAACTTTACTGACCTATATAAAACTTCATAAATTTCTAAAGAACTGTGGGAAAGCCTGAGAGAGAGAGAGAGAGCATGATGGCAGATCTGCCGTCCCAGAATTTCAAGCGGTAGAGAAATCCTCTGTGAGTGCTCTGTGTATTCAGCCCTTTCTCTGCTGCAAAGAATTCTGGGAGGGCAGGTTCGCCATCGCTCTTTCCTCTGGTCTTTATAAATTGTGTGCTATTGCCGCTAGGACATTCCCACGGTCTCTATTAATTGGGCGGCTATGTGTTTTATACGACTTTCCCCATGGTATTTTATAAACGTTTATATAGGTCCGCACAAGAACAGGGGCTGAAGGGCCCATACTGTGCTGTGCATAAAATTTAATATGTTATAATAAGGCATGATTATTTTTTTTTAAATCAAGGTCATAATACATTGATCAGGATTTAGAGCTGGTGTTCGATGTGTCACTAAGAAGACACAAGTGAAAAGGACACAGAAAACCAGTTAACAGTGGTCCAGTGTGGAAGGCAAAAACGGCCAGCGTGTAAAGAAAGGGCTATTTTGTTGCATGGATTTGGCCACAAATTATATTCGCTCAGGTGATGTGCCTCTGGGCCAGGCGGGTGAGGCTGTCAGAAAACAAAAACATTGCACAGCTCCGGTGGACTCTACACCCAGGACCGAGCTGTAATCACTTACATCTTATGCACCATTTAAGGCGTCCGATCGTCCCCATAACTCTTGCTCTCCGCCGCGTTCCCGTGCCTCTCCCGAGAGCCCTCGCGCGGCCGTTGTCATGGAGACGGCGGCGGGCGTCGTGATTCACACAGTCCCGCGGCCAAATTCCTGCCCCCGAATCACACTGAACTTGTTCCCGGTGGATGGACCTCTTTTCTCCCTTAGCTCACCGGTGAGATGGGGGCGCGTAACTTCCAACTCTTTTGGTTATTTCGCGCGAAGGCCACTTGGTTTCTTGCAAACAGCTTAAATGCGCAGGAACTTGGGCCTGCTGGAAAGACGAAGTCAGGGTGCAAGGAAATTCAGTGCTGCCCTGTTGCTGATTTATTCCCATCTGTACTGATGGGTCAAGCACTCTGTTACGATCTGAACTGTTAATTATTGCCTTTTCCACAGAGGCTGTCTGATCTGCTCATCGCTCCCAGCATTTTCTGTTCATAATTCATCTCTGAAGTTTTCACCCTGCCTGTTTTACATTTAACTATTTCATGTTTAATATTCTTCTCTAACTTTTTCTTTATTTGGGCATCAAATTTATATTACTGTACTGTTTAACTCAATTACTGTCAACTGCTCAAGTGAATGTTAGATCAACTATTATTGAAAGGGACTCAGGAAATCAAACAGAAACTTTTTTGTGCAGGTTGTTCTGTGCTGTGATTGAGGATATTACCCGAAGATAGGATTGCGTGACTTTCTATTTTTAAATTATACGTTTTTAAAATCTACTTGTCACAATTTATGGAGACAATTTTGATGTATTAAGTGTAACTGACCCCTATTATGAAATGCTTTGAGCATCTAGTGATGGAATACATCGAAGTACACCTTCTGGAGACGCTGAATCCATTTCAGTTCGCCTATTAAAAAAAACTGTTCCATAGATGATGCTATAGCCTTGTCGCATCACTCTGTCCTGGCCCTTATATGCCAGACTCCTGTTCATTGACTTCAACTTGGCGATGAATACAATCAGTCCCAAGGCTGGTGGAGAAGCTGTCCTCACTGGAACTCAACACCCCTCTCAGTATTTGGATCCTGGACTTCCTAACAGAAAGACCACATTCTGTCCAGGTCAGTAGTAGAATATCACGCTGGGCACTTGCGTGTCGCAGGGCCATATGCTCAACTCGCTCCTGTTCACAACTGAATCGCTAGATCTAGCTCCAACAGTGTCATCAAGTATGCAGATGACACAACAGAAGTTGGCCTCATCATCAACAATGATGAGTCACACTACAGAGAAGAGGTGGAAAATCTCATGAAATGGTGCAAGAGTAACAACCTGAGTCTCAACATGGACAAGATAAAGGAGATGATTGTGGACTTTGGGAGGACCAAAACGACTCTCCACTACACATCAACAACTCTGTAGTAGAGAGAGTGGAGATAACCAAATTGCTTGGAGGTCACTCATCTAGTGACCTATCACGGACACTCATCATCTCCTCACTTGTCAGGAAGATTCTGTCACCCTTCTGTAGGAGAGATTTTGAGAGCATCCTGTTCAGCTGCACCACAGTGTGGTATGGTTGCTGTAGAGCATTGGATCAGAGGTCAATCCACAGGACAATAGGAGTGGCAAAAAAGATCACTGGAGTCTCCCTCCCCATCATCGACGAGATCTACCGGGATTGTTGTCTGAAGAGGGCACGCAAAATCATTGAGGACCCCTTCCACCCTGCAAACAGCATCTTTCAGATGCTCCCGTTGGGTTAGAGATGCACGAGTATCAGAGCCAGCCGCACCAGGCTGAGGAACAGCTTCTTCCCACAGGCAGTGAGACTGCTGAACAACCAAAGGAACTGCTTGTACAAAACAATATTTATTTATTTGCATTTATAGATAAAATAGTTGTCCTGCATATGTATAATTTGTCTGTATGTGTGCTACGTCTGGTTGTGTGTCTGCATGTTTTGAACCAAGGACTGGAGAATGCTATTTTGTCAGGTTGTACTTGTTCAATAAACTTGACTTGTAAAAACTCCCCTGACTTTGATTTTAACCAGATCATTTCATGTTGGATAGACTGCACCAATGTATTGAATGTACTGTTAGTTCATTTTTGCCTGTCTGTTTTACCCTATTTTATTGGCAGTTTAATTTTCATTATAATGAATGTCAATTGGATTGAAATTGCTTTCTTGGTATGAGTATGAGAGTTGATTGTCATATACACATGTTCACTGTACAGATGTATTGAAATTCTTACTTGCTGCAGCTGCACAAGTATAAAATTCACCAAATACAATGGCGTAAACTGCCACAATATGCCAAGGCAAAAAAAGACACAATAAATATAAAAGGATAGATAAATAAATGTTCACAGTTGAAGTTAATGCAAAAAGGGGTTTATCAGATCATTTTGCAGTCTTGGATTAGTTTATGGTTAGGGTAAGATGCGAGGTTCAAAAGCCTGATAACTGTTGGAAAAAAGTTCTTGAACTTAGAAGAGCTGGACATCAGGCTTTTGTACCTTCTGCCTGAAAGTAACAGCAAGAAGCGATTGTAACCAGGGTGATCAGGATTCTTCAAGTGGCACCTCACATGGATTTGTTTCTAAAAATCAGAATTTTTTGATATACAACCGAATTTCTTCCAGTTATGCTTGAAGTTTCAAATGTCACTTACATGAAATTTTTCACAACTGATATAATTTCCAGATCGAAGAAAATATGTAAATAATTTGCATGCAAAATTGAATGTCATCACCAGTCTATTATTTCTGAACCAGTTAGAACGAACCAACACCAATAAATGAAAAATGGACACCAAAGAGCTTGAATACTTAGCTTGATAACAAGCAGTATTCTGAAAAATACAGGGGAAAACAGACTATTTTTATGATAAATAAAACTCTTAATTTAGATGTATAGAAGTATTTTTTTTTTTTTTTTTTTTACACGGTTATGTTATATTCCATCTATTGCAGGAATTCAATATTTGTTGAGTTTCCAGCACAATTTAAGATGTCAGTAGCTGAAAAGCAGTATTCAACAGGGGCACAACCTAATCTTCAAGAACAGCTGCAAAATTGTGATTTACCAAACAGTAGACAATTTCGGAGACCAAGCAGTAGGTAAGTGATCATTGATATGAATAACAGGTATTTTTGAATGGCTTCACAGATGATAGAACAGTTAGATGATAACAATGCCATATTTAAAACTTGTAAAAATAGTGATTATATTTCTTGTCCCTATAATTTTTAATCGTATATCTATTCATTGCAAATTTTTTGTGCAAAAACAATGCTTAATACCATTGATAATACTTTAAAGTATTACTTTAGAGCATGAAATAGTTTATGTTTGCTTGCAGCGAGACACAAACAACATTTAGGCAAGGACTGAAAAGTTTCACAGTGTCCGAGAGCTTTGACTCGCTATGTCTATGTTAACCATCAGGGACTCATCTACACTAATCACATTTGCTGGCATGTTCTGCAGATTTCTACTCCTTAGTAATTCAAATGCTTAGCCAAATACTTTAAAGTTGCAAGTAATATTTGAGTCATCTAATGCCATGCAATGATCATTACTTCCTATCCTTGACATCAATAGGATTACCATGCTGATTTAGCCACAATCCATATCATTGAAGTTATCATTGATCAAAAATGAACAGAACTTGTCATGTAACTATCGTGGTAGGTCAGACTTGCGTCCTTTTGTTCCAAAGCCTTTCCACCATTTTCAAAGCGTAGATCAGATGTGATTGAAAATCAAATAATAAAACCATCTTTGGTACTCTGCTACCTTGCCCATCCATTTAACTCCATGTGGTACATTGGAATGAAATAATGTATGTACAAATGGCTCTAAGCTCACGACCAAGCTTGACAAGGCTCTGTTATCTACACTTCCTTGAAACTCACTGGGCACCATACCTACACTTTCTTTAAATGCTGGAAAATGTATTCTATTGCTGTGGCCCTAAAGAAAGTGAATTTAAAGTATATCAGAATATTTATTGGATTAGAATATCATTGAATCATCTGGAAAATCTGCCACTCTGCATCATCAAAGTCCTCAGCATGCCAGATTAATAGAGATTTCCTGTATTTTTACAGACACCATGAGATTCTAAGTCATGGAGTGAGATGCCTCTTAATATTTAATACTTATTGATCACACAAGAGGATAATATTGCCACATTTCCTTCATCCAAACACTGGTGCCTTGCTTAAAAATATTCAATTGGGAAAGCATTATTTGTATGCCTTTTTAAAATTTTTTAATGTACTTTCCCTCTCCCGAGGATAGTAAACGGCACCTCTTGAATAGTGGATAGTTTGCTGGCAGGTTGATAGGTCCACAAATGAGACCACAAAGAGACATTGAGGTGGCAGTTTAGAGCAGGGGTGTCAAACTCAAATTCACGGAGGGCCAAAATTAAAAACTTGGACTAAGTCGAGGGCCGAACTAAATATTTATTGAAAATTTTCAACAACATCTGCATGTTTTCTCTTCTTTCAACATGTGTAATGTTAAACTTTTTCTTATTAAAATAAATGTTTAATAATAGTTTTGGATAAACTCTTTCCAGAAGCATTAACAAATGAGAGATAAAATATTCAATAAATAATATTTCTCTATAGAGGATTTGTCAAATGTTGCTAGTGTGCTGTCGAATAGTAAAATCTGAGGGATATTGAGAATGTGGGAGAATAACATGATTCCTGAAACAATCAAATGGGTGACTGATTGTGGGCATGAACTCTAGCAGGGTTATTTGCCATGCCCTTTTTCCATTGGTACAGATATCCTTTGATTTACACACTTTTCAAGCCTAATGAGCTTGTATCCAGGTGCAGGACCATTTTTAACCAGGAATATATTTATCACTGTGACATGAAACTATTGGAAGATCATTTGATCCTGAGATTAAAGTTCATAATACTTACTCAGGCCTGTGTGCGGGAGGGCGGGGTTTGTGGGCGATCAGGTTGGACAACGACAGTGCGGGGGCATCGGCTCTCGCTGCAGGGCGGCATCTCGGCGGATCAGCGGCCCCGTCACCGTGAGTTGCGGGTCGGTCTGCGGCAGGGAGGGGGAGTGGGCAACGGTCCTGGCGAGGTCAGGCCCGAGGCCTCCAGTTCCGGGCGCTGGGAAGCGGCCTTGTCTTCCCCTGACACCGGCCAGGCCCCAAAACCAGAGTCCACGGTGAGACCCTGCAACGTAAACAGAGGAGGTGGGGGCGATTAGCGGGCTGACACCAATGCATTCTGGGATTTGTTGTATTACTGTGCATGCTCTATACTGGCGCGGTGGCCAGCGGGCCACCTCTAATACATTTTTGAAATGATCTTGCGGGCAAAATATAATTATATCGCGGGCCAAATTTGGCCCGCGGGCCAGAGTTTGACATGTGTGGTTTAGAGGGATATAAAGTCAGAGGTATTAGCTTTTTAGGACATGGGATTAGGTCTTTACAGGAAGTCCTGCATGAAAGAGAGGAAATAAACTTTAGGAAAATAGTGACTGAGGCAAAATAAATGGGATTTTAGTTGCAGATAGATAAAAGAGTAAAATTGAAAGAAGGTGAAAGTTTTCTTTGCTGGAGGTGGTCATGCCCATTATAAAAACCTTGCATTTCACGAGATTATGTGAATTGGTAAGGTCAAAGAGGAAGCCTTGATTATTGATTCCAGAGTTGTAATGACACATTGGTTAATGGATAACTGTTGGAAAGATTAAATTTAGCTGATAATTGTTCGAAAGAGACAAAATTATCCTGAATAAAGAGATTATTAAAACTTTGCCATTCCTTAAAACCTGCATCTAACAACGAAGTTGAAAAAGATAGTTATGTATAATTGGACTAGCCAGTGAAAAACCATTAATTCCAAAGAATTTCATAAATTGAGCCCAAATTCTCAACCTGTTTCTCATTAACAGATTGTATGTTATTTTGGAAAAGGAAAATGGTTAAAAAAAGATCCTAAAATTGCCAATATAGAAGTTTTTTTGGAGAACTGCAATTCCATTTCTATTCAAGAGGGGCTATTCACTGACTTATCCAAATGTAATAATAAAAGTAAATTACATATGTTAATCACCCAATAATACAATCTAAAATCATTAGCTGTTTCTCTCCCAACAGTGCAGAGAATTTAATGGTATAATTATAGGAGGAATTGAACATAAAGTATCACTTAATGAGGATGATTTACTGCTTTTCATTTCAAATCTTGAAATTTTTTATATCAAGCTTATTACAAAATAAATTTACACAAGAGTGAACTTTTACCCTCAAAAGGTGTTTTTGCAGGTTATTCTGATTTTTCATTTAAAATAGTGAAAGAACACTTCTAATATTTAGGGATTACAATTACAAAAAATTATAAAAACTTAATAAAGAGAATTTCTGGGTACTACTCGATAAGATCAAATTATCATTGTCGGCTTGGTCATCTTTATCTATTACAATGATGGGACATATTAATTTGGTTAAAATGAATATTTTACTGTGGCGGTGTGAGCAGTGGAAGAAACACAGCCACCACGTTGAGGGTCGTTAACGACAGTGTTTATTCAAATTCAGCCCAGCCCTTTAAGGGCAACATGAGCTCAGTCACCTGGTGCATTGTGACGTCATAATCACTGCCCGGGGTGTGCGCTGGAAGGGATGCTGGAGTCAGAGAGAAACCTCTGACGACGCCATTTCCCCATGGCTGCCCCGCCACGTGGCGATACAAGCGGGGCTCGTTCACCATGAGGATGTGCACCACCACACAACCTAAACTTTTGTATCTTTTTCAAGAGTTACTAATTTTTATTCCCAAATCCTTATTCAGCTTGCTGAATTCAGCTATTTCTACTTATATATGGCAGGTGAAAAGAAACCACATATAAGTAAAGCCAATCTTCAAAATACTACATTAAGTGGAGGATTATCACTTTCAGATTTTAGATTGATAATGGATAACTGAAGAGTAGCTAAAATTCTGTAGCATAAGGTGGGTTGATATGTAAATCATTGCGATATTTTCTAGATAACTCTGCTATTTATATGAAATGAGAACATTCTTTACCTGAATATACTCACAAATCTGAGATCAAGTCAGAACTTACAATGCAAAACTCACGGCTGGTTATTCAGACTCCGCAGGAGTTGATTTAACAATTCAAAGCAAATGCTGAAGGTTCCCAAAGAAACCAGTTTTTTTTAAAAAACAATCTAAAGAGGAGATATTTTAGATTCATCCATATACATCTGGGAAACTAGAAGCATTAATACAATTACCTTTGTGATAATTCTATAAAAATTAATTTTATAGAGTACCAACAAGAAAAGAACGAATGGAAGAAACAAAACGTTTAGAAGCACAGAGTAAGAGTTTGCAAGTCAGCAAACAAGACATTAATGAGTAAGTCCAAATATTTTAATCAACAAAATATGGCATTTGAAAGATCTTAAACATTAAAAAAAACAATAATTATTGTTGAACATTAAAAAGTATCAGTTTAGGAACTAGCATTTGGTGGCACTGTTGGTGTAGGGGGATGGTGTGGTTAGTGCAGTGGTTAGCACAACACTATTACAGCACCAGCGATATGGATTTGAATCTGGTGTTGTCTAAGGAATTTGTATGTTCTCCCTGTATCTGTGTCTTTTGGTGGTCCGGTTTCCTTCCACATTCTAAAGACGAGCAGGGTTAGTAGGTTAATTAGTCACATGGGCATATTTAGGGTGGTGAGGGATTGTGGGTCAGAACGGCCTGTCCATGCTGTATCTTTAAATAAAAAAAAAACATTTATTGTCCATCCCAAATTGCCCTTGAGAAGGTGGATTTGAGCCATCTTGAACTGTTGCCATTCTGGTAAAAATTATTCCAAAAGATGCTGAGGGGTAGCGTCTAGAATTTGGATCCAGCAAAAATAAAGAGGTGGTGATGTAATTCCAAGTCAGAAAGGTGTGTGACTTGCTGGCCAGCCCTCTCAGTTGCTGCCATTGTTCTTTACTCTACAGATTACCATTTTGGGAGCTGGTGTTGGAGTTGCCTAGCTAAGTAATTATAGTGTATATTAAGCTGTTTGAGGAAGTGAATGTTTAGGATAGTTTTAAAACCAAAAATCTTAGTCAGAAGCTATTTTCTCAGTGGTCGATCTTTAAAATGTACCTCCTGCAATTACATTCTGACTCTTAGTGCTGCTGTAGCACAGCTTTCTACTTTTATTCACGTGGTGGACAGCCTGTAATGTGGGCCTGAACCAGAAGCTGCAGGTTTTGCAGATCAACCGAGACTAATGAAAATGAGCAACGCATGAGATTTATTTGCATTTCTGTGAAATATATTCTGTCAATTTCTTGAGCATTTCTTTTCCTCCTGAACATGACTTGCTTCCTGGTAGGGTGAAACCATTGGTTGGTTTTCACCCACAACCTTTTCCCAGCTCTTGTCCTCACCCATCTGTGCTATGCAATTCTTTGGCACATCAAAAGAATCTCCATTGTGAATAAACTTGTATACAAGTATTTTTGGATGAAGAGAGGTAATAGTTAATTGAATGGTAGAGTCATTGGTTAGGACATTCATCCAATAAGATGGGATACTAGAATAAGCTGCATATTTCATATAGAACTAAACCACTCTAGAACATTACAGAACAGAAACAAGCCTTTCGATCCTTCTAGTCTGTGCCGAACTATTATACCGCCTAGTCCCACTCAATACCCCTCCTATCTATGTACCTGTCCAAATTATTCTTAAATGTTAAAATTGAGCCTGCATTTACTATTTCAGCTGGCATTTTGTTCCAAACTCCCACCACTCTCTATGTAAAGATGTTCCCCTAAATGTTTTCCCGAACTTTTCCTCTTTCACCTTTACCCATGTATCTGTATTCCCAAATCCCTCATGGTAACTTTCTCTAAAAACTCTATAGAATTGATTAAACACAACCTATCATTCACAAAGCTATGTTTATTATCCCTAATCAGTCTCTGGCTATCCAAATACTTGTACATCTGATCTCATGGGACACCTTCCAATAATTTACCTACAACTGATATCAGGCTCACTGGCCTATAATTTCCAGGGTTACTTTCGGAGCCTTTTTTAAACAATGGAACAACATGAGCTACCCTTCAATCCTCAGCACCACACCTTTGGCTAAGGATATTTTAAATATTTTTGCAATTTCTACACTAACGTTCCTCAAGTTCCAAGGGAATATCTTGTCAGACCCTGGGGATTTATCCACTCTTATATGCCTTAAGACATCAAACACATCCTCCTCTTTAATCTGTATTGGGTCCATGAACTCACTGCTTGTTTTCCATACTTTCCTAGACTCTGCTAGTTTCCTGAGTAAATGCAGATGCGAAAAATCCACTTGAGATCACCCCCATCTCTTTTGGCTCCATTCCTAGCCAACCACTCTGATCTTCTAGGGAACAAATTTTATCCCTTACTATTCTTTTGCTCTTAAAATACCTGAAGAAACTCTTAGAATTTTCCTTCACATTGTCTACCGAAGCAACCTCATGTCTTCTTTTAGCCTTCCTTATTTCTTTCTTGAGTTTTTTCTTGCATTTTTATACTCTTCAGAATCTCATTTGTTTCATGTTTTCTATACCTACTATACACTTTTATTCTTCCAAATCAGGTCCCCAATATCCCTCGAAAACCAAGGCAACCTTTGCCTGTTTACTTTGCCTTTAATCCCAACAGGAACATACAAATTCTGTACTCTCAAAATTTCAACTTTGAAGGTCTTCCATTTACCTTTCCAGAAAACAACTTATCCCAATCCATGCATTCCAGATCCTTTCTCATTTCCTCAAAATTGACTTTTTTCCAATTTAGAATATCAATCCAAGGCCTGAAGTTATTCTTCTCCAAAATTAACTTGAAACTAATGGCATTATAATCATTGGACCCAAAATGTTCCCCTACACATACTTCTGTCACCTGTCCTGTCTGGTTCCCTAATAGGAGATCTTGTCTTGCCCTCTCTTGAGTTTGTACCTCTATATATTGATTTTGAAAAATTTATATAACCATATAACAGTTTACAGCGTGGAAACAGGCCATGTCGGCCCTTTGAGTCTGCACCGGTTCACTTGAACAACTCCACTAGCTCAACCCTCCCTCTCTCCGCCCATAACCCTCCAACCCCCTCACCTCCATGTACACATCCAACCTTCTCTTAAATGACAGAATGGACCCTGCCACAACTACCTCTTATGGAAGATCATTCTATTCTACCACCACTCGCTGAGTGAAAAAGCATCCTCTAATATTTCTCCTAAAGTTTTTCCACCTTACCCTTAACTCATGCCCTCTTGTTCCAACCTCCCCTGCCCTCAGGGGAAGGAGTCTGTTTATATTTAGTCTATCTATTCCTTTCATAATTTTAAATACCTCTATCAAGTCCCCTCTCAGCCGTCTACATTCCAATGAATAAAGTCCCAGTCTCCTTAATCTCACCCTGTAATCCAGATGCTGTAAGCCAGGCAACATCCTTGTAAATCTTCTCTGCACCCTCTCCATCTTATCTATATCCTTTCTATAATATGGAGCCCAGAACTGAGCACAGTACTCCAAACCTGGCCTCACCAATGGCTTAAACAGCCACAGCATCACTTCCAGCTCCTATACTTTTATACTATGATTTATGAAGGCCAGCATACCATATGCCTTCTTAACCACCCTGTCTACATGGGAATCCACCTTTAATTAACTTTGTACCATAACCCCCAGGTCCCTCTGCATACCTCATTGCCCTCCCCTTAATTGCATATGTCCTATTCAGGTTATTTTTACTGAAATGCAGCACCTCGCACTTGTCTATATTGAATTCCATCTGCCATCTTTCAGCCCACTCTTCCAAACAAACCAAATCCTTCTGTAATCCAAGAAAACCTTCCTCACTATCCACTACTCCCCCCATTTTTATTTTCGTATCATTCGCATATTTTCTTACCCAGTTAACCACACCCTCCTCTAAATCATTAATATAAATGATAAACAAGGGACCCAGCACCGATCCCTGAGGCACCCCGCTTGTCACAGGCTTCCAACCTGACATACAGTTGTCCACCATGACTCTCTGCTGTCTATCTTCCAGCCATCTCTGAACCCATGTCACAATCGCTCTACTAATCCCTAGTGGCTGAACCTTCCCACAGTACCACACCCTCCTCCAGTAATCTTTGAAAAATAACTGCCAGTGCCCCTGCTATTTGCTCCCTGACCTCCCTTAAAGTCATTGGAAAAATCCCATCAGGACCAGGAGACTTATCCACCTTTAGTGACCCTAGAAGCTCCAAAACCCTCACTTTACTAATCCCTATCATCTCCATAACTAAGCTCTTTGCCTCACTTATCTCATGTAGCCCAATGTCCCTTTCCCTGGTGAATACAGATGAAAAAATTTGTTGAATGTCTCTCCCTTCTCATATGGTTCCTTACATAGTTCACCGGACCCATCATCCAGTGGACCTACTCTATCCTTAACCCTCCTTCTACTGTTCACGTATCTGTAAAAACCCTTAGGATTCACCTTCACCTTATTAACTATGGACTCCTCATACCTTCTTTTTGCCTTTCTAATTTCCCTCTTAAGGTTCTTCCTGCATCCGAAGTATCGATCATACATCTCCTCAATTCCCTGTTTTTATATTTAGCATAGGCCTCTCTCTTGTCCCGAACCAACTTCTTAATTTTTCTAGAAAACTACAGCTCCCTTGAACCTTTGGTCTTCCCTTTCAGCCTGACTGGAATATAAAGATCCTGTACTCTCAAAATCTCACTCCTAAACGCCCTCCAAATTTCCTTTACATCCTTTCTGGCAAAAAGATCAACCCACACAACTCTCTGCAAATCCCTTCTTATTTCTCCAAATCTGGCCTTCCCCCACTCGAAGACCTTCAACCTCGGACCCGACCTATTCCTTTCCATCATTAAGCTAAAGCTAATAGATCCAAGATCACTGGATCCAAAGTTTTCTCCAATGCTCACCTACGTCACCTGCCCCATTTCATTCCCAAACAACAGATCTCACACTGCTCCGCCTCTAGTGGTCGTCTCAACATATTTGCTGCAAAAAGCAACAATGTATTTGCTGCAAAAAGCAACAACGTATTTGCTGCAAAAAGCAACAACATATTTGCTGCAAAAAAACAACCCTGAACACATTGCATAAATACTAAGCCATACACACACACACATATATATATTTATACACCTTGACCTGGTCCTTTAGGCCATGCTTCTTGTCCATGATACCTCACTCTACGTAACAAGAGAGGTCATCGAGCTGCAGGTCAAGTTCCCTAACTCGGCCCCTTAAACGCTGCAGCTCATCACACTTAGTGCACACTTGGATGTCCAGGAGACGTGAAGACTCCATGACTTCCAACATGTGACACTGAGAGCAGAAAACTGCCCTCACACTCATCCTGCCTCCTTCTCCTCACACCTTACAAATAAACAGATATATATTAAATTAAATGTGACTGTCTTACCTTTAGTCCAGCTCGCCAAAGCCTCTCGAGACAAAGTCTCAGGGACCCACTCCTTCACTGTGCCACTCACTCACTGGGCCACTCCTCGCTGGCCACTCCTTTGTCTTACCCACCTTTTATTGCCCTTGAAAAATTGGCCCCATGGCCTCTCGTAGCTCCTCCTCCTCTGAACTGATTGCCTGAGCACTGAATCGCCACCTCCTCCGATTTCTCGCCTGAACCTGTAGGCCGAAAGCCTGGTAAGCAAAGTTTTTATACTCTTACCTTCCATTGGCTCTCGTAATTCTTCCTCCTCTACCGATCGCCCGAACACTGAATCACCGCCTCCTCCGACTCCTCGCCCGAGCCTGTAGGCCGAAAGCCCGGTAAGAAAAGTTTTTATACCTTTCCAACAGCCTCTCGTAGCTCCTCCTCTGAACACATTTGACGAACTCCAAGCCATCTGGCCCTTTTACAGTATTGGAATTCCAATCAATAGTGGAAACTTAAAATCTCCTACTATCTCAACTTTATTTTCCTGCAGCTGTCTATGATCTCTATAGATATTCTCCTCCAATTTCACTGAGTATGAGGTGGACTATAATACAACCCCATTCCTCATCTTCACCCATATAGCCCCAGTAGATGAGCTCTCTGGTCTGTCCTGCCTGAGCACAGATGTGATATTTTCCCTGTCAAGCATTGCCATTTCTCCCCCTATCTTCCCTCCTACTCTACCGCATCTGAAACAATGGAAGCCCTGATCATTAAGTTGCCAGTTCTGTCCCTCCTACATTCAAGTTTCACTAATGGCCACAATGAAATAATTGCACGTGCCAATCCACGCTCTAAGCTCGTCTGCCTTTCCTACAATAGTCCTTGCATTGAAATAGATGCACCTGAGAAAATTTCCACCACGTACAATCTTTTGACTTTTGACATTGCATGCAATCTTCACTTCATCTATTTCCTCCTCCACTCCCCCATCTGCTCTGATACTCTAGTTTCAGTTCCCCGCAAATCTAGTTTAAATCTCGCCAGGAAGCACTAGTAAACCTTCCCACAAGGAAATTGGTTCCCCTCCAGTTCAGTTCCAAATCATCTCATCAGAAGAGGTCCTACCTTTCCTAGAAGAGAACCCAATAATCCAGAAACCTGAACACTCCCACCTGCACCATCTCTTTAGCCATGTGTTAGCAATCCTGAGATCGCAATCCTGGATGTGTTGTCCTTCAACTTAGCACCTAACTCCCTGAACTCTCTTGAGATTGTGAGACTGTGTTTCTCCAAAGATATATGTCAGGTTTCACACATACAGAATTGTACAAGACCAGTATATATATTTATATAGATTATATAGATATCTATCTCCATCTATATAATCTATATATATATATATATATATACATACACACACACATATATCTATATATACACATACACACACATATATATATATATATATATATATATATATACACACACACGTATATATCTACACACACACACTTTGAGAAACCTGTGCCAGTCAAAAGTCAGTGTGTGCTCAAGTTCACATTGCACTATTTCCCCAAAATTTACTGATTGGTTGAGCTCTGTGTTAGTATTGCAGACTATTCAAGAAAAATCCAATTCATTTTTTCAGATCCCTTCAAGGCCTCATCCTCTCTATCTCTAATTTCTTGATGCTTGCAACCTTCAGTATATGGACTTGTCCAGTTCCCATTTCTAATCATTAACTATTTTTTTGTAAATTGCTTTGCCTTCAGCTACCAATATCGTAAACTCTGGAATATCCTCTTCCCTCGCTCTGTTCCCTTCATTTTTTCTTAGCTTCTAAGCTCAGCTTCTAAATGAAGTTTTGTTTAGCTACCCCAATATGGATTGGTGTAAAATTTTGATTTCTAGCCTGCACTTTTGGAGCATTTTACAGAACTTATTTTGTTAAAGGTTCAGAATAAATATGATATTGATGATAAATAATACATATCCTAATGGCATCACCTCATTCTATAAGATGCTGGCAAACTCTGATTTCTGAAAGGTGGCTTCTTTGACATATATTAATTAGATGATTGGTCTATTTAATGGAATGATGCAGGCCCATCCCAATAAGCTATCAACAATATAAGGCAATATAGGTCTGAAAATCTCCAAAGGAATGTAATTAATGGCAGTCATGTAAAATAATATATTTCCCCAAACAATCTGACAATGATTTACATTTCTAAAATTCTTTCAGACTTCTGCTGATTACATAGTGATCTCAGTACTTGACAATCTTCCCCTTCCTGCTCTTTCTGCTTTGAACAGGAAACATTTTCTTCATCACTCCTCCATGCACTCTTCCTTCACCAACCATCTTTTGACTCCCCTCTTCCTGTGGCCACTTAGGTGTAAGACTTGCAACTACGTCTCCCCCATTTCCAGTACTCATTATTCACTTACCTTTAATTGTTGGAATGTACTGACTCTATATAAAAACAAACATCTATTAGAAGGGCAGAGTAGACAATCCTTGTATCAAGCTCCTATGGACTCTACTATCACATAAATAGGCTTCAGGAAATTCAGAATACTATGTGATATGAATAAATGACTAAGCACACAAAGGACATGAGTATATAGAAGAGAACAGTACAAGAATAGCACCCATGGCCAATATAATGCCAAGTTTAACTAAATCTCTTCTGCCTAGACATGATCCAGATTCCCCCCCACCCCCCCCCCCCCATACAGTTGGGATAATGTAATATCAGCCTCAATAATGTGGTGGCTATACTGAAGTTGTGCTCTGGGGCTAGCTGCACCTCCAACTGCAAAACTGATGACTACTTAACAAAGAGAAATATCCTATCCATGATAGGATAAAATAAAATAAAAAATAATGATTGGCTCATCACTTTGCCATTTTCTTGTTTTCTTTGGCTTGGCTTCGCGGATGAAGATTTATGAAGGGGTAAATGTCCACGTCAGCTGCAGGCTCGTTTGTGGCTGACAAGTCTAATGCGGGACAGGCAGACACAGTTGCAGTGGTTGCAGGGGAAAATTGGTTGGTTGGGGTTGGTTGGGTTTTTCCTCCTTTGTCTTTTGTCAGTGAGGTGGGCTCTGCGGTCTTCTTCAAAGGAGGTTGCTGCCCGCCGAACTGTGAGGCGCCAAGATGCACGGTTTGAGGCGATATCAGCCCACTGGCGGTGGTCAATGTGGCAGGCACAAAGAGATTTCTTTAGGCAGTCCTTGTACC
Source organism: Narcine bancroftii (assembly GCF_036971445.1). Classification (NCBI taxonomy): domain Eukaryota; kingdom Metazoa; phylum Chordata; class Chondrichthyes; order Torpediniformes; family Narcinidae; genus Narcine; species Narcine bancroftii. Next base: position 204,448,778 of record NC_091471.1, on the reverse strand, counting down.
TTTTCTTTGGTGCACCTCTGTCACGGTGGCCAGTGGAGAGCTCGCCATATAACACGAGCTTGGGAAGGTGATGGTCCTCCATTCTGGAGACGTGACCTACCCAGCGCAGTTGCCATTAGTCTATTCTCAATTAACAGCAAGGTGACCAGAATGATCAGTATATTATGTTGAGTGAGAGGACTTGTGTGAGAACTTGAATAAGTACTCTTCACTAAGGAGAAGAACACTGTAATTGATGAAATCAGCATTAGATTTTCAAAAGTTGTTTGTTAAGATCCTGCACAGGTTATTTAACCTGGGAGAAGGTCATCGATTTGGGAGTAATATACTGACATGAATTGTGCATTGTGACAGAGAGCAAAGACCTCCCTTGCAAGTGAGACAGAGGTTCACTTGTACTGCTAACAACCTGGTTTACTACTGTTACTTTTAATGCTCACTTATATGGCCTTCTCCGTGTTGGGAAAGCCAAGCACAGAATAAATGATCATTTTATGGTGTACTTGTGCTCTGTATAGAACAACCATTTTCAGGTTCTGATTACATGTAATTTTAACTGTCCTTCCCACTCCCACTCCAACTGGTCTATTGTCAGCCTTTTCCATTGCGATGGAGAGGCCAAATGCAAACTAGAAGAATGATAACTTGTATTCAGTATGAATGTCTTTCAAGCCAATTTTCCTATTTCAGGTAACTCACAGTGCTGATGTACTTCTCCCACATGCCACTGTTTTCTTATCCCTTTTTTCCATCACTGCTCCTCCTTCCTTTCCTGGTTCCATTTGTCCATATTCCACCACTACTCCTCATCT